>NW_027397072.1:63435645-63442335 GCF_003265705.2 Callorhinus ursinus | reverse complement strand
ACACACACACACACACACACACACACACACACACACACACACACACACACCTGAACACATATTTATAGCAGCTTTATTCATAACTGCCAAAACTTAGAAGCTAACCAAGATGTCCTTCAGTAAGGGAATGAATAAACTGGTACATTCAGACAACGGAACTATATTCAGTACTAAAAACAAATGAGCTAACAAGCCATGAAAAGACTAAGAAATTTAAACACATATTACTAAGTAAAAGAAGCCAATCTGAAAAGGCTACATAATGTATGATTCCAACTATATGACATTCTGGAAAATCCAACACTGTGGAGACAATAAAAAGATCAGTGGCTGCCGGAGGCTAGGGGAGTGGAAGGGAGAGGAAGGAAGGGAGAGGAAGGGAGAAAGACAGACAGACAATTCGGGGGGGAAAAAAAAAAGTACTGGGAATGCCAAGATACGGCAACAGATATGATTGAAACCCACAAAAAGAAAATTAAAAACAGACTCCAGGGGACCTAGATTATGGGAATTAGTAGAAAATATTTTTAAACAATTATAAAAGAAAATACAGGAAAAGGCAGAGAATTAAAAAAAAAACATTGAAATCTAGTGTAGTTATACTAATATCTAACAAAGTAGACATTAAGGCAAGAAGTATTACCAGTGATTAAAAGAAACATTTAAGGGGAGCCTGGGTGGCTCAGTTGGTTAAGCGACTGCCTTCGGCTCAGGTCATGATCCTGGAGTCCCGGGATCGAGTCCCACATCGGGCTCCCTGCTCGGCGGGGGGTCTGCTTCTCCCTCTGACCCTCTTCCCTCTCGTGCTGTCTCTCATTCTCTCTCAAATAAACAAATAAAATCTTTAAAAATAATAAAAGAAAATAAATAAAAGAAACATTTAAGGATAAGAGGAAAAATCCACAGAAGATACAGCAATTATAAATCTGTACACACTCCAATATTAAAACTGGAATTGCCATTTGATCCAGCAATTCCACTTCTGGGTATATATCCAAAGAAAACAAAATCAAAATGTTGAAGAGGTATCTGCAACCCCAAATTCACTGTAGCAATATCTACCATAGCCAAAACATGGAAACAACCTAAAAATCCACTAACAGATGAATGCAGAAAGAAAACTGTGTGTGTGTGTGTGTGTGTACACACACACACACACACACACACACACACACCAAATATACAATGAGATACTATTTAGCCATAAAAAAGGACATCCTGCTATTACGACAATATGGATGGACCTTGAGAGCATTATACTACGTAAAACAAGTCAGAGAAAAACAAACACTATATGATCTCATTTATATGTCGAATCTAAGAAAAAAAAAGTGAACTCATAGATACAGAGAACATATTGGTGGTTGCCAGAGGCAGAGGCGAAATGAATGAAGGTACAAACTTTCACTTATGTAAGGTACAAACTTTCACAGCATCGTGACTATAATTAATAATACTGTTTTATTTGGAAGTCGCTGAAAGAGTAAATCTTTAAAGCTCTCATCACAAGAAAAAGAATGTGTAAGTATGTGTGATGATGGAGGTTAGCTAGACTAACTGTTGTGATTTCATAATATATACATATATCATTATGTTGTACACCTAAAACTAGTATTATATGTTGATTATATATCAAAAAATATTAAAAGAAATTATTTAGTGAGGAAAAAAGATTCCAGACAGAAAGACAGAATGCAGGAAGGAATGAAGAACACTGGGAGAGGGGAACCCGGGTGGCTCAGTCAGTTAAGCATCTGCCTTCGGCTCAGGTCATGATCCCAGGGTCCTGGGATCAGGAGCCCCACATCAGGCTCCCTGCTCAGTGGGGAGTCTGCTTCTTCCTCTCCCTCTGCTCCTCCCCAATTTATGGACTCTCTCCCTCTCTCTCTCAAATAAACAAAAATCTTTAAAAAAAATTAAAAAATAAAAAAATAAAAAAAATAACGGGCGCCTGGGTGGCTCAAATGGTTAAGCATTGCCGTCGGCTCAGATCACGATCTCCAGTTCCTGGGAATGAGGCCTGCATCAAGTGGGGCTCCCAGCTCAGCAGGGAGTCTGCTTCTCCCTCTCCCTCTGCCTCTCCCCCTGCTTGTGTTCTCTCTCGCTCTAAAATGAATAAAAATCTTTTTAAAAAATAAAAATAAAAAAATAAGAAAAGAACACTGGGAGAAATACACATATTACATACAAATTATACATACATACTGCATAACATATAAATATATAATTGTGTATATATATATAAATATATACACATACATTGACTTTAAAAACAATGTTTGCCAATTTTAACTATAGAATTAAAATGCATGATAACAATAACACAACAGGTAGAGAAGTGAAAAAACACATTGAGTTTCAGATCCTCCCATTATAAGAAAATTGGTGAAAGTAAAAATGTGTATTTTGCTATACATATGTTGAAATCTCCAAGGTAATTCTAAAAGAGTAATAAAAGAGTGCATAACAACTTAATTCTTGATTAATCCAAATAAAGGCAAATGAAAGCAGATAAAGAGAAAAAAACACAAAATGCATAAGACAAACAAAAAACATATAGCAAGATGTCAGTGAAAATGACAGTAAATATACTGAGTGATGTCAGTGAAAATGGCAATCAGAAGTTCCTAAAAGTCTCCATTCTATAATAGTCACAAGAACAATGACCCAAAAAACATCTGGGAAAAAAAGCAATTATGTGAGGTGATAGATATGTTAATGAGTTTATGTGACTCCTACCACAATGTACATGTAAATCAAATCATCACATTGTACACATTAAAAATATTACAATCTTATTTGTCAATTATATCTCAATAAAACTAAAATAACGTTTATGTTCAGTAAAAATATGGTAACATCTTACTTGATACATAAAAATGTTCTTTTTCAAAATTTTATTATTTTACTTTGTAGATCAGTTTGTTAATCATGATATCTCTTTAATTCATACCCACAATAAGGATCAGGTATCAATTATAATCAAGTAAGTTCTAATTATAATGAAACGCTGACTAAAAACAGGTAAAAAATAAATTGCTAAAACTGCAAATAAATTGCAATGTGTAAAAAGAAAAAAGAAAAAAAAAAGACATTTCTGAAACATTTTAAAATAGACATACTTATCCCAACCAAGAGTTCCTATCTCTTCAATAAGGCTTGCGTAGAACTGGGGAGGAGGAGGTGGCGCATACAACTCTTGCTTATTCTTTAAAGCAACCTCCTGTTTAAAAGAAAAAAAACAATCTGCTGTGGATTGCTAGACAGTAAATTGTTACTATCGGATTACAAAACAACTTCATAATCTCCTCTGTGCCTCACTAAAGTGTCCAGTATTCTTATAGAAATTCCAGCTGAATCATTCCCCTTCTCATATAAAGACAGGAAAAAGTTAAAAGACTGCACTGAAGGTTATTATGTGAAAATGTCAATTTTCACATTTAAAAACTTTAGATTTTAATATTTTCCTAGACAATTATGCCTATCAGAGATGACAAGAGTTTAAAAATACCCTCAAGGCGTCACTATTTTTCTATGCCTGCGGATATAACTTTGACATAAAGAAACATGTACCTTTAAGAAAAGCCTGAACTCTTTAAGTACATTGTTTAGACAGATATATTTGTATACATTTATGAGTCACACCCTTACAAACAAAAACCCTTTATTACCACAGTAAATAATCACCTGCTACTTTCTTTCACTGACTTACATTCTTTATTACTCCCAGACCAGGTCAAGTGTTTTTCCATCTATGTGGAATCACAGTTCCTTTCCCTGCTAGGCTCACCTATGTTATCTTCAAGATGGTTTATGTATCCCACCCCCCCCAAAAAAAAATTTTTTTTTTTTTTTGCAAGCAATACAAACATTACTAGAATTGCTGAGGCTGAATATTATCAATTACTTCAAAGGTGCTAACCTAGACAAGCATCTTATTTGGAAAGTAAAAATAAATGTATCTGCAAATTACAGAGGTTCATATGATCTGTTTTATCAAAAGGGATAAAAAATAAGAAATAAAAAAGTCAGATATAGTAAATAAAACCAGATGAGAACAAGTATAAAAATTATAAATGTTTCTGTTAACTGTAACCCTAATAAAAGGTATAATTCTTTTTTCTTTAAGTATATATTTAATCTATTAGTCCTTACACTTTGTTTTTAAACAAGGGTAGGATACTATTAAATTGAGATAATACTAGAAAGATTTTACAAAACAGTATTTCAAAATCAGGACTATTAACTGAAACTACTTTCTAAATCTGCTTTAGGATAAAAACAACAAAACTGTGAAAGCAGGTTTGTAAAGCCCAAAATGTCAGTTTGGATTTAATTAGAAGGTAAGCTCCTAGAAGACAAGGAGTATACTGCTTTTTTAATAAACTAAATACCTAATGTTATCTATAAATTGCCTGATAGTCCATAAAAAATTTTTACTATTAAAAGATTATCCTATTACTAAAAAAAGCAAGTCCGTATAGTTCCTATACTTACATATAAAACAGCTTCAGCAATTCTCCTGAAATTTTTTTTAATCCAGAAATATTAAATACTGCTATCCACATACATGGATGGTAAATTTGGATAATAAAAATGTATTTTAATCCAAGGTTTATGACATTCATAAACTCTACCTTCTACCTTAGGTCAGACAAGTTACTCCTTCCTATTCCAGAACCATAATAGGAAAAAGGGCAAAGACAGAGAATCAAAGCATTCTTTGTGGAGAAGAGGCAAGGTATGTATTAGAAAGATCACAGGCTTTACAAAGGTTTTAAACCCTAACTTTACCATTTCCTAGTTTTAAGGCCTTAGCTACACAGCTACTAAGCCCTAAAACAAAAAAAAAAAAAAAAAAAAAAAAACCTAGCCACATCAGAGTTCTTTCAAAATACAGGTAATTGTGGGGCACCTGGGTGGCTCAGTTGGTTAAGCATCTGACTCTTGACTTCAGCTAAGGTCATGATCTCAGGGTCCTGGGATCAAGCCTCAAAGCAGACTCTGTACTCAGCTCAGAATCTGCTTGGATTCTCTCTCTCCCTCTCCCTATTTGCATGCACGTTGTGCTCTCTCTCTCTCAAATAAATAAGTCTTTAAAAATAAATAAAATACAGGTAATTGTTCATTTGTTAAATATATACTGAACTCCTACCATATGTCTAGTTATTACTAGGAAACTCGGCCAATAACTACTAATTTCATTTGGACATCATCCTTAATACTTTCATTGGTGATTACATTATAGGAAGCTCTGTTACTGACAACACAGTCCAACAAATAAACTAAAAAATACTTATTTTTTTAGGTATACTGTTCATAAATGTGCAATAGTTATCACCAATTCTGTCAATTTAGAAAGCTAAAATATAGCATGTCATTTTATTCAGAAATGCAGCAAATGTACTAAATAGAATACTGTTAGAAATCAATGTCAATATTTTAAACTAATGAGTGTTTCTTCAAAATTAAATGACCAATAGATCTGTTCTTACAACCTCATAAAGTAAGCCAGTAATAAGAGCTTAATGGGACAGTATATATAGTTTTATTTGTATAGCTTATGAAAAGTATGATAAAAACATAAGAAAACTTTTTTTTTTAAGATTTTATTTATTTGACAGAGAGAGAGCAAGAGAGCACAAGAAGGGGGAGCAGGAGAGGGAGAGGGAGAAGCAGGCTCCCCGCTGAGCAGGGAGGCCGATGTGGGATTCAATCCCAGGACTGAAGTGGGATTCAATCCCAGGACCAGGAATCATGACTTGAGCCAAAGACAGATGCTTAACCGACTGACCCACCTAGGTGCCCCAATAAAAAACTTTTTCAAACTTTTTTGCAATGTCAAAGGTAAACCAAAGTATGCTTTACTTCTTCATCTTACCTTTTTTAAGCTTATCATGAAATCTGGCCTTTGATGAAATTCATAATCAGTTTTGGTAATTCTTATCACTTAGGGTTTACAGATTTGTAAGTCAAAATTCAAACTTTAGAAATTGACTTTAAACTCTTTCTTCTGATCCCAAACATTTTACCAAAGCCCTATCTCAGAGGGTTGTTATGAGGATTAAAAAAAAAAAGACTCTGAACAACTTGAGCAACTAAGCTCTTAGTATGCGGCAGCTGCTGCCAACAATAAAAAACTCAAAAAGAATTATAAAAAATAAACTGCTTTCAATTGTTAGTAGCAATATATTGGTACTATAATTTTGTAAAACAAATATAAAAGAGATACAGGAAAAGCATAAGTAAAACATAACAAGTAAAACATAATACAAAATTGTTAGTATTAGAAACCAAGATTTCCAGAGTAAAATATAAGCATTAAAATAAAATTTAAAATGTTATAATGCCAAATTTGAATTGGAAATATCAATATGAACTCATAAAGAATTATTCTTTCTAAACAGTATTTTTTCCTAGCTCTGTCCACTGAAAAGGCCTACCAGTAATAGCAACACTCCAGTTTCCAGATCTGTGGCATCAAAACACTGTTTCCTACAAAAAACCATGGCTCTTTGGAGAAGTAACTGATTATAATTCTGAAAAAAGGATGAGTACATTAAACTGGGGTAACTGGTGTCAGAAAGCAAAGTCCGGGCGGTGTTAAAAGAACTAAGGAGCCAAGAGGAAGGGGCAGACACTAACCAAAAATGATACAATTTATGCATCAAAAGGGATAGTGATTACAAT
>NW_027397072.1:63394808-63435545 GCF_003265705.2 Callorhinus ursinus | reverse complement strand
TAAAAAAAAAAAAAAAAAAAAAAAAAAAAAAAGGAAAAGAAACAAGCAATGAACCTATTTCTCCAGTATGAGCTATACCTCAAATTAACCAAATAACTGATGAAGGGAAGTTCTTTCTACAGAAGACCTCCAGATAATAAATGTAGATGATGGAATTTTAAAAAGTCACCACTTGCAACCCCTAATGAAACAGTGGATGTAGGCAATGATTATCACTGTATGCTAAAATCATTAGGTGATAAGCTGATAAGTAACTTGATATTTGATGGATCTAAACCAACTGATCAATCTTTACTAAGAGAGGAACTATCAAATACCATGTGCCTCCTCTTGCAATGTAAGTACACAGCACAAAGTATTCTTACCAGAACAAATGAGACTAGATCACAAAAAAGGTAGAATATGTTAGAAAATACTATGAATATCTAATAAACCAAATCAAGAATGCAAGAAATGTTAGAGGACACATAATCTAGTTTATTTAACTTGTAGATTCAAAAAAAAGGAGTAGGGGAAAGATGAAGCACTGCTAAAAATTAAAAGACTTAGACATATCAAGATGCAATGTGTGGACCCTGTTTGCATACAGACACAAACAAGCAGCTATAAAAAATTACCACTAAGTTTGTCGGGGTTATAACAGCATATTTAAAGACAAAACATAACAAAGAAACACTTAGCTGTTAGACGTATACACCAATATGTTCATGGAAGGATGGATAAAATGTTCAGAATTTCCTTAAAAACACTCTAGTCACAGGGCACCTGGGTGGCTCAGTCGGATCAGTGTCCAACTCTTGGTTTCAGTTCAGGTCATGATTTCAGGGTCCTGGGACTGAGCCCTGCGGCTAGCTCCACACTCAGCAGGAATCCACTTGAGGATTCTCTCTCCCTCTGCCTCTCTCAGTCCTACTTTGCACACACTCTCTCTCTCTCTCTCTCTCTCTCTCTCAAACAAATAAATCTAAAAAATACTCTAGTCCCTTCTCCTTAAGGAGTAGGGGAAGAAAAGCAGCAAAACACTGAAGTTAGAATACCCATGGGTCCATGGGTATTCACTATACAGTCTTCCCTCTTCTGTTTATGTTGAAAACTTGCATAATAAAAATTTTCTTAAATAATACAATGTCTATAAACTAAAAACTCAAGTATTTTATGCATAACTGATTAACTGAATACTCAATTACTATACATAACTATATGTATGTAATGAAGCCTAACAAGTTCTTCAGAAATCTGCAGCTATGTACAAAATTATTTATATACTGTATTATATTAGATCTTTAAGTGTAGCTACCTAATCTCTCCATATGTGTTAAATTCTGACAGACCAGGAGTACATTTTATATCACCACCTGTCCAAGACTAGCGTCAAGTGTACTCAGTTTGACACAATCAATCTGGTTCCTCTAACAGTTCTGTTCCTCATGTAATTAAAAAAAAAAAGCATCATCCACATTTACACACACAGTAAAATAAAACATTGACTGGGAGTTAAGTTTTAAATTCTAATCATGTTAGTTTTTACAGGAATTTTAAAAAAATCAGGACTTATAGAATATGGTATTAGAAAACAAACTCTTACCAAAATCATCTTCAACTCCATCATAAAGCTCATTAGATCAGGAGAGTGCTGCATTCTCTAGATCAAAACATTTCTAATTAATTTCATTTGTACAATGAATATTCCATACACTGAAAGTGAACTAAAATACACGTCCATGTGAACATGAAAAAAATATCACATATGTCTACATCTTAAAAGTTTAAGAACTAAAGTACTTGTCACCATCCCTACTGTACCTACCAATTTCATTTTGAAAGAGTAATTAATGCCCTTAAATCTATTTTGGTGAGCTATACTGAATTGTACTTAAAAATCTCTTAAAATCTCACACACTCCTTTGTTCCTTCAGCACTGACAACTGATCAAGTTTAGCAAATCTACCAAACCACATCATTATTAAAAAAAAAAAAAAAAAAGGTGGTATAGGGGTGGAGAGAACATAAAATATAAAAATCAGGCAAACCTATGCAATTAAAAAATCTAATTAGAGTGATGAATTATCAATATCATATTTTCATTTTTCCCCTTGACCTTAAAAACTATGTACAATTGTTAATTTTGTCTTTTAATAGCTGTCTTTTCACAACTAACCCATATTAATTCAAAAGGAGTCAATTTTTAAACCAAAACCACTGTAATAAAAAGGCAAAAAGGAAATAACTTCTAAAGATGAATATTTAAGAGTTATAATTCCATTTCCTAGAAATCTTTGATTCCTAAAATAACTACAGAATAAAGGAAAGCAAAGCAAATTCTCAAGTGTAACATTTTTTATTAGATGAAACTCCACATCACTTCCCTGCTTGAAGTCAAAATACTGTATTTTTGTTACTTTTTGTGATACCCGCACTACCACCACAGAGTTCTGAACAAAGCCAATCTGTGAATTTGTTCCCTCTTTTAGAGGAGAAAAATAATAATTTAAAGATATTTCAACAATGCATGAGACATATGAATCACATCTTAACATAGCTTTGGATGGGCAAGTCTGTAAAACAAATCTCTGACTTTCCTATCTTCTATATAATATTTTCCCCCTTAGCTTACTAGTATATCAGATTTTTGCAAACTACAGCCTAGGGGCTAAATCCAGCCCAATACCAGTTTCTGTAAATAAAGCTGTATTGAAATGCAGCCACGCCCACTCATTTACCTCTTTATGATTGCTTTGGTTCTACCAGTGAAGTAGTTGTGACAGAGATTTTAGGGACCACCAAGGCCGGAAAAATTTACTAGCTGGCTATTCACAGAAAATGACTGCTGATTCCCCTGACCCATATTTACTAAAGTTAAAATCGATACAAGGAAAGAACAGTAATATTAGAATAAACCAAAGACAAACTAACTCTGGGTTCTATATGAGCAACTGGAGGGCAGGAAAGAGATTAATAAGTAATTGGGACTTTTTCTAGGACCCCTCTTGGTGAACTGGTAGAGAAAAACAGTTACAGTTATTATTATACTTAGTCTTTATTAACAAGTTTTTTCCAGGCTATTTAAATATCTCAATACATTCATTTTTTAAACTCTAGTATACAATATAAACAGTCACACTGGATGAGGAGGCGGCAGTGGAGAGAAAACAGAGAAATAATTTAAACATCCCCCTAAAAATCTGCAGTAATTATGCTGCCAGCAATGACAGCCTACATTCTACAAATCAAATAGTTTATCTCCTATATTTCTTTGTGGTTCAGTAATGCTTTATGTGAGTGACTGTCATTATCAGTTATCATAGATAATAACCTGCTTTTAAGATAGAAAAAATATAGGAAACCGGGAAAAACATACAAATGAATAAAGCATCAAAAGAAATGCAGTTCTACTTATATTTATTTTTCTACAAGAGGCAGTGCATTACTTTTGGTTTCTTTAGTAATAGTGATTTTTTTTTTTAAGTTTTCCTAATTTTTAAAGGAATTTTCAGGTAGAAGAACCTAAACTTTAAGAATAACTACATTGGAGCTGAGGGTAAAATGGGTGGTGATCAATAATACAAACTTTCAGGGGCACCTGGGTGGTTCAGCCGGTTAAGCAGTTAAGCGTTTGCCTTCGGCTCAGGTCATGATCTCAGGGTCCTGGGATCAAGCCCCACGTCAGGCTCCCTGCTGAGCAGGGAGTCTGCTTCTCCCTCTCCCCGTTCTCTCTCTCTCAAATAAATAAAATCTTTTAAAATAATAATACAAACTTCCAGTTATAAAAAAAAGATTAATCCTGCCTATTATCTCACCTGTGCTGTATTTACATCTATGTTCATTAAGTACATATAGATGATCCTAAGTGATCTCCACATCTCTTCTGTTACTAATCTAAAACTACCTTCCCATTTTTGCCACAGATACTCTACAACTCCAAAATGGGTCCTGGATTTCTTCTTACTACCACTATTCAGCCTCAGCAAAAAAAAAAAAAAAAAAAAAAAAAAAAAAATCGCTCAAAAAGTGATGGATATGGATAAGGGTAAATACATTTGAAGACCCTAAAGTCTCCAGGATGGAAATCAGTTTCAGAAGAAATGCTGCCCAGAAATGTGCTGAGGATTCCAAGACAGAAAACATTTCATATAATGCATGGATACTTAAAATATTTAAAAGAGATGAAACCTATAAAATTCAGCAACTACTAAACCAGTCTGTTACAACATTCTGCAAGTAGTCCTCTAAAAAAGAGTTAATTTAGTAATTTCTTATCCTTGCTTAAAACAAACCTTTTAAAGGACTTACCTGTTGTACTATTTGATGGTATCCATTAAGTATTGCTCTCAGTTGCCAACTACATAATAATCTAAAATTTTAATGGAACAAAATGGTTTGTTCATTGTTCAGAATTAAAAGGAAAAAATTTATTTGTATGCTAACACAAACATGTACAAAGAAAAGAATGACATAAATATAATTCTGACAAGTTAATAAAATTTTTACCACTAATACTGTTGAAAGTCTTGTCTTCAAACTGTCGGTACTAATTTTATTTCAAAATATAAATAACTGCAATCAGTAAATGACATGCAAACAGTAAATCTTTTTTTTAGCATATCCAAAGCAGAATTTTCTACTGAACTAGATTCTTCTCTAAGGTAGGTTAAATAAACCAACAGTTTTGATCATAATATACAGAACTTGTATTTGGGAAAGCATATCTAGCACTATAATCTCCAAATTCAAGATTAATGTAAAAGATACTTTTAATTGTGTGAGTAGTAGTTAGTGTTCATCTATCCACTGGCTCACCCCAGCTGTGCTCTCAATATTGCTTAAGTAAGTATAACTCTTCTAAGAATTGCTTTTCCCTACCTGGAAGTAGGAAGCCCCTCTGATTCCCCAATTATAGCCCTTTCAGACCACCATGACTCTCTTCCATTTTTGCTATGCTAACCCCCATTTCCACCCCTATTTTCTCTCTTAATGGCAAAGTAGTTCATTTAACTGCCCATGGGAAAACTCCCTCTCCAAATGTACTTTCCTTCCCTTGCCACCAACTTGGTCATATCAACTCATTAATCATCACTTTATTGTGATATTCTTATTTTCTGCTAGTTTTTTCAACAGAATATATTAACTTGCTCAAGCAAATCTCAAAAAAACAAGATCATTATAACTCTTCCTTGACTGCATACCCTTCTCTACCACTCCTTTTCTTCAAAATACAGTTGATCCTTGAACAACACTGGTTGAACTGCACAGATCCACATACACACAGATTATTTCAATAAAGATACATACAGTACTGCAAATGCGTTTCCTCCTATGATTTTCTTAACATTTTCTCTAGCTTGCTTTAAGAATAGTCTACAATACAACATACAGCATGCAAGTGTTAAACAGTTTGTTCATGTTATCAGTAAGGCTTCTGGTCAACAGCACGCTATTAAATTTTTGCCATCAAAAGTTACATGCAAATTTTCAAGTGCATGAAGGGTTGGTGCTCTTGACCCCCTAGGCTCTTCAAGGGTCAATTGTAGTTTATACTGTTTACGTTTCCTTTCTACTCACCCACTCCAAAACCCAATACAATCTAGCTTCTGCCACTACGTGAAACCTAATTTAACCTGATCCCTCTGCAATACTCAGCACTAGGAACCATTTCCTCATTAAGCCTCTATTTGGCTTCAGCAACAACTGTCCAGACTTTCCTCTTACTTCTTTGGTCAATCCTTAGTCTTCCAAGTTCCTCTTTATTTATCAGCTCTTTACATGTTGGTATACTCTCAAGTCCTTTAAATGTTGGCTTTCTCTTTTCACCCCACACTTGCAGGCACTGGAAAGTATCCACACTCATACTCACAGCCCCAAATCCCATGCCTACTGTGATTCCATGTCTCACACTTGAGTTCCACACCAATACATTAAACATCTCCTCTTGGTGTTTCACACCTAATGTGTCTTAAAATGGTGGCTGTCCCACTTCTCCACGGTGACCTGTGCTCTAGCTTAGTGATCTGAGCCAGGAACTTACTTTTAATCGGTCACAAAATCCTGTCAATTCTACTAATAAACATCTCTGGATTCTTCCTCCACTCTTCTCTCAGATGTTTAAGAGCAGAAAAGAATTTCTAGGTGCTACCTAACTTCCAGGCTCATCTCTTGACATTCCTTAATGGGTTATCTGTACCAACATATATCTTACACAATTGCTACTTATTTAAGCTTTAAAAGGAAAAATAAATTAGAAAATTAATGTGTTACATTTGGAAAGTACTTCAGCACAATGGAAAACTTACAAATGTACACTGATTTGGAAAAACTGGAAATGTTTGTGGTTGACTAATAAGCACTTTAGGCAAAACTCTTAATGGTTAGAATAAGCTTTTACCAAATTAGCTGACTGCCCATCCCACCGAGATGCATGTATATAACAAAACACTACATCACCTTGCATTCTTCATTTGTAAATCTTCAGGCAACACTATTCTAAGGTGAAAATCACGTCCCTGTGGAAAATATTGAAAAAGTTCACTCAAATTTTCATCTTTCACAATGTTAAGAAAAAGTTAAACAAAAATCACATAGAAAAGGAAATATTTTCCTTTATTTTCTAAAAGGTATCAACTTTATCCAAATCTTTACGTTTGTTAAAATATATGCAATAGAATATTGCATTTGAAGGAAAATAATGTAAAAATGTCAGAAACTTTGTAATCATTGGGAAACCAAAACAAAGATAAGACTTCATTTTTAAAGAGAATCAATTCACAGAACACAAATATTAAGAAACTGTTAGTGCAAACATAAATTTAAATATTTCTTACAAAGTAAACTTGTGAAAAAAAGAAATTCTTAATAGCTTTGTCTATGGGAGAAAAAAAATCAGTGTAAAATAAGAATACGTAATACATTACAGACTTCATATTTTCAATTTCCTCATTTTAATAAAATGAAAAATATATTTAGTTCCATAATCTGAACACAGACATGAAAGAAATATTTTCAAAAAACAGAATATTTAATTCTCCCACATTCATGGGCCTTTAATAAATAAAATTACTAATACTTATTTTAATTTAAATATTTGCTAGCTATACATTTGAATATACCAAATTTTACTCAAGAGTCCTTCTAAGGAAAGAACTGTTCTCTGAGAAATACATTCAGTTTCACTTTATTGAGAAAGTGAATGGGTAAGCAGCTTAAACTTTATATCTTAAATAGGATAATACACATGATCTGAGCAAAGATAAACAGAAAAAGACAAACAGAAATATAATCTTTTACTCCAACAATATAAAATGAAAAAGAGTAATAAAATTCTCGAAAAATAATCACCATGAGAATTTTAGCACAGGCTCCCTCAAAGCAGATTCAAAACTAAAGGAACACAATTAAATGTACCCCATAACCTTTACTTTCATGATAATATTACAGTTCTGACTTTCATTACATTTAAATGTCCTTTAAAAAAATGAAACAAAATGTACTACTGACCTTTTCAAAAGGTCAAGTAACAATAATTCACTATTTCATTAAAGCACTAGAAGGTATTATGTAGTAACTTTAACCTAACTTTATAGGCATCCCACACATAGGTGTAAGAACAATCTGGAATTCAGAATTTACATGAAAAATAGTAAAACTACTCTACTGATCTGTTATCTGAAAGGATAAAATTCCAAAGACCCTTATTTGCAAAATCCAGCCATTTTAAAAGGTCAAATGCTATGTTACATGCCATAATATTTCTGATTCAAGGAAATGTCCAAAATTAGCTTTTTTAATTAAAGCATATAAAAAATGTTAATTGCTCTTAAGAAGCAAGTCTTCCAGGTTGTAGGGAACAAAGTACTGACAAATGCCTAAATCAGACTCTCTCCATACATCCTCCCAAATAGATCAACATTTAAGAACATCTAAAACAGGAGGGGCTCAGTTGGTTAAGCATCCAACTCTTGGTTTGAGCTCAGGTCATTACCTCAGGGTCATGAGATCAAGCCCCACGTTGGGCTCCATGCTCAGCACAGAGTCTCCTTCAGATTCTCTCCTCTCCCTTTGCCCCTCCCCCTACTCTCTCTACAATAAGTCTTAAAAAAAACTAAAACCACAAAATACCCATGTCTCTGGCAAAATCAGAAAATAGAGAACACTATAAACTTCAAACAACCTGTAGGAAGAAAAACATAAACCACTTTCCAGTGGTTTTCACTCTGGGGCTCCCATATCAAGTCCTTTTAAGGAACTATGGGGTTCAGAAAAAACGTGCATGGAAGAGAGAAGAGGGGACTGAACTACGTGTTAAGATAATAAAGAGTCTGGTAGGTCAGAGCACTGACTACAGTGAGGGGGCTTAATATAAACACAAAGCTCAAGAAGCTCACCTTGGAAAAGAAATACACAAGTAGAAGCAGATAAAAAGGCAGGTAGAGACATCCTTTGGAAACTGGGTGTTAGGAAAAAGAGTGGGAAACTGAGGATCTCATATAACAAAATAAAACCACTCAACTCCTCCCTCAGCACTACTTAAAAAATTATCCATTAGATAAACTGCACTTTACTTCACCTACAGCATACAGAAGAAAGTATTCTTAAACTAGTAATTTTATAAACTACTGCCAATAACCAAATTCACAAAGATACTGTTTTCATCAATGCCAAGCTACTATGAGTCAAAATCAGAATAAAAGAAAACATTTCAAGTGATGATGATGCCCCATGCAAACAAACAAACAAAAAAAACCACAAGGCATAAACAAATTACAATACTGAATTATATTATTAGTAAGCATTTGTACCCAGACTCAGAAATTAAAAAAAACTATGAACAGAAATTATAAGGAAAAAAATTTAGTTCAGAAAAAAGGATATTAGAATAGAAGAATAAATAAGTGCTCAAGGAAGAACAGGGTAAAATAAAAATTTCTGAAGAGGCAGTGTGCCTGGATAGCTCAGGTGGTAGAGCATGCACCTCTTGATCTCAGGGCTGTGAGTTCGAGCCCAAGTTGGGGGCAGAAAATATTTAAAATAAAATGGTTAAAAGTGGCAAATGTCATGTGTACTTTACCCCAGTAAAAATTTTTAAGATTTATTTTAGAAAGAGAAAGAAGGAGGGGCAGACGGAGAGAGAGAAAGTCCTAAGCAGATTCTGTGCTAAGTGCAGAACCCAATGCAGGGCTTGATCCCATGACCCTGAAATCATGACCTGAGCCAAAACCAAGAGTTGGACACTTAACAGATTGTGACCGCCAAATGCCACCCCCAATAAAAGATTTTTTTAAATTTCATAAGGGCAAAGAAAAAGCTAGAAAATTACCAAATGAGGGGGGGGAAAAATCAGAGAAAAGCAGTTGAAGTAGAAACAGGTAAAGAAAATCCAATAAACAAAGAATTGGAGACCTTGAAATGGAAAACAAAAGAGAAGACTATTTGAAATTATAATCTAAGAATACTTTCTGGAAATTCACATAATGAAAAGAACTGAACACGTGAGAAATGAATCCTAATGATCCACTCTGAAATGTATCTTAATATGCAGACTTTAAAGAAAAAATCCATAGCTTATGAGACCAAATAATATACGGGAAATAGAATAAAAGTAGCATCACACTTCTCAAAGCAAGATTGTAAAAAAGCAACAATAGAACTTTTAAGAGGATTTCTGCTTCTAGCTCTGATGGAATAACAGTTGGCAGAATTTACCTCCCCACATTAACTGGACAAAATATATGAAACAATGATGTTCAGACATCAAATAGGCAGCAAAAAACAGACTACCTGAAAGAAGGGAAACAAATGAGAAAATCTTTATAATTTTCCTGTCTTACTACCTGGAGAATTTTCAGGCTTCAGAGCAAGGATGGAGAACCAAATGGAGCCTGACAATTCTCCCTGATTTGAGAAAAGAGGGTAAGTTGGGGAGGCAAAGACATGTATAATTCACAATGTACAGTACCAAAAAGGGAAGACCATACATGAAGAAAAGACAACTATACAGAGAATAAACCTAGACAATATCAGTGTATTGCTGCCAAGAGTCATCAGCTAAGTATGACTGCTGCATGTACGTCAGAAAACCACCCAAAGCCGGGAATTATGAGAATGGAACATGCAAAACAATCTCAAAGCTCACACAAGGCTGGGAGTAGTCAAGTTTCCTCTCAGCAAGAGTAGAAAATCTTGTACTATAAAAGTTATCATTAACGAGAATACTCAGAGCACCTAGGTGGCTCAGTTGGTTAAGCATCTGCCTTCAGCTAGGGTCATAATCCCAAGGTTCTGGGATTGAGCCCCGGATCTGGCTCCCTGCTCAGTGGGGAGCCTCCTTCTCTCTCTCCTTCTGCTGTTCCCCCTGCTTGTGCGTTCACACTCTCTGTCAAATAAATGAATAAAATCTTTAAAAAAAAAAAAAATACTGAAGAATACTGCCTAAGTGGTAGAGCTAAATTAACCTAGGCTAAAATCTGTTTTGATTCTGCCTAACAAAGCTTAGAAGCAAACTATGAAAAGCTTAAACTGTTTCCAAATAATTTAACTACAGCTTAGAATAAATCAAGAATATTTAAGAGAATAAAATTATCTAGCACACGATAGTTGGAATGCAGTGTCTGGCATCCAATCAAAATATGCCAGGCATGCAAAGAAACAGGAAAATAAGATTCATAATGAAGAGAGAAAAAAAATCAAGAGAAATACAAAAATGGCAGATGATAGAACTAGTTAAAAAAATTTCAACAATGATAACTACATACGTTCAAGAAGGTAGAGAAAAGCATGAGTATGCTAAATAGAACAGGAAAGATAAAGACAGACCCAAATCAAAAAGATGAAAAATACGTCTGAGATGCTATAGAGTATTAACAGCAGATTAAGTCTTGCAAAAGAAGATATTAGGGTACCTGAAGGCACAGAACATTCAAAATAAAACAGAGAAAGACACTCAAACAATGAAAAAGAACAGAACCATTAGTGAATTATGGAACAATTTTAAAATGGCCTAATATACATGTATTTTGAGGCCCAACACAAAGGAAGGAGAGGAACAAAAAAATTTTTGAAGAAATAATGGCTGAAGTTTTTCCCAAATTAAGTAAAAATATATACTCACAAATCCAAAATGCTCCATAAACCCTATGGAGGAAAATCATGAAGAAAATTACAGCAAGGTACATCATAATCTAATTGACAAAAACCAATGATAAAAAGAAAAATCTTAAAAGCTGTCAAAGAAAAACACAACACTTACAGAGGAACAAAAATAAACACTAGAGACTTTTCATAGGAAATAATGCAAGAGAATTGAGCAACATCTGTAAAGCACTAAAAGAAGGGAAAAAGCAATCTAGAGTTTTATACCTAGTAAAAGTATCTTTCAAAAGGCCAAATATGTCAGACATAAAACCACTGAAAAAATTTATCAGTACAAGACATGCACTACCAGAAATGTTAAAGGAATAACTTGAGGAAGAAAGTAAATGAAACAAAAGAGAAATGTGGCTATACAACAAAAAGTACCAGAAACAGTAAATATACAGGTAAATATGAAAGACCTTTTTTCTTATTTTCTAAAATGTCTTTAAAAGGTTAATTGTGCCCAAACTGGACAATCTGGATAAATACTCGATTACAACCCAAAGTATAAGATAAATATCTATGAGTCCTGATATAAATGACTGATTTAATAAATGAGGGAGTTAAGGAATAAACCTAACCAAAGAAGTGAAAGACCCATATTCTGAAAACTATGTAGTAATAAAAGAAATTGAAGATGAGACGAAAGAAAGAAAGAAAGAAAGAAAGAAAGAAAGAAAGAAAGAAAGAAAGAAAGAAAGAAAGAGAAAGAAAGAAAAAGGAAGGAAGGAAGGAAGAAAGAAAAGACATTCCATCCTCAAGGACTGGAAAAACATACTGTTAAAATGTCTATATAAAGAATATGCAATGGGAAAAAAGACTGACTTCAACAAATGGTACTGGGAAAACTGGACAGCTACATTCAAAAAGAACAAAACTGGACCACTTTCATACACCATACACAAAAATAAACTCAAAATGGATTAAAGACCTAAATGTGAAATAAAACCATTAAAAAGAGAACACAGGCAGTAATTTCTCTGACATCACCCATAGCAACATTTTTCTAAATAGGTTTCCTGACTCAAGGGAAACAAAAGCAAAAATAAACTATTGGGACTACATCAAAATAAAGACTGTACACAGCTAAGGAAGCAATCAACAAAACTAAAAGGCAATCTACTAAATGGGAGAAGATAGTTATTTGCAAATGACATACCTAATAAAGGGTTCGTATCCAAAACATATAAAGAACTTATACAACTGAACACACACAAAAACCCCAAATAATACAATTAAAAAATGGGCATAAGACATGAACAGACATTTCTCCAAGACATACAGATGGCTAAAACACATGAAAAGATAGATGCTCAACATCACTAATCATCAGGGAAATACAAACCAAAACTACAATGAGATTATCACTTCATACCTGTCAGAGTGGCTATAATCAACAACACAAGAAACGAGTTTTGGCGAGGATGTGGAGAAAAAGGAACACTCTTGCACTGCGGGTGGAAATGCAAACTGATACAACCCCATTCTGGAAGACACTATGGGGGTTCCTCAGAAAGTTAAAAATAGAACTACCCTATGATCCAGTAATCACACTAGGTATATACCTAAAAATTACAAAAAAACTAATTCAAAGAGATACATGCACCCCTATGTTTACTATAGCATTATTTACAACAGCCAAATTTCAGAAGCAGCCCGTGTCCACCGATGAATGGATAAAAAAGATGTGGTACATATATACAATGGAATATTACCCAGCCATAAAAAAGAAATGAAATCTTGGCATTTGCAGCAACCTGGTTGGAACCAGTAAGTACAATGCTAAGTGAATTAAGTCAGTCAAGAAAGACAAATACCAATGATTTCACTTATATGTGTAATTTAAGAAATCAAAACAAATGAGCAAAGAAAAAAAATGGAGATGAACCAAGGAACAGACTCTTAACTACAGATAACAAAATGATGGTTACCAGAGGGGAAGTGGTGGGGGGAGGAGGGATGGGTGAAATAGGTGATAGGGATTAAAGAGTACATTTATCATGATGAGAACTGAGTAATGTATAGAATTGCTGAATCACTATATTGTACACCTGAAACTAATAAAATATTGTATATTATCCATATTGGAATTAAATTTAAAAACTTATATAAGGGAGTTATAAATTAACCTTCCTTACAGAAGAATTCCAGATAAATTAGATACTCTAAAAGAGGGGAAGCATAACCCCTCACTCCTTAAGTTGGAGCAACTCATAGAGATTTCCTTCCAAAGAGTAAGTATGGAAAGGGGAGAAAAGTTAACTCTGCAGTAGAGAAATCTGACAAATACTACTTTAGCTAAGGTCAACATCAACAGTGGTAAATCATATTGATAGTTTGCTCCCTTTATATCATGTGATGAAATAATACTTAAAACTCTGTAATGTAGGGATAGAAAACCCAGAAATAAACCCACTCTAAAACTGTCCTTAAAAAATAAAAGTCTCTTAATAAAGGAAGATAATTGTTTAAAAGAAAATAAAAGTGTATTGGGAGGATAAATAGAAATAAAATATATGACAACAATAGCACAAAAGCCAGGGGATGGGAAATGGTACATTTTAAGATTCTTATACTATAAGTGGTATACTTGAACGTAGATTGTGGTAAATTAAAGTTGCATATTGTAAACCATAGAAAAAACACCAAAAGAGACAAAAATGATACAGCTGATAAACCAATATTGCATATAAAATATAACCCTACTATTACTCATGTAGATCACAAGTTTAAGATATATGTTAAGAACCCTAAAGCAACTAATTAAGGGGGAAAATAGCTAATAAGCTGACAGAGGAGATAAAATGCAATTATACTACATAATGTATAATGAAAATGCAGAAAAATAGGAAAAAGATAAAAAAAGAAACAAATAGGACAAATAGAAAACAAGCAGCAAGATATTAGCTTTAAACCCAACAATATCAATCATCACATTAAATGTAAATGGTCTAAACACCTCCAAGAAAAAAGCAGTGATTGTTAGAACAGATAAAAAAGCAAGGTCCAGAAGAAATCCCCTTTAAATATAAAGACACAAATAGGTACAAAATAAAGAATGGAAAAATGATTAAGCCATGCCAACACTAAAAAAAAAAAAAAAAGCTAGAATCACTATACTAACATCAGAATATAGAGATTCTAGGACAAAGATTACCAGAGATAAAAAGGGTCATTTCACAGTCATTTAAAAAGGAAAAAAAAAAAATCAGTTCAAGGGTGCTCAACAATCCTAAAAGTTTATGTACCTAATAAAAGAACTTCAAAATATACGAAGCAAAAACTGACAGAAATGAAAGTAGAAATTGAATAATTATAGTTGGAGATTTTCAATACCTCCTTTCACTAATAAAACAAGTAGAGAGAAAATCAGTGAGCATATAAAAAACTCAAATAGAGCCTTTTGGCTCCTTGAGCAGCGCCATGGCAGTTGGCAAGAACAAGCGCCTTACAAAAGGCAGCAAAAAGGGAGCCAAGAAGAAAGTGGTTGATCCATTTTCTAAGAAAGATTGGTATGATGTGAAAGTACCAGCTATGTTCAATATAAGAAATATTGGAAGAACATTAATCACAAGAACTCAAGGAACCAAAATCACATCTGATGGTCTCAAGGGTCGTGTTTTGAAGTGAGCCTTGCTGATCTGCAGAATGACGAAGCTGCGTTTAGAAAATTCAAGCTAATTACTGAGGATGTTCAGGGCAAAAACTGCCTAATTTCCATGGCATGGATCTTACCGGTGACAAAATGTGCTCCATGGTAAAAAAAATGGCAGACCATGATTGAATCTCATGTTGATGTCAAGACTACCAATGGTTATTGGCTTCGTCTATTTTGTGTTGGTTTTACTAAAAAACGCAATAATCAGATTCAGAAGACTTCTTATGCTCAGCACCAACAGGTCTGTCAAATTTGGAAAAAGATGATGGAAATCATGACCCGAGAGGTGCAAACAAATGACCTGAAAGAAGTGGTCAATAAATTGATTCCAGACAGCAACGGAAAAGATACAGAAAAGGCTTGTCAGTCTATTTATCCACTCCATGATGTTTTGTTAGAAAAGTAAAAATGCTGAAGAAGCCCAAGTTTGAATTGGGAAAGCTCATGGAGCTTCATGGTGAAGGTAGTAGTTCTGGAAAAGCTACTGGGGATGAGACTGGTGCTAAAGTTGAACGAGCTGATGGATATGAACCACCAGTCCAAGAATGTGTTTAAAAGTCAGACATTTAATGGTGACAAATAAAAAATCATATCTGTGATGTTTAAAAAAAAAAAAAAACTCAAATAGCATTATGAACCAACCTGACCTGACATTATATAACAATCACCCAACAGCAGCAGAATGCACATTCTTTTCAAACACAGACGTAACATTGACCAAGACAGGCCCTATTCTATGCCACAAAATAAGTCCCAATATATTTAAAAGAATTTAAATCAAACAAATTATGTTATAACCAATATGAAACTAAATTATAAATCAGTATCAAAAAGATATCCAGAAAATCCTAAAATATTTAGAAAGATATATTGTTGTTCTAAACAACCCATGGGTCAAAGAAATTAACAAGTATTTTGAACTGAAAAAAAAAATGAAAATATAACATACCAAAATATGTGATACAGCCAAAGTACTGTCCGAAGAAAAATTTACAGCACTAAACATCTATATTATAAAACAAGTTCTCATTATCAATGAGCTAACCTTCCACCTGAAGAAACTAGGAAACTTAAGATCAGAAAACAAAGAAATACATACACACACACACACAGCACAGACACAGAAAAATAAGAAAAATCAATAAAATCCAAAGTAGGTTCTCTAAAGAGATCAATAAACTGTATAAGCCTCTATCCAGTTGCAACAGGAAAAAGACACAAAATACCATCAGGAATGGGGACAAGAGGTATCTATAAAATACATCCATAATGTCTTTGATATTTCTACCTTTAAGAGTTGGTGCCTCATTTTTCTCCTTCTGAATATGGACTAGATTTGAGGCTTGCTATAAAAAGCAGAATAAAGCAGAAGTAAATACGTGTAACTTCAGAGACTAGTACCTTTTCTCCAAAGCTACTGTGCAGCTTTATCTCTGTTGTGTCACTCAGGGGAAGCTAGGTGCCATGTTGTGAGGACCCTATGGAGGTCTATGTAGTAAGGAACTGAGGCCTCCAAGTCAAGAGAAGTAGAAAACAGAGGGCTCCAGTCAACAGCCATGTGAATGAGCTATCCTGGAAGCAACTCCTTCTGCTCTAGCCAAGCCTTTAGAGAACTGACATATAGGCTAACATCTTCATTACAAGATCATGAGAAACACTGATCCAGAACCATCCACCTAAGTAGTTTTCAAACTCCTGATCCATAGCAAAGGTGAGATAATAAATGTTTGTTGTTCTAAGCCACGAAGATTTGGAATAGTAGTTATGCAACAAAAGATAACTAATATAGGGAACATCATTACAGATCCTAAATACATTCATTAAAAGGATAAGGGAATATTATGAAGTAACATTTAAGCCAATAAATTCAAAAATCTAGATGAACAAATTCCTTGAAGGAAACAAACTGCCAAGCTCACTCAAAAGAAAAGGAATTGAGAAACCAAATTGAGAAAATATCTTCTTTAAATCACAGGGATCATTCTCTCTCTCTCTCTCTCACTGACACACACACACAAAGAATCAATAATTTTCACAGACTATAATTTTTAGAACAGTATTATCTAATCACAAAACTAGAAATAACAAAATTAATAACCAAAAAAATACTTTCATGGGGTGCCTGGTTGGCTCAGATGGTTAAGCATCTGCCTTCTGCTCAGGTCATGAACTCCAGGTTCCGGGATTGAGCCCTATGTCAGGCTCCCAGCTCAGCGGGGAGTCTGCTTCTCCTTCTCCCTCTCCCTCCCCCTCCCTCTGCCTCTCCCCCTGCTTGTGCTCTCTCTCTAATGAATAAATAAAATCTTAAAAAAAAAAAAAAACTTTCATGAGAAAAATTTTTAAATCTTCTATTAAGTTAACTCCTGGGTGCAAGGGATCTATGAAGTAAAATTATGTAAGTACTAAAAAATGATTGATAGAACACTACATGTCAGCATATACAGCGTACTTTAAAAAAAGTGGTAAGGGGAAAATGCAGAGCCTTAAAAAACTTGTATCAATAAAAATGTGTTTTCACAACCAAATCTGGGACAATTTAAGCATCAAAATAAATAAGTAATGATTACAATCCATTAAATTATTTTTAAAACCTATGATTCCCTTCTGATACAAGTAAGTGGGGAAAAAGAGAAGGTTACTCCTTATAATAAAATGACAATAAATAAAGAAATAATGGAGTTAGAAAAATCATCATTTGGCAACACCACAGTATTAACTAGCTCAATCAAGATGCTAAAACTGGTGTGTGTACCTGAAAGTTTGATGCCTCAGAGTAGCTCTCTCAAAGTGCTTATGAATTAGAAAAGGAAAATCTGGCACATGCCATCTTAAAGAGGTGATGAGAGGTAATCTCATCAATGAAAACCACTGACTTCATGTGCCCTATAAAGGGCACAACATTCTTTCTGTGTCAACTCTGCCGAAATTACATAACCTGAATTTAATGATGAGGAAGTATCAAACCCAAACTGAAGGACATTCTTAACATCCAAACCATATTCTTAAAAAATGTCAAGTTCAAAAAAAGCAAAGAGCCTAAGGAACTACTCCACATTAAAGAGCTAGGACAACTAAATGCAATATGATACCTTACAACTAAATACAATGTGGTATCTTATCTTACATCAGATGACAGGAGCCTGGAAAGGGGTACAACTGTTAATTGCAACATTAACAAAATTTGGGAAATTGGCCTCCAGATAATGGCATTATATCATGATTAAATTTCCTGATTTAGATAACTGTACTGCGGATATAAAGGAGTGTGTCCTTGTTCTCATGACATATATGCTGAAGTATTTAAGAAGAGGCACTATGCCTGCAACCTAATCTCAAAACTGTTCAGAAAAATAATGTATATATACCCACCTACATATATACACACAGAATAAAATCAAATGGGGCAAATGTAAAATGGTGAATCTGGGTAATCTTCATACATATTTGCTATTTTCTGTAAGTCTGAAATTATATACAAGACAAACATTTTTAAAGAAAATCAGTTCCATCAAACAAAACAATGTTAAATAATGTGTTTGGGTTAAGAAATCAGAATTGTAGCTACAGCAAGAGTCACAAGAACATTTCATCTAATCTCAATTCTGACGTTTACAGGTTTTCTAAGAGGCTTTAGCAGATAGACACATATAAGACAAAGTACTTTACTTAAAATGCCTAAAATTAGGTATAACATGGCTCCTGATAAAAACGTAACTTAATAGCTCTTTAATTTTTCTAAATGCTATCTGAAAATGAATCATGTTTTCAACTAGATAATTCAAGACTGATACTTCCAATTCAGGAAATAAAAAGTGGATTACCTTTACTCCAGAAATAATAATGAGATTTAGCCTCCACTTTCTGTAATGGTCACAATGAATTTAAAGAAAAATGAATAAATCCATATGCACCCTCTATAACCTTTCCTTATTCACAGTGCATTCTGATTAGTTCTACACTTAATATTCTGAGGGATGCGTAAAAGTTTCATTTAGCAAGTAAATTTGATAATTCACTCAGTATTTTTTTTTTAAAGATTTTATTTATTTGACAGAGAGAGAGCGAGAGAGAGAACACAAGCAGGGGGAGTGGGAGAGGGGGAAATGCTTTCCGCCCAGCAGGGACCCTGATGCGGGGCTCAATCCCAGGACGCAAGGATCATAACATGGGACGAAGGCAGACGCTTAACGACTGAGCCACCCAGGTGCCCCTTCACTCAGTATTTTTGAGAGATTACTATAGATTTTGAGTAAACTTCAAAACATATGGTAATTCCTAGGATATGGCCCCTATCCTCAAAAAGTAGTGTGCTGGTGGAGTAGAGGGTGAAAGAGGTAAAGTTTGTGCTTTTGTAGGCACAAACTCCCAGTCATAAAATAAATTATAGGGATGTAAAGTAGCACATGGCAACTATAGTTAATACCGTATTGTATATCTGAAAGCTGCTAAGAGACTTATCTTAAAAATTGTCATCCTAAGAAGGGTGCCTCGGTGGCTCAGTCAGTTAGGTGGCGTACCCTAGATTTTGGCTCAGGTCAGGATCTCAGGGCCCTGGGATCAGGCTCTAGTCCCGCTTGGCACTCAGCAGGGAGTCCGCTTGAGGATTCATTCTCTCCTCTCCACTCCTCCCTGCACTTTGGCACACGCACCCACATGCTCTCTCTCAAATAATCTTAAGAAAAAAAAGTTCTCATCATAAGAAAGAAAAATTCTATAACTACATATGGTGAATTCAATGAACAACTAGACTTACTGTGATCCTTTCACGATATATACATACATCAAATCATGTTGTACACCCGAAACTAATGTTGCATGTCAGTTATACTTTAAAAAAAAAAAAGGGCATGAAACAGGCTTCTCTTTAAAGTTAAATTAAGTATCAAGTTTTCAAATATCCAATACTCAAACACTTAAATATTTCTGAAAGTTGAAACCATTCTCTTAATCACTATAATTAAGAGTTAAATTTTACCTCCATCCCACTCTTTTAATGCTGACAATGTTTTGATGAGGATTGCTGAATGGAGTGAGTGTTAATCAAGGTAAGGTGGAGCAATGCAATTATTCATTTTCCTTTTAGAAAATAAAAATAATTCTGGGAATAGAAATTTTTACTCATCACCATATTTTTTCAAATTATCTGGTTAATTACTAAATTTTTAATTTATTATGACAAAATTACATTTGTTTCTATATAACTGAGTTCAAATAATTGAAAATGTGCATATCTATTAAAGATTCATACATATATTTCCAGAAAATACAGTTCTGTTTCAATGTTAAGTTGTATAAAAATGACCACTTTGTTTCTTTCCTCTTCTGAAATTTCTCCGTACTTCACCCAGCAAATCAAATCCCCAGGTTAGTCAGCCACGTGTTACATTTTATAGCTAAAAGGTACTGCTGGTAATCTAACCTATTCATGACCCGTATCACAAGTTGCAAGTGGTTAATTTGTGTGTAGTTTCACTAGCTTTTCCTCAAGCAGAATCTGTTCATTTTAAAAGACCAAAAAAAAAAAAAAAAAGAAAGAAAAAAAGTATTGTGCTGGTGAGGGAGGTGGCACGATGTTGAGTATAAAGGTCTGGGAGCAAAAATCTATACTCAAAATTCTAACCTAAGGTATCTTGGTGCAATGTAGACAGAGAAGCAAAATGCAGGAGTGAAATCTGATAGCCTCGCTTTCAGGGACTCTGGCGATCAGGGACGAGTAACTCAACCTGTCCACTTTCCCACGCCCTGATTTACTTAACTATGAAGACTGAGAATGATTTCTTTTAATTCTGCCTCAAAGGGCGGAGGATTAGTGAGAGAACGTGCTTGGAAAGCGCTTTGTAAACTTCAAACCGGTACACGTGTGTTACTATGTGTAATAAACTCCACCAGGGAAGCCTCCTGGACTCAGGAAAGGTAATTAATTCTGCTGTCAAGATTCCGTACAAAATACCGCTACTGGATGTGCTCAGGTACACACGACTTGGGAGCCAAAAGGAGGTTTTCCTCCAAAATATATTTTTACAGGAAAAACGAATATAATTTGCACGGATTCCCTGGTGAACGGCCGGCCACCAACCTTCGTAGGGCTTTGGGGAGGGAGGATGTTACAAACAAGGTAAAAATTTGCAAAACAAACAAAAAAAACAGTTAAAGGTGGGGCAGACGCTGAATCAAAAGGGAAGTCAAACTAGGAAGCGGGTGCGAGGGGGGCGTGGCCCTCCGCCCTGCCCCCCGCTCCCGTCCCGCGCTGGGCTCCTCTCGCTGAGTCCCTGGCCGCGACCCTGCCCCAGGCTCGCGCGTGGTAGCGAGTGACGGCTTGCGAACAACCGCAACCGTCTAAGTCCTCAAACCTCTAGTCTCCGAGAAGCCGTTACGCGCCTCCCCTCTCAATTCCCACACGGTTAAGGGCCCCTAACCGCTCCCGTAACTGACTTCCAGGGGCGGAGCTGCGCCGCGAGAGGGAGGCCCTCCTAGCAATCGAGCAACAAGCGGGCGGGTACCTGAGCCGAAATGAATCCTTCGTACACTGTTTTCGCCCGGTTCTGAGGCAGAAGCAGCGGGCACTGGCGCAACAGGCTCGCTTCCATCTCCGCCATGGTTCGTCGTCTGTGGAGCCGCAGGGGGTTTATCCGCTGGCCGGGCCCCGCACATGCGCAGTCCCGCCTGCGCCCGGGCCTCCGAGGGGCGGAAACCTGGCCTTTGGCGGGAAAAAGCCTCGAAGACGCCGGGGAGTGAAATTAAGGTCTGGTGCTAGTCCCGCGCCTGGACTCAGGCCCAGCCAGAGTAGATGTGGCTCGGCAGGAGGCAGCATTGGAGAGAAGATTGTTCTCAGGTTCATAAATCTACCTGAACAAGATCATTCCAGCCTTGATTGTCCCAAGAACCCTTTTGGTAATTTTGTTCGATTTTACTAAAAGGCTGCTACAATTTTTGTGCAGTTGCATTTCTTCCCGCATAAAATGGGACTGCTGCAAGTTTGAGATTGCATTTCTTCCAGCATAAAATGGTTTGTAGAGTCTGGGTGTTGTAGTATCTCTTTTACCCTGACCCTGCCTCAACTCCCCTTCTTCACTGTAATCAGTCTGTCTCCTCCTATTGGCCTATTCTACAGAATCTCCTGTATGCCCTCAGCATACAGAATAATGTATTATTCTGTATATATTATTATATAATATACTGTAATCTATTCAATATATGCAATATAATCCTATGGTTTACCAAGTTTAGCCAGATACTATTGTATATGAGAGATGCACAAATGTGTGTGTGTGTATACATATATACACACACATATATCTTCAGACTCAAGTCAACACTATACTCAGTTTTGGTGCACTGCACTCACAAATATCTAAAGGCAAAACATGAGGGAAGATTGCCGATTAACTTGAGCCAAAGTTAATTTTTCTTTGACAACCCTTTCTATACATTTTTTTTAACTCAGGAATGGTAATTATCCATTTCCTTTTACTAAGGGTTGATTAAGTAACATTACTATTTGCCACAAAATCATTTGATATCCCAATCAGTATTCAAATGCATTACAATTTTGAGCCCTAGTATTTGCAGAACATCATTGTAATATGCCAAGACTATGTAAAGATAATAAGATGTACTCCCATCTTTATTGCACTCAAAATGGAATTTGACTTCTTGAAGATTAAAGTTGCACAACAATTGCTACAGTATTCTGGATACTTAGGGGAAAGCATGGATACTACAGCAGTGGTTAGATAAAAATTACACTAAAGCAGTGGTTCTTAAAATACGATCCTAGAACCAGTGGCATCAGTAACACCTGGGAACTTTGTAGAAATGCAAATTTTCACTCTTCTATCTCAGATCTAGGGAACCCCAAACCCTGGGAGTGAGGCCTAACCATCCGTGTTTTAACAAGCCCTCCAGATGATGGTGATGCACACTGAAGTTTGAGAATCTCCTCAGGGATATGACCTACACACACTCAATTATGCAACTCATTCCTTAAGGGTGATACTGTGTTCAACCATCACACTCATGTTAAACTATTTACATAGATGCCCAGGCTAGATCCCTGACTAGTGGTTCTCAAAGTGTGGTCCTTGGACCAACATCATCAGTATCACCTGAAACCATGTCATTCCAGACCAGCTGAATCTCTTAGTTCTAGGAGACAAGCTCAGCAATTTATGTTTTAACAAGCATATGTTTAACACCTCTGTGTTTTAACCAGGGATTCTGATGTAAACTTTGAAAACCATTACCCTAAACTTAGTGAAGTTTTGTTTTCACACCTAATTCTGTTGTGCAGCTAGTTGAAAGTCATTGTGCTTGTCAAGTGAATAACTGTCAAAGGTTTTACAGTTCCGAGCTAAGAGTTACCTAGCCAAATTGTAAAAATTTAGAAGATATTAGTACATGAATAAACAGAGTTTATTAGCATCAGATCATTATTTAAGAGACCTTCTTAATATAGAGATCATTTTAATTATAACAAGAGAAACTTAAAAAAAAAGCTGAAAGATTAGTCCCAATTTGGGTCTGATATCAGAGAGCTGAAATTCTCTTGGCTGTTCCATGATGGTCTCATGACCACTACTGGAGTCCTAACCATTTGAATAGATGGAAGAGCAATGATAGCTTTCCCAGAGGTCCTTTTGAGCAAGTCTTAAGTCACATTGGCCATCCCATATACAAAGGGTCTAGGAAACACAGTTTTACAGCTAAATATATTGCTTAGAATTCCATTAGTAAGAATTCCGTTAGTAAGAATAAAGGAGAGAATGGTTGAGATGGGCTGCTTCCACTTCTACAACACTGCAAACTCCACCTGCCCCCCCAAGAAAAAAAAGATTTTAAGTTTATTGGTATTGCATTATTAATGAAATGCATACTTTATATGACAAATTTTCGTGTATGTGTACTTCTAAAGATATGGTAGTGTATTTTCCTTTTTTCAAGATGATTTTTCCTTTGAAGAATACTAAAATTAATTTCTATTTTGTTGACTAACTGAAGTGAACATCATCTAAAAAAGTATTAAGGATTAGAAATCAGATGAATAAGTAATATTATAAAAAGCAATGAAGAACCAATTTTACATTTTGGAAACTTAGTGTAATCTTGTAAAAATTACAAGTATATTTTCATCTGAAAATGTCCTTCAACTATGAAAGATAAATAAGATATGGTTGTAGTTTGTGACATTCCTTTGAAGAATCCTTTGTTGATGGGGATAGGATTTGCTAAAATAGCAATCTTGTTTCTATTTAGTAAAAGAGAGCAAGTAAAGTAACAATGAATTATCCATGAAGTGGAAGTAGCTGATTTTATAAAATTTTGAGAAATAACTAAATTAACAAAAATAAATTAAAATTTACTTTAGGGTCGACTGGGTGGCTCTTGATTTCAGCTTGGGTCATGATCTCAGTGTCCTGGGACGGAGCCCTCTGTGGGGCTCCCCACTCATTGGGGAGTCTGCTTAAGGATTCTCTCCCTTCCCTTCTGCACCTTCTCCCACTCCCTCTCTTTCTCTCTCAAATAAATAAATCTTTAAAAAATAAAATAAAATGAAATTCACTCTAAAATTCAGAAGTTTAGAAGTAATTTTATACATATATAATCATTTCAAAATAACAAAAACATTTTAAGTAGTACCCTTCTTATTCTTTAATATCTTACCTATTTAAAGTTAATATTAGCAGGTCTATGGGGAAACAGATATAACCATACATTGCCGATTATTATGCATAATTCACAAAATGTTCCTAAAAAGCAATCTACTTATGTAAAACAGAAAACATAAAAATTATTTTCTTTTGAACAAATACCACTTACAAGAGTATATCCCAAGAAGATAATCCAAAAATGTTTAAATAGGAGACAACTTAATGTCCAATAAGTTAGAAATGGTCAAGTTATATAACAGGATAGAATGTCTAAAAGCCATTAAAATGACATATGTGAACATGCAATATTGGTACATAAAAAGTATATATGAAATCTCAGTATGTGAAAAGAGCAAAACAATGTCAAGAGAAAGAGAAGGAAATTACATACTTTGCTGATATTTTAAAGATAAAAGATCTTTCATTTTTCCATGTAAAGCAAATTACTTAACAGTACAATGAATTTTTTAAAAGAAGGCATTAGCAAAGATTTTTATAAATGTAAATGCTGTCCAACTTAAAATCATCTGTTGAGTTAGAGGAGGCACAGTATAATGAAAAGAGAGTCAAGAAATTTCAAATGCTTGACTTTGTATAAATCACGTTATGATCTATAGGGTCCTTTTCAATTCTAAAACTGTATTTGTAAGAAAATCAAAAACAATAATTATGGTTAAATACGAATTATCTGAATAACAAATCTGAAAAAAAAATTAACTTTGAAAATTTCATTCACATTGTCATTCCACTTAATGAGAATGTGTTTGTGAAATCTAAGGTGGAATATTGACATTGGATACTTTTACAATTTTGTCAACAATTGTAACAAGAAGATAATTTAGTCTTATTCACTTTTGGTTGGACAATAAATGCTTTCAGGAAATGATGGAAGAAAGTTACAGAACCAATTATTGCAGCAGGAGATGAAGTTCATGTTCAGTACAGAATGAAGAGCAATAAAGAATTGAAGGAAACATCTTTACATAAGGTTTTATTATTTTGTTAGATGAATCAAAAGGATTCATCCTTTGGATGTTCATGTTCAAATTATGAACTAAACACCTTACAAATTCACATGTACATAATCTCCCTTCTGTGGGTACTTATCATTCAGAAATTATTATGTATCATCAGTTCAAAATTCAAAGCAATTTCATATACACCTATAGTCATTTCAAAATGACAAAAACATTTTAAGTTTATAAAAAATTAGCAGGACTTTTAAAATATCCTTCAAAATCTTAAGTATATAAAATTGCTTTTTATAAAATAGTTACATTCTTCAAATAGTCCGTCTGAGGAGGATTCATTTTAATCTCATTTTCCTTTATAGCCTAAAATAAGTACAAAGGAAAAGATGTTGTAAAAGGAAAAAGGCACAAAGGAACAGAAAGTCACATGTCAAAATTGGCTGGTCCAAGTTCTATAGCTGGAACTCCATATAAAAACCTGACCAACAAAGATAAAAGATGAAATCACACAAATTTTTAGGACTCTTCAGAGCAGCAGTATTTATCCACAAGACTCATATATTAATATAAATATAACATTTATAGTTTTGTACTATCATGTTTCATATAAATTATAATAGTATAAAAGTTATTTTCTATATTTCTATAAAAGTTATTTCTATATTTAAAAGTTATTTTCTATATTTTCTATATTTCTATATTTTCTATATAATAGTATAAAAGTTATTTTCTATATCCAACTTTCTGAAAAAGAGTATCTTACCTAACTTGAGTGCACAGTTTGGTAGAAGTCACAACCTAAATTATGTCCTCTTCCTCAATTGTCCAGAGACTCTAAAAGACAAATGTAAATTCAGAAGAAAATTGAATAGACTTGTTGGATAAACACTTTCATTCAACAAAGGTAAAGCCTCAGAGGAAATCTGTTCCCAGGAATAGTCTTGGCCTATGCTTTATTTAGTTGATTTTCAACAAACCTAATTTGACTCAAATGCAACTTTATGTACTGTAAAGGACTTCCCAATGAGCAGAATGAAAACTGAATCAAGAAATATTTTCTGTTGCTAGGGCAAAGGGGCTCCTTATAGTCCCTAGCCTGCAGAATTTCCTAACCTCTACTGACAAGTAACTGCTTTGTATCTTCTACTATTCTTTCCAAATGGGTAAGGTCATTGTATTTATCCAGTCCCTGGTCCACCACTGTATTTTGCACCTGTATGTTTGTGTATGGTGGGGAGGTGGTGGCAGTGACCAGAAGATACAAAATCCAGATTCTAACAGTGACAGATGAAATGTTGGGCTGTCTAATTTGGGAATGGGGTGGGGGAGTATGTTTTATGTGTGAGAAGAGGAAGGGTATTTGGTAATCAGAAGACTAAACTATAGTGGAAACAGTTATGTGCTCATCTAACCCATTTCCTCTGTCTCCTGGGCCTAAAACTAAACTACATTTCTATCCTCTCTTGCAAGTTGATGCGACCAGGTGACTGAATTGTAGCCAATGGAAAGTGGATGGCTCATAAAACTTTTCTATGCCTGATTCAACATTCTCTTTCCTTGTTCACTGGCTTGAATCAAAGTATTCTAAAGCCCTTAGGAATGGTAGAGGCATGAGGCGGAAAGAAGCTGTGTCTGAAATGTCTTCCAATTGACATGTGTGAGGGAAAAATAAACTTTATTATAATAAGGCACTGAAATTGGGGGTTTCATTTGTTATACTAGCATATAGCATGCATGACTCTAATATGGTGGGTATCAAGTTGCTTTGGTATTTAGATTCCGTTTGAACATTTAAAAGAGTGAAATAACAGCTTTATTATAAAAAATCAAATATTTACAATATGCCAAAATTAAATCCTTTGGGTCTATTTAAACTCATAATAAACAATTTTAGATGTCAACAGAAATATATGTAATTAGAAATTTAATCTGGGGGATATGTGAGTGAAAATGTGTAAAGACCACTGCTGTGAGGTTTCACTATTACTGTACTTATTATTATTCCACTATAATGTTTCCATTAATTTATATGATAAAGCCCAGGTGATATTATGCAGAGTAAGAATCCACATTTAAACACATTCAACAAATCTGAAACAACTACCATGGGATAAACATTTTATCTATTTATCAGAGTTTTTTGTTTTGTTTTTGTTTGGTTTTTTTGTTTTTTGTTTTTTGCTGAACTTCTGTTTGAAACCCTTTATTAGCCTCCTTTCACTTAGGAGTATAATAAAACTGAATACCTTTAAGAATATCTGGCACTATAGACTAATAACAAATTCATACTGAATTTCAGTAACATTTGATTGTATGTTAATTTGCTCTTACCTTTTCTTATCTGCTTAACTGAGCCTTTTGGTTTGGTACATCTATTGTCCTGGAAAGGGTATATGTAAATTAGATATTTTTTCAGGGTCACAAAGTGATAACTACTCCATTTTTGATGGTATTGATGTCCAAGGATAGTAGATCTAGGATCACAAGAAGCAGACTCTGAACCAACTGTGCTTCTGGAATTGCCACAGGGAGGTGTTTCGAGCCCCGTGGCCTTGGAAGAGCCAAGACATAAAAACTGTGACTCTGGGAACCCATCAAAGACACACCAGCAGAACTAAGTTCTGACAGAGTAACATTTCTCTCTCAAAGATCTATAGCAGCTTGAGTAGAGGGGAACATCAAAAGCAGAAGTGTATTGCCTAAAGCAGTGGTTTTCCATTATGGTCAATGTTGACCCCCAGTGGGTATCTGGCAATATTTGGAGACATTTTAGTTGTCACAACTTGGGTGGGGGGTACTATTGGCATTTAGAAGTTAGAAGTCGGGACTGTTGCTAAACATCCTACAATACATAGGACGGCCTCCTCCAACAAAGATTTTTCCAGACCAAAATGTCAAACATGCCAAGGTAGAGAATCTCTCCTTCATAGAGATATGCAGCAAGACTTCAGCAGCCAGGCTTGGTTACCAGCTTTGCTTACTAGAATCGTCAGACTTTATATTCTTCCTGCTTAGTGTATATATCAGCCTACACTGGCTACATTGTTTGATGCTAACAATTCCAAAATCTCAGGGGCTGAATACACAAAAAAGCTGAATACACAAAAAAGCTTATTTCTTGTTCATGCTACATTCTAACACAGATTGAAATGCTTACCACGCAGGGACACAGACTGATAAAGCTGATAAAGACTCCATTTCAACATATGCTTCCCCAACCACTACAACAGAGGGAAGGAAAGAACAAATCAAATACTGGGCCTTTAAGTCTTCTGCAAGGAGGGGAAACATGTCATTTCTACTTACATTTCATTGTCCAAGCAAAAAACATGGCTACTTCTTTCTTCAAGGGAGCAGAAAAGTATGCATTCACTATATGTTTAGAAGGAGAACCAGGATATTTTTTTAACAGCTCTAATGACTATCACAGCATATCTTCCTGATTCCCCTTTTTTAGACTGTGTAAGCCTCTAGAACTGTGGAAAAACTGAGGGAGGGAACAAAGAGGGAAGTACTTTTTTTTTCCTAGTGTGGCATTTCAGGTGTACTCTAGGTAATCCACTGGAAAGAAAATAAATGATCATATTTGTACTCAGTTTGTAGAGCAGTGCATTAAGGTCACAATTGAGACACGCACACACACACACACACACACACACACACACACACACACACACACACCACAAAATAATGGTGGTCAATTCCACCTTGCTGAGGTCAGGAAAGGTTTCATAGTTGCCTTTAGCTTAGTTCTAAAACGTGAATAAGGTGAAACAACTGAAACAAATAAATTCTCCCACAAAGAAGTCAAATAAAAGTTACAGAAACATTAACAGTTTACAATGTTTCAAGAAACTGCCTAGCAGTGCTTACAGGTAAAAGATGGGGAATGGCAAGAGGTGATCTAAGCAAGCAGGAAAGATACACGTCAGGAGTCTCATGTGGTGAAAGTAGCCGTTTGGGCTTTATCCTAAAGGCAATAGAGAACTTTTAGAGGGTTTTAATCTGGAAACTAATAAAGCTGATAGATTTGACTTTTAGAATAATTTCTCTGAAAGCCCTGTGGAGCATGAATTAGAAAAGGCAAAACTAGAGGCAGTAAGATCAAGTAGATGACATAGTCCATAGTCCACAGCAGATACCGAGGAAAAAGCCATGAGAAATTATATGAATGCCGTAGATCCTGCCTCTCAGCCCTCTTTTGGTTCCTCCTCTTCATCCAGTTATAACAGTTGGGGTGCCTGATTGCTCACTACTGGACCCTCTTCTCCATCTACTCTCTCCCTTTAAAGATCTCAACCAGCCTATGAATAGTAAATGTCAGCCATATACTGATGACTTCTAAATTTATCTTTCTCACACCAACCTTCAGACTAGGTATACTTAACTGCTGCAAGACATACCCACTTTAGGTATGTAATTGCCATCTCAAATTGTATCAAAAATGGACCTCCAGAAAATGACCATTTATAACTCCTAAATAAATAGTTGACTTAGGCAATAAGCATCAATAGGTGCTTAAACCATTATGTGAAAAGTTATGGTGAAATGGATAATCACATGAGGCAAAATTATCAACTTTGTAATGGCGGAGTTGCGAGGTTACAAAGATAGCCCTTCGTAAAGGGCTGATAACTCTTTAGCCAGAAGCTGGACAGCCTTAATTTTGTGCCAACTGATAAATTACGATATGAATTACAGCACCAAAAATGTTTGATATGAATCTAATCAAGCTTTAGGATGTAACTTCTAGTTTACTGGTAAAACAGGGATGGACAAACAAGCTAAATGAGGTCAAGCTAGAACAACCAGGCAAATTCAGAATGTCAAGTATACCATAGAACAACTGAATCAGTTTCCTTAGCCAGTAGCATGGGAAAAAAGGGGGGGGGATGGGCTTGGCAGGAGGGGAAAGAACTGTTCAAGGGAAAAAGAGACTTAGGAATCATAACATTTAAGAGCAATATGAAACTTTGAATTTTGAATACTAGGTCTCTGGATGAATGAGGTCTTGATAATGGTACAAACATCCAAGACTAGGAGCAATGAAGAGAAAATTATTACTCAGTATATAAAATGTTAAAATGCAAGTTCTTGTGAAACCTTTAATGTGAAGATGACCATAGGCCAGTCAGTGGTTCTCGACTAAGGGCAATTTTGACCCCCAGGTGACATCTGGCAATATCCAGAGGGGAAGGAGCGGGATGCTTCTGGAATCTGGTATGCAGAGGCTAAGAATTCTCCTCAACCCCCTACAAAGCACCAGACAGCCATCCTCAACAAGGAATGATCCATCCCAAAATGTTAGTGCCGAGGTTAAGAACCCTGGGGCTCCTGGGCAGCTCAGTTGGTAAAGCATCTGCCTTCAGCTCAGGTCATGATCCCAGGGTCCCGGGATGGAGCCCTGCATCCGGCTCCTTGCTCAGCGGAGAGCCTGCTTCTCCCTCTGCCTTGACACTCACTCTCTCTCTCTCTCCCTCAAATAAATAAAACCTTAAAAAAAAAAAAAAGACAAAGAAACCCCACAGTAGGCAATCAAATGTCTACACAAAGAAAGCAGAGCCCAGGGTTAATATGTTTACTTTGATCTTTGCACAGTTGCTGGCACATAGTAAACAAAAATATTTGATAATCTTTACATTGTATAAGCCTTCAGATTCTTAGGAAACTGGTGGGGAGAGGCAAAGAGAGAAATATAGTTTGGGGGGCTGAAGCTTAGAAGACAGATCTTAGAAGAATTTATAAATGTACCTCATTAGCATAAACATGGTGATAGAAACCTTGGGAGTGAATGAGAACTTCTGCAGCAGTGGTCCTCAAACCTCACCATGGATGGCAGTCACTTGGGCAGTTTTGAGAAAATGCAGATGCTTGGTCTAAGCCCAGAGTTTCTGCTTTAAATGTCTGGCAGTGGAGGGTATAAAAACCATCATATTTTTTAAAGACTCCTCATATTGTTTTAATGTGTAGCCAGTATTGGAAAGCTAAGATTTTTTTTTTCTGAACACAAATGAACTGTATTCATTATGATGGGTTTATACATAAAACATACTGCGTTCAGTGTGGTAGCTCAAAAAGTTTTAGCAGTTTTTGTGGGTTTGGCACAGCAAACAGGAACTCACTGTTGGTTGCTTTTGGTAAAAGAAAGGCTAGAAAGTTCTTGGCACAACATAGAGGAAAGAATTTGAAGATTTTGTGAGGTAAGAAAGTAGATTAAATGGATCATGTGTCTTATTCCTATATTCTGCCGGGGCCATGAAGATTCCTTTCCCCTGCCAATAAAACAGAGCAAAAAAGGAAATACCGAAATATTTAAAAGTGCTTTGCTGGCTTTATTTTTTATTTTTATTTTTTTCTGAGCTGTGAATCCTTGTGGAAAGAGCTGCAATAAAAATGGTATTCCTGATCTCAGTGGATCTCAGTGAGGAGCCAGCTGAGGCCTGGCCCAGGTGATGACTGTTAACAGTCTGAAGCAAAGTGGGTATTGTTTTAATAGCCAGATGCTACACTCGGGGATCAGGGAATGGCTTCAGTAGCAGAAATCTCTGGCTATGGTTAATTAATCATGGGGTCCCCAGGAATGAAATAGAAAGACAGCCAATTAAGGTGTGTCTTGATTTATTTAACCAAAGTTATTCTAGGTCTGGTGAACAGAGGCCTCACTGGAACCAGTGTGCTAGAGACTTTTGGGTTCACAGACCCAGCATCACCCAAGGAAGGGGAGGCTAGGACCTACGAGAAAAGATCCTGCTGTAACCTTCTGCCTTATCTTCCCTACTGGGGCTGGTCGTTGTTAACCTGAATACTTGTGCATTGAGGAAAGGGAAATACCTAAGCTCAGGAAATATTGGATATTGGCTCCAAATTTATCACTGATTCCTGGGGACCTATAATTCCACTATAGTTAGTTGGTTAGGGTTTGGAATCATTATGGAGCCCAGGTGATAAGTGGAGTTCTGACCTGAATTTTTTTCATGGTATTGTGTGGGATTCCCAAAAATATCTTGGGATCATTTTCTCAGATGCTAAGGGAATTGTTGGAATGGATATTTTAGGAATTTAGATAATTTAGGATATTTTAGTTCCTCACTCACACCTATTAAAAAAAAGGCTATCATTTTGGGAGGGGCCCAGTGGAGGCCATTTGGCACTCTCTTTCCCTGCCAAAACAGAGAATGAACAGGAGCTTGCTTCCTGAAAGTCAAGATTTGGTGATTAATTTAATTAGGCTGGATTGGCTTTTGCTCTCCCATAAGTCATGGGGAATGACAGTAGATTATTGAAAACAAAATCAGCTGAGGCTCCAGTTGTGGCTGCTATTGCGATTTTTTTTCTCCTTACCAGAATAAATTAGTGTATCTTCTAGCACTAAGTGTGCAGTTATGAATCTTGCCAAAACATTTTTTATCCATTTTGGTTTATAGGTATTATCAGAAATTTGCCTTCATTGACATAAACACCAATAAATCTTTATTGTTATGCCTCAGGAATACATCAGCTTTCCAGTTCTATGCTACAGTCCAGTTTCTGGGAATGTCACCTCTTTGATCCAAGTGGTACATCACTTTGATCCAATACCCACAAAACATTATGTTGATAGCACACGAAGACAAAACGTGGAAATGCTCCTGGTTGCTCTTATAAGTCATATATGTAAAATTCTATAAAAATAAAAGTAAAAATTCTGGTATGACACTAAAGGCCCTGGGAGCTTGAGGATCTATGGCATTCCAAGATACTCCTTTCAAAAACGGTTATCTAAATTTTGGATGCAGCATATTTGTATGTCTTACTCTGACCATTAACAAGATGACCCAAAATTTATCCATCTTTAATTGGGGTCCATAATAAAAGAAAGCTGAGCACCTGGTTCAGGGTTTCAGTGCAAGTAATTGTCAACTGATCATTATGACCCAGAATCCTTTATCGTGCTTGAATTTTTTGTAGCTGACTGAGGTACTGAATGGACTTGCTAACTCCAGGTAGGAGATACTCAAAGAAGGATCCTCAAGTCTGGACAAAGTCCATGCCCCCTTCAGTAACTTTTTGTTAAAAAAAGTCTTGCCTTGATATTAGCTCTGGAGGAAACTGACTACGGGGTTCCATTTGGTTCATGCTGTCAATAATGAACTATGTGCTATTCAATGAACCCAGCCATAAAGTTTGTGGTATCAAATAATTTAATAACGGAACAGGTCCTACATCCCTATGCCTTCTGCAAACTGCCACACTTGCTTAAACTCACATCTATGGCCTAGAGGGAGTTTCCTATGAGCAATTGACAGATGATATAAAAGTCAATTGTACATCCCAGTTTAGGTACTGGAGGGAGCATCCTAGTTTAAATGTGGCTCCACACAGTATGCCTATACCAGATTAAAGAAGATTGCTGGCTCGTAGGACAATGGAGAATAAAAATCACATTAGTAGGAAGAACTTGGGCTTTACATGTTAGACACTTTTCATGGAAGAAGATCTGGCCTGAGGTCAAGATATATACTGATTCCTAGCAAGGGGCTAATGGTGTATTCCTTAGGATTTGGAAGGAACAAGATCAAAAGTTTGGTAAAAAGCAAACTTATGGAATGGGTAAAACTATGGGGTGGATCACTTAAAATAGTCTGAGAGCCCAGAAATATATGTGCTTCGAGCAAATACTCAGCAGAAGGCCCGTAATGGAGAAGAGCCTCCCTAATAATCAAGTGGACAGGATGACTTTCTGGCTTGGTGTCTGATCAGTGATCTTATCAACAGAGCCATATTGGGCTAGGAGACCTAAGGAAGGCAATCAGAAGGGAGTAACGGGAAAATGGGAGAGGACATTGCAAAAGACAAGAGGCATAAAATTTTTGCCAAATGGTTCTGGAAGCCTAGATGAAGCCAGAGACGATGGATATGTAGCTGCAACATGAACAGGTACAAGTCTTTCTTTACCATCCTAGATTTAAGAACAGCAAGGCTAAATTGACCCAAGTTTGGGGGTTTACTGGTAGGTATATCAAGAAGTACAGCTTGAAGGACAAGTTGGATAGGAAGTAGGGGAATTGTTGCTTTCCCCGAGGAGAGTCTCCTCCTTCCAACAGTGGCAACTTCTCCAAAAAACGTTTTACAGAAGAAATAGTTTGACATGAAAGATGTTAAGATTATATATATAAAGGCACAAGAGGACGCAGGGTGAGAGCAGGACTGGGAGACATGACAGAAAGATAATGCACAGTGGACCACCTGTGTTCAGTTCACTAGCAACCAGTGCACAGGCCTGCCTACAAAGCTCATTCCTTTATTTCTGAAAGCAGCCATGCCTGCGCGGTAGCAGAACTAGACGTCTGAGGCACTGAGCATTCTAGTCATGGCATGGTTGCACTTATATACCACGGGTTCCATGCTAAGTAGGCAAACAAGTGATAAGTGATAGGCTGAAAGAAAGAGAATTAAAAGATTAAAGAAGCACGTGGGTCAAAAGCAATGTATTTTTGCAACCCACCTCTGCTCTGCCATCAGTATTTTCTTGACCGTACTACAATTGTTTTTTCCCATGTATTTGTTCTACTCTTCTCACTGGAAAACCTGCTCCCATCTGCCAATTCATACAACTTTTTCAAAACCTTGCTCAGAACTCATCTCCAAAAACTATTTTTTTAATCACCCTAATTATGGCTTAATTTTAATCCACCCTTAATCTACATCTTGATTTTGTGCTATTTGAAGATGGTGCATTATAGTAATTTGCACCTGTTGATGCTTCTCTGAAAGTGTTTTCACTTATTACGTGTGCATCTGTTATATTTCCCTACCCAAACTAAAAAATTTGCTAGCAAGTACTCGATCTTTTCTTTTATCCTTGGACATGGTGGATCTACCAGTGAGCTTATTGATACAAAAGAGATGTTCAAAATGTTTACTTTGATTTGGCTCATATAGATGGGCTCTGAACTGTTAAATCCAAGATTTTACTAATAAATCTAAATTTTATATTTTTATCGGGGATGAAAAGTACAAACTTGAATTTTAACTTTGTGTTTCTGTTTTTTTTTTGGTTTTTTGTTTTTAAAGATTTTATTTATTTATTTATTTATTTATTTATTTGAGATAGAAAGAGAGAGAACACACGAGCAGGGGTAGAGGCAGAGGGAGAAGCAGGCTCCCTGCTGAGCAGGGAGCCCAACACAGAGCTCAATCCCAGGACCCTGGGATCATGACCTGAGCTGAAGGCAGACACTTAACCAACCGAGCCACTCAGGTGATCCTGTGTTTCTGTTTTTTGAAAACATAAACTGAATCCTACTGCAAAGGCATTTTTGCCAGGAGCAAAACCAGTGAACTTTAAAACCCAGAAGTGTAGAAACCAGTAAAACACACCTTTAGAGTGCTTTACTTCAACTAGCAATTCAGTAAGGGAGCGTGAAAAATATACAATTAAGATCATACCTTTCAATAAAAAAAAATTCAATAAAAGTAAAATAAATTCAATGAAAAATAAAATAAAAAGATCATAGTAATAGTAATCATTTTTTAGAGGAGTTTTCATCCATAATAAAAATTATATGGAAAAATACTGAAATTGTTACTAAAAAGGAGAATATAAATTAATCTATGATGTTAGTGAGATAGTTCGCACACCAGAAATTATTTTATATTTTAATACCAACAATGTTAGTTAATATAGTACTAGCATTTTTCATGGGGTCCTTTTACAAACTAAATCCTTGAATTCAAATAGGTTTCATTTTGACAAATGCTGCTTTATAATGTTACAGAAAATATTTCCCCTGGAAAAAAAATACTTTGTTTACTCCGTTCACAAAAGATATTGCCAGTGTTTGATAAACACTCTTTTTTTTTTTTTTAAGACAACCCTCAAAATAACATGTAGGCTTATATATCTTATGGGATATGTCAAAGATTCTGAGCCTTACATTTTAAAAGATTTGTTCATTGACAATACATATGGATCTAAAAATGATATGACATCTAAGAAACTGGTCCATTTTAACTAGTTCCAAATATGATCATTTAAGTCTGATCTAGAATAATGTGGGGTTTTTTAAGATTACTGAATATAATTTAAATGGCTACTTACAGATTGTGGATGGGTTGTTTAATTGTGCTGGGTTATGCTGAGGAAAGTCTCCAGTAAGGGGAAGATTTGACAAGATAGACAATTCTTCTGATTCCTTTGTTTTGGGGTCTATAAATGAGTGAGAAAAAGCTCCAGGAGACGAGTCATGAGACCCAGGTTAAGCTATGACCTTTCATATGTAAATATATATATATATATATATATATGTATATATATATATATATATATAGTGTGTATACATATACACAAATATGTGTGGAACATGCATTCATTTTTATGACATGGTTTGGTGCTTATTATGAAATTTTCTATCATATCAAATTCTAAAATGAGATTACAAAGCACTGTAATCACAGGCCACTGACCAAAGCTTAGAAACATTTTCATTATTTGGCTTCTATTAAAATTGACATTTATATCAAATTTTAGCTATTTTAGGGTTTTTAGGACTTAAGTTTTAAGTCCAGAAATTCAGAATGAATTGCTTCAGTTTGCTACTTTAGGTTGTTAGTATAGATTTTGTTTGGTTTTTATTTAACTTTTAAAAAAAATCTCAAAGAACATTTTTAATCTCACCTACTAGCATTAGACACTCTTTAACTGCTGTGTCTTTTATTTTGCAAGAGCAATCTCATATCTATCCCAAAGGTCAATTTCTGTTGCTACATGTAATGATTAGGCTAGAAGTCTGGTGAAATTATTTGTTGAAACAGCATATGATTGCCATAAATTTTATTTTATTTTATTTTATTTTATTTTAATTTTTAAAGATTTTATTTATTTATTTGACAGAGAGAGAGACAGCGAGAGCAGGAACACAAGCAGGGGGCGTGGGAGAGGGAGAAGCAGGCTTCCTGCCGAGCAGGGAGCCCGATGTGGGACTCGATCCCAGGATCCTGGGATCATGACCTGAGCTGAAGGCAGACGCTTAACGACTGAGCCACCCAGGCACCCACCGTAAATTTTAAAATATAAAATTTTAGGGAACCAGGCTCTATCATGTCATAAATACATGGTATGTTATTCTAGTGTAGGTAATAAGTCCGATTCCCCCTATAAAAATTGTCCTTATTCCATTATAATCATACTCGTGTAATTAATTATATTACAAATAAGTTGCTTAAGGCTGGAAACATGTATATTTCTTTCTATCCCTTAAATCAACTGATTAACTCTGCTATGCAATAATAGGAATTAAGGAAATAATTATGTAATGAATGTATGAAGGAATATCACAGGTTCCCAAATTATCTGAATAGCACAAGAAGAGAAAGTGCTTCTCCCTGTACTCTACAAAACATGGCTAGCTACTTGTTTACCCAGCAGTATCCTGTGTCTATCTGCCAGGGAACTGCCGTTAATATTTCTCAGGTTCCACAAGCAAACTCTCCTACTTTTAGGGAGGAAAGAAGAGTTATGTTGAGCCTATTTAATTTATTTTTAATGTTTCTCCACCAGGTCCATGGCTGTATGAAAAATAAGACTTAAAATTCATAACATTATTTAGAATTTATTTAGAATTTTCACTGGAGACAGGGAATGGCCTAGTCAGAAATTTAGTAAAAATTGTTCTCTAACTAGTCTCCTAACAGATTCCTGCTTCTGCCTTGGGTCCTCTATTCCCAACACAGAAGCTTCTGAGATCCTCTTTAAATGGAAATCACATTGTCACCATGCTGCGCAAATACCTCCAATAGTTCCCCATTTCAGTCAAGTAAAAACCAAAATCCTCAAAATCGTTTACAGGGTCTCTCCTGCCACCTCCTCTCCCTTTCTAAATCCCGTCCTCTGCTATCCTCCTTGTATGCTGCTCAGCCCACGTTAGTCTTCTTGCCGTTCCTTGACCCTGCCAGCCATGCTCCTGTCCCAGGGCTTCATACAGGTTATTCCCCACTGCCCGGAATGTTTGCTTCCCCACATGGCTTCTCCCTCCCTCCCCATCTTCATTCAAGTCTTCGCCCAAATGTCAGCAAGACCTCACGGTCAACCTATTTAAAAGTGTAGCCCACCACTACATCCTATGTCCTTTAGCCTGATTTCTTTCCCTTAGACTATCTTCTAACAACTGTAAATTTAACTTGTTTATTTCACTTATAGTCTGTCTCCTCCCCCACCCAAGAATGTGTATAGGCTGCGTAAACAAGATATTGTATCTGTTTTATTTTCTGTCATTTCTACAGCATTTAGACTAGTCCCTGGAATATAATAGAAACTCAAATAAATATTTGTTGGATGAACAAACAGATACACAAATTTTGCCTTAATTTTATCAGTTCTCAGTTATGTTAGAGTCATAAAGTTACTAATGAAAAGATGAATAAATAAGCTACATAATCTGAAATCTGACTGATACAAATAAGTACCACATTTTATAAATGAAATACAATCACAAAAATGAATAGCACATTTTCTTTTTCTTTTTTTAAATTTATTCATTTGTCAGAGAGGGAGAGAGCACAAGCAGGGGGAGCAGCAGGCAGAGGGAGAAGCAGGCTCCCCGCTGAGCAAGGAGCCGGATGTGGGGCTCGATCCCAGGACCCTGAGATCATGACGTGAGTTGAAGGCAGATGCTTAATCGACTGAGCCACCCAGGCATCCCAAATATCACATTTTCTCATAATTTATAATATATTGAGACCTTGAACATATTTGAGGAATATATTCAACAGAATGGATCACCCATTCTGACCAGGACTTATCACCCTGTGGTCATACGAGAAAGTCAGATCCATCCCCATACTGCTTCAAACTGCAGCTGAAGTGGAAATTGTTCTGGCTGTAAGATGAACGACCTCCAGATCCAGACTAATGTGAATTAAAAAATAAAAACAAAAACAAAATTTAAATTAGTCATGAACGATTCCCGCAGTTGGGCCTACTGTACTAACTTGGTAAAGTACTAACTAACCATACTACCTGACAAAGTTATTCAACACTTTAGAGTCTGCCATTGCATGGACTTATAAACAGGTCCTGGCCACATGAACTTCTATTTACATCAGAAACCAGAATCCAGTGAAGCCTTCAGCTTTAGGTGAAGCTTACATGGAGAGCAATGCGGGAGGAGAAGGACATTTGGCCACATCAGTCAAATCAAGTTTGGGGATCAGTAGGCTGATAGAGATCAAAGCAATCTCATCCTGCCAGTTCTTCTTTATCCCCAGCACCTGGCATACTCTACTTATTCATTCCTTCAATACTTTATTTCTTTGTTCAGAAGTGTTTATCGAGAACCTACTTGTATTAAAAACGTACTGCTGGAGGGATGCCTGGGTGGCTCAGTCAGTTAAATGTCTACCTTTGGCTCAGGTCATGATCCCAGGGCCCTGGGATGGAGCCCTTCATCCGGCTCCCGGCTCAGCGGGGAGTCTGCTTCTCCCTCTGCCAGCCACTTCCCCTGCTTGTTCTCTCTCTCTCTGTCAAATAAATAAATAAAATCTTAAAAAAAAATAAAAAGTACCTCTGGAGCTAAAGTAGCGAACAAGAACCAACACAGTCCTTGACAGGATGGAGCTTACATCTAACAGATGTAGCATAACACAATTATGGTATCTATTACAAAGGAGAAGCAGACCTTGATAAGAAAGCATACAACCTAGATCTGACCTAGTTTGAGATGCAAGATACAAAGTCTCATAGGAAGTGATTAAGAGCCTAAGGATAGATATGAGTTAATAAGGCAAAAGAGAGGAAGACAAGGTATACAGGGGTGGCAGTCTGAGGTAGGAAGGTAAGTGGCACTTTTAAGAAATTAGAGTGTAAGGAATAGGAATGTAGGGAGGAATAAAATGACTCTAATGTGTGAGGCAGGAGATAGTTCTTAGAATGCCTTGAAGTCAGTGTAAGGAATTTTAATTTAATCAAAGAGTTTGGAAGAGTCTGTGGGATTTTAAGCAGGAGATTGACATGATAAAACATGATTAGAACCTGGTTTTCAGAAAAATAAATCCACCCCAAGTATAGAATATAACATAGCTTGGTATATAAAATCTCAGCAGCTGCCATGTTGATAATAGAAGGGGCAGGGTAAAGTCAGGATTTGTTAAAAGGATAGTTAGATAACTTCTTTTGTTAACTTCTAACAAGGTCTTTGGATGTCTCTAGTGATAATCTGAAATGAGCTTTCCTAGGGCTATTTTTTAAGTTGTGCTTTTCATACATTAGAGTAGAGAGGGAAAGACCCCAATTGAGAGGCTATTGAAGTAACCTGTATAAACTACGAGGATGCTTGGACGGGGGGGGGGGGGGGGGGGGGGGGGG
>NW_027397072.1:63370935-63394708 GCF_003265705.2 Callorhinus ursinus | reverse complement strand
TGGTGATGGAGATGAAAAGATTCTGAAGACAGAAAATAGAATCAGTAAGCCTTGCTGATTAATTGGTTATGAGGTAGGCTGGGTATAAATGGAAGCATAGTTGGTTATTTACTAGGCTCATGAACAGAGAAATAACTGGAAAATTGTGAGTTTGGTATCGAACATAGAAAGAGAGAGATGCCTGGGCGACATCCAAGTGATAATGCAAAATGGTACCGGGTAAATGGGTTTAAAGCATGGAGGAAAGATCTGGGCTAGAGATAGAAATGTGAGTGGTTTGCACATAGATGGTAACTGAAGCCATTGGAATGGATAAAGATGGAGTCTAAACAATATAATGAGAAACGAGTTTGCCTTAAGGAACTCACATGTTTCAGGGTTGGATATAGGAAAAATGGTCATCAAAAGATACTGAAAATAAGTTACCAGAGAGGTAGGATGAAAACCAGTCGGCATCAGCCTACATGTTTATGGAATGAATGTGTATAGGAGAGATCTGGGAACATACTTTTGGATTCCTCCCTTACCAGCAAAACAAAATGTTTCCTCATAGTGCACCTGCATATCACACATGATATACAGTTACCTATGCCTGCTGGGAGCATCCATTCCTGGCTGTAGAAAGTGTATTATCCCTATCCCCAGATATATGCCCTCGTTGCCCTGGTGCTTGGTCTTGGGTGTGGCTGGCCCACCCTGGTCTCATATCTAGGGGATAGGCATCGAGAGTGACAAGTTGGCCTTAGTTGGCACACCATCATCACCACCTAGTCAGACCACATGCTTTATGCATTCCAGCCAGCTTCTCAGGAAGAGACCTAAGTCATGGGAAATGACATCCTAGGTTAGGTACCATGCTGATACGGCAGGAAAGCCTATCCTTTCCTTTCCTCCCTTAGATATACGTTCTTCACTGATGGGTGGGGGTTGTAGGAGGGTAGGGGGCAAAAAAGGAGTAGTCATATACCTAGAGTGCTTAGAGGTAAATGCCGTAAAGAGTACTTCTCAACTTTTCATGTGCACAAGAATTACCTGGGGTTCTGGTTAAGATGAAGATTCTGATCAGTTCATCTCATTTGCTGCCTGAGATTCTATATTTTCAACAAGCTTCCAGGCTATGGGAATGCTGCTACCGACACTTTCAGTAGCAGGGTTTAACTTATATTTGTAGGCTAGCAAGCCGGGAGAGAAATTAACCGCCTAAGCAGCTAAAGCAGAAACTGATCAAGAGAGACATGGCATGCTATGTGATGCCCAGATCTGACCTCTAGGTTCAGGAACAAGTCCTCCACAAGGTGTATGGATGGTGGTGCCCAATTAATGTGCATCAAAACTGGATACTTAAATAAAGGGCTCTACCATTATGGGCTTCGTGCTCATTAGGTGCATGGATCCAGGAGAGTTTGAAGCATGATGTGTTTATAACACAGATATAAGGTAAAATTTTCCTGGGTCAGCAGCATCTTCAGCTATGATTTTGCTTGGGAATGTAAAGAAGATTCCTGGTGGTAAAAACAATGAAGAAATATGTCTGGTAAGAAAACTGAGTCTAAAGGGGTGCATGGGTGACACAGTCGGTTTAGTGTCCAACTCTTGATTTTGGCTCAGGTCGCGATCTCAGGGTTGTGAGATTGAGCCCCACATCAGGCTCTGTGCTGAGCACAGAGTCTGCCTGAGGTTCTCTCTCTCCCTTTCCCTCTCCCTCTGCTCCCTTACTCCTGCTCTCTCTCTCTCAAAAATAAATAAATAAATAAATAAATAAATAAATAAATAAATAAATAAATATAAATAAATTGTAAAAAAAAAAGGGAAAATTGAGCCCACTTAATTTTTGAAAGTGCAAATTGATAAGATATATATTATGCTTTTTGTGCATGAGGGAGCCTAGAAGAGTTATATTTGGATCAGCAGTTAAATTCCAAAATAAAGTAATACTTCTATACCTGTACAACTTTTCCTTCTTAAAGTATGCTCAGAGTAAAAGAAACAACTGAAAAAAATATGATGTTAAGAGAGACAGAGTAAAAGGAACTAGAGAATATATAATATAAAGAGAAGCAGATAAGGAAAATTAAAGGAGGATTTTTACAGGGGAAAAACAATTTCATTTTATTGTAAAACCTAAATGAATAAAAGAAGACTTTGAATGTGAAGATGATTAAAAAGACAAAATCATTAGCTAAAGATATTTACAAGTTTAGACTCTTTCATTTTGATTGTAATTTTAATTAGCTGGACACTGGGGGGGAAGAAAATGAAAGCCTACATCATCTACTTACTCTTTAAATTGCATTCCACCTTAATTTTCTGCTCTTCAGTTCTTAATTTTCCCTATTTTTGTTCTAAGTAATCCGGTTATCAGGCTAAAGTGATTTTCCCTCAGCCAGGTTTAGCATTCAGTATTTGCTTTGCGTCTGTAAACCAAAAGTTCACCCCATTGCTTTAGTTTTTATTCTTTCAATAGCAAAAACTCCCTACAGGTAATTTTTTCCCCAGTCCTTTGTCTATACACCAGGGTGCTTTGTATACCCATGACAGTTAGATGACTAATAACAAAGACTTCTATTTTTAAAATAATTATGCTCTATTTACACAGCTTTCCACAAAATTTACTCATAAAGTTTAGAAGGCAGCAAAGCTTTAAAAAATCTGTAGTTTTACTATTCATTAAAACCATTTTTTTCTGTGTGCAGGCAAGTTGCTTGTTTCCATTTCTCTGATAAAGTAGAAGCCAAAAAATCAGTATTAGTTAATCAAGTCTAGGATTTATATCTGTGTGAATAAAATTTTTAAAAATAACATTGATATAAAACAAAACACATCTGTTTAGAATAACCTACTTTAGGAAGGGTTTATCTTCAAGATATTATCTGGCTTTTTGGTAGGCTATTTATTTTGCATTTGTTAAAGAAAACAAAATTAGCATAGCTAACCATGTATTATGTGTCTCTCAGTTTGCCCTGTCTTCCAAAAGAAATTCTCTTGAATAATGCAAAGTAACAATGTTGGAGTGCCCTGAGGTCTGTGAATGAAAGGCACTATTTAAGTGGTGACAATTATTATTATTATTCTGCCATGGATAAAGAGTAACAATTGGCTTTAAAAACCCATTGTGGATAATTTCATTTTGCTCCCCCATACCTCAGATACAATCAGAGCACAGAGTTCTCAGCATATGATATACACTCAAACCAGGACAGCATATATACAGTGATGAGGAGTATAAATGTAATTATCCTAGTAATTAAACACCTAAAAAATAGCACTGGCTGCCAGTCAATAGCCATTCGGGATGGTATAATTTAAGGAACAGCAAAAAAAACCCCAAAAAAACAAAAACAAAAACAAAAAAAAAACCCAGCCATACATCACCAGTTGTCTCAAAATGCCATAATTTAATTTGCATTTTTAAAGGCTTTCCTTACTTTAAAATACAAATACGCCTTGAGATGAATGATTCTTTGAACCTTATTCATTGTCGCATTGTTGTAATGAGTTCCACATACTTTCCAGATGCAGTGTGGAAGAAAAGGGGTGGAATAAGAGAGGGGAACTAAGAAGTTGAAAGAAGAAATTATAGGAGCTGTTGAGGGTGAAAAATGCAGAAAATGAACTATAAGAGCAAGAGAGCTCAAGTTCTTAATTTTGCCCAAGAATGTGATGATAATTAGCATTAAAATCATTAGAAAGTGTTGTAAGGGATTGCTACAGAATCCTCTTACCTGGAAGTTTTTTAAAATTGGATACTTGGGTCTTTCTGGCATGGTACTACTAGTAGAGGGTGGTGACATTGATTAATTGTCCTGTCTAGGATAAACCTCTTTGAAATGTACTATACCTGAAAGGTCTTTTTCTTTAATGCACTATTGGAATGATGTACCAATTTGTTTATAATTTGGATATGCTGCACTGAGATTTTATTCCAGTATTTCTTGTCTCTCCCATTTGCTAAAGACTGATTGCAAAGTGTCTTCTAGACTCTTGTATAGAAATCAACTGGAGTGCTTTCTAGGTATTTGGATCCCTGAGGCCCTGTCCTTCTTTGGGATCAAATAAGCCCAATTTGTGAATCTGTAGACACCTCCCAAGATGAGGGAGGAATGTTTTAGGAGTTAGAAAGTGGCGAAGCATGGTATTCTCCAATAACATGATATTACTGACACCTGCTGGGGCTCCCCATCAGGGGCATTCCCCAAACTGGGTTGAGTATACATCCTCTGGCCCCATGACACCCCCACAACCCCCACCATAACACTTAATAGCACTGCCTTGTAATGCTTGCTTAGTTAGGAAGACCCTCCTTGACTCTTAAGGCTGAAAATAGGGCCAAATGTTTCTCACTTACCCCTAAGTCTCTGGGATCTAGTATGGTTCCTGGAACATGACAAGTGCTCAGATAATATTCTTTGAATAAAAGAATAAAGTAAAGAATAAACTTGGGGCACCCGGGTGGCTCAGTCTTTGAGCGTCTGCCTTCGGCTCAGGTCATGATCCCAGGGTCCTGGGATCGAGCCCCACATCCGGCTCCCTGCTCCACAGGAAGCCTGCTTCTCCCTCTCCCATTCCCCCTGCTTGTGTTCCTGCTCTTACTATCTCTCTCTCTGTCAAATAAATAAATAAAAATCTTAAAAAAAAAAAAAAAAGAATAAACTTCTTAAAGGAGAGCTGCTTGGGTAAATTAGATAAAATTTTTAAAAAGAAAAGGAACTTGTTAACGACACTGGAATTAAAATTTAAAATTTCTTAAAAAGGAATGTACCTTCCAGCAAAATAAAATAGAGAAATAACAAAAATAACATTAGGAACTAAACATGTTTAAATTCTTACCATGTCAGAAAGTTCTAAGTGCTTTAAATGAAGTTTTTAATTCATACAACCTTATATATGAGATAATACTACCGCTATTATTTTATTTTAGAATAAAGGAAGGGCTAGTAGCTCTTGCCCAAAGTCACATATCTAGCAAGAACCAGGACTGAAATCAGCTGGATGCCGGAACCCCAGCTTGAAGCTATTACTCTGCGGAATGTAGGCAATGATGAAGGTGCTACCCCAGAAGCCTTGGAGGATGCTAAGAACAGGCTCTTGCTTTCAAGGAGGCTTACAATAATTAACAATACATGTTTAACTTGCTCACTTTTTTTCTTTGAAATTTAAGAGAAGATGAGAGGGGATTGGGGGAGAGAGAGAGAGAGGGGGAGGGAGAGGACAAGGGAGGGAAGGAGGAAGGAAAGAGGAGGTGGGAGGGAAGCAGCCTTGGTTCTTAACCAGCAAGTTTGTGACCCATTTTATACATGTTTGATTCTATTCCCAACTAGCAACAATGAATGAAAAACTCTCAAACCATCAACCAGCACTTAACCCATAAATTTTTTTCACCATTCTTTGAATATTTATTAAAATGTCTGAGAATTATTCTTTACTAGAAAAAGAAATCTTTTCTTTGAAAATAACTTGAAATTTTTTCTGCTGTCCAAATAACCAACATATCCTTTATATGTCTCTCTCTCTCTATATATAAATACACATATATAAAATTTTTCCTAGGCCTTTAATCTCACACTACCATTTCAATACTACCACCATAGTGTTTATGTATAGTCTAAAACTATCCAATGATGTGGCATAAAATAGCCAATTCATTTTTATGGATGATCATAAAACCTTAGAAGAATTTAAGGTTATCAAGTCTTTAAACAAAAATAGCAACAATAATATAAGGTAAAAAGAGAGATATAACTTTTGACTTGTTAGAGTAAAGGGTTCAGGTGCAGGATGAAGCATATATATCAAAGACATAGGAAATGTCATTACTTTGAAAAGAAATAAAAGAATAACAAGTTTAGAAAATTAACTATCAAATTACAATTTTTTAAGAGGGGCAGTTAAAATGTTGATGAACAAATATAAGATGATGACTCAGGGGCACTAAAAATACGAAATGTGTGGGTTCTTCTAGATAATACAATAAGTACCAGGAGTTTCACTTTATAACCCATTGTGATTAAACAGCATATTGCTGAAAATGCAGATGTGATACTGCCATAGTAAAACCAGCCTTTTAAAAGATGTTTCTAATTAAATCATGAAAAATCAAAAAGAAAATGTTGAGAGAAGGCATTTTGAAGATTTTATTAATGATGCATTCATGGAGAGGGCTTTGATTTGAACTAGCAAATGCTTAATGCTACTGCACAAAATGATAGATAAGCATTTTTCCCTGAAAAAGTTTTCTTTCAGAGCAAAAACTTTCTTGTAATACAAACACCTTTTGATTCAGTTAAAATCTAGTAATAAGAAACTTTGATGTTTAACAATGTTTTAATTAATCTGTATCTGCCTATGACTTAGATGTATTGATTTCTATCTTTTCTCACAGAGCTTTCTACTTCTAAACAAGATTCCTTTTAACATTCAACAATTTTTCTCAGGAGGTATAGACAGCATTGACTTTACTGGAAATTGATATCAAAGCATCAAGTGTAAATTGTTCTGCTGCAGAAGCTCTTGTGAAATGTTTTCTGAAGAAAGCCAGGGAAGATCCAATTTAGGATTAATCTATGAAATGTATTAATAATTTCAGAAGGTGACAAATAAATGTCTTGTTATTTTAAACACTATTACCTCCTCATGCACGGGCTAATGGCTCACTATCCTTTGAAACTCAGCTCAAGATTCACCATAACTGGGAAACTTCCTAATTCCTTTCTTCCTTTTTTGACTCCTATGTGATCTCCTATCAAACTGTGGACAGCCCACTCTTTATAAAACTCTAATCCCTTGGGGAGCCTAGGTGGCTCAGTCAGTTAAGTGACCTATTCCAGATTTCAGCTCAGGTCATAATCTCAGGGTCCTGGGATCAAGCCCTGCGTTGGGCTCCACACTCAGCCAGGAGTCTGTTTGAGATTCTCTCTCCCTCTCCCTCTGCCCTTCCCCCTGCTCACACTCTCTCTTTCCCTCTAAAATAAATAAATAATTCTTAAAACAATTACCCTATAATCCCTTATCTATAATTCTGAAATCTAAAAATCTATGAAAAAGAAGCTTTCATGCTTGGTGCAAGTTTATTTGAAGTCAGGACCTGTAAGATTCTCTGCAGAAATAGTAATGTGCCTGTTGATCGTAGGAGCACTTCCCCAGAGCATACTAGGGCGTTGGCAGAATATATGGCAAATGCACAATAATAGTCTTCTAAAATCTGAGGAATTTTGAAACACATCTGGCCCCAGGAGGTTTAAGTTAGCAATTGTGGACCTATATTACTATATCATATTGTAATTATTGGTTAATTGTCTGGGAAGTCCTGTGACCAAGTACTGATTTTTATTGACCTTTGTAGGGTGATCTTGATTTGCCCAGAACTAAGGGATTTTCTGGGATACAGGACTTTCAGTGCTAAAACCAGATAGGTCCCGGGCAAATAGGGATATTTGATTTTCAGCCTCTAGCACAGTATAAAGTTCATACTAGATATTCGAAATATACTTGCTGGATGAATGAATGAATGGTCTTCAAATATTCTCTGGTCAGTAGTAAAAAAGCCTGAAAACATTCCAAGTGAAAAATTCACCCACATCAATTCAGACTGCTCCCTACCAGAATGAGGCCATTAGAGTGTTAACTTTCAAATGTTTTAACAGGTACTTTTTAATTAATTCTTATAATCTTCCCAGCTATCCATTTGGTTAAATCCAAAATCAGATGGCCCAAAGTGAGTCAAAATCCTCGTTGGTGTGTTCTGGAAATTACTCATATTTTACTTTGATACTTACAGTAACTCTAACACCTATGATGGAAATAGGTGAATATTAAAATGAATTTGTCAGTAAGCTTTTATTTATTTATTTTGGTCTGGGGTAAATAATAAAGGGATAACATATTTCATGAACATCAGAAAGGTGTTTCTATATCGTAAAATGAATATCATGAAATTTTATTCTCTATTTAATACTAGATTTTCCTTCTTACTATAACCTGAAAGTGGTATGTTTTAATCTCAGGATGGGGTAGTCATATAAAGTACTTCTATACTTATAATTGATGGTAGGCTTTAAAAACCTCTATAAATTATTTTTCTTTATCATAATACTAATACAAATGCATTGTAGGTAAAGGCCCACTCTTACTGTAGCTGCTCTTTGATTTGATAAAAATCCCTTGACTAATCAATTTCTCCCTAATCTATTAGCCCCACTCTGAGCCGGCCTAGACGACACGGATCATCCCCGGACCTATTTTCTCTCCAGGATCATCAGCCATGACCCTCGTAGCTCATCCCCTTTACAACATTGCACCCTGGCTGATCTGACGGACCACTTTCTCGCTACACTTGCGAGGCTGAGGACAGTCACAAGGAGAAACCTCTGGAGCATGCGGATTGGCACTGTTACACATTTATCATTTCCCACCGTGGGGCCTCAGCGCCATCCCACGATCCTTAGATTGCGCCCCGTCAGTTCCCTTTCCCATTTGGACACAGCGACTCTTTAGCCTTACCATATTTTACCATATTTTTCAATTTCCTTACCCAAAGGAGCTTGCCTCATATTTCACATAAAAATTGAGCCTATGAGGTTTGAGACCTCCTCTTATACTCCCTCCACTATCCCCACCCCCACCATTTACCTACACCTACGTTCATACTGACTTGCCTTTCTCAAGTCTCAAAGGGTGAAGTCTACTTCTTTTTGTTTCTCTGCTTCAGGTCTCAGTTCTTGCTGTCTACTCCAAGAACCTACTGTCCTTGGTTATTTTCCTGTTTTATTTTCTCTCATTTTCTTTTTTCCTATAAATATGTTCAAGTGTCTCCCAAGTCTTAAATGAACAAAGCACTTACAATAGCCACCCCCCAACACACACCCTCTACTCTCCCCTGCCTGCCTCCACCACTCCTTTATTGCTTAATAAGCTGCTTTTAAAGAGGAGGTGACTCTTGCTTCCGGTAACTGTCCAACACTCAAATTTCCTGCAGTTGGGTTCTGCAGAGACTAGTGCTGGGGGGAAAAATTACTAATAACGTTCAGGCAAACAAGTTATGTGTTGGTTCTCCTCTTAATATCTTAATGAACTCCCCTACTCCATTTACCACTTTGATAATTTTTTTCGAAACTCTACTCCATTGGTTGACATCTTACTGATACTTCATTTTCAGTGCTCACCTCTGTCCATTCCTTCTTCATTTCCTTGTGGGTTCTTTTTCCTTGCCTGCCACTTTTCGTATGGTGCCCCAGTAAGTTCCACTTTTTACTCATTGTTATTTCTTTTCTTTTACATACTCTCTTGTGTAAAGTGTATAGCAATCTGGTTTTCAGGGTTTCACAACACCCACTTAGGATGCTAATGACTTCAAAAAAATGTGTCTTCAGCCCTAGCTTGTTCCCTTCCCTTTATATTTAAATATCCAACTCCCTTTAGGTGTTTTATAACAACCATATATGTGCCATCTCCTAAACTGAACTCATCATCTCCCATCCCCCCATCATCCCATCTATTCCTACTATATCGATAGTGTGCTATAAATCTATTGTGATTTATAATAAGAAATGTATATTCTGTCTCCAACATCTTCCTGGCACAGGCACAGGAACTTCTAAAACCATTGGAGGTTCCTAAGTGATAAGCGTGACAAAGATGAAAGGAGCAAGGAGAGTCTTCAGTTATTCACAGAAAGTCTCTTTCAACCACATCTGAGTTCAGGTGAATGAGGTAACTTTTGGAAAGTCCCTAAGGCTGGGGACTGGTTGCCAGGGGAACCAATCCAATGATCAGAGGTTTGGAACTTCAGCTTCACCTCCTGACCTCAGGGAGAGGAGAGAGGCTGAATGGTTGAGTTAATCACAACGGCCAACGATTCAATCAGTCATGTCTACGTGATAAAATTTTCATAAAGAAACTCTAACCAAAGAAATTCAGAGAGCTTCCTGGTAGAACACATGGAGATGCTGGGAGGGTGGCATACCTGCAAGAGAGCAAGGAAGTTTCATGCCCCTTCCTACATACCTATGCATCTCTCTCATCTGCCTGTTCCTGAGTTGTATCCTTTTGCAAGAATGGCTCATAGAACTCAAGAAAACCATTTACTGTTCTACGAACCATTCTTGCAAACTATCAGATCTGAAGAGAAAATCATGGGAACCCCCGATTCATAGCCTGAAGGTCAAAAGCACAGGTGACAACCTGAACTTGCAAATTGGTGAGTAAAGGTGGTGGTGGAGGGGAGGCATCCTTGTGGGATTGAGCCCTTAACATGTGGGATCTGACAGTATCTCCAGGTAAATAGTGTCAAAATTGAGCTAAATTGTAGTACACCCAGTTGATGTCCACCGGAGAGCCAAATTGCTAGGTGTGGGAAAATGCCCACACATTTCATAACCAGAAGTATATGAGTGTAGAGAAAGGAAATACTTTTCCCTTTCATGTGGCAATGGTGATGTATCAAAACACAATCTGAAATTGTCACTCCTCTACTTAAACCTTTTTATGGCTTGTTCTCTAATGTCAAAACTTCCTAGCTTGGTGTATCATAAGACCCTCCTTGACCTGGCACTCCTCTACCTATCTGCCTGACCTCATCTCCAACTTCTCCCAGGTTAATGGTTTAAGCGTTAGGAACTCCAAGCCACCTATAGTTTTTCATACATTTTATACAATTTTACACTATGCACACTTGCTCATGCTTGTCTGTGGTGAGAACTTCTAACTTTTCTTACTCTGTTTAGCTTTTATTCATCTTTCAAAAGCCATCCCAGGCATTATTTCTTCTAAGAGCAACTTTTATTGACCAAATTTATCTCATAGTAATTGTGAAAAGAAACGACGAAACAATTCACTTCCAGGCGTAGGTTTTGCAAGGATGGTATTGGGGGAGATCTTAAACATTCTCAGTGATCCTTTGTGGATATTTCAGAAGTGCATGCTGAATAGTGAGGGTTCATTTAAGAACAGCTATTCCAAGAGCAATGTTTTACTCTTCTAAACACCATTGTGATGATATATTTGGGCACCTCTTTCTATATTTTGTTTTAATTTCCTTATATCTTCCACCTAGATGAAAACAAACAAAATTACTAGGCCAAAAGTCCCTTTTCATGTACATATTGCCAAACTATTTTCAGAGAGTTGTACAAATACATAATACCACAAGCAGAGTTTTACTGCATCCTCCCCAGCATTATTCTTATTAAAATTTTCTTTTACTTTTGTGAATAGGGAACAAAACAAGCATTTTGTGCTAATTTGCTGAATTTACATACTTGCTATGCTGTTTTTCCATATATTTGTTTGCTAGTGGTAGATCTTTCTTTAGCCATCCTATTTTAATTTCCATGAGTTTTGGGTGCCTGGGTGGCTCAGTTGGTTAAGCGATTGCCTTCGGCTCAGGTCATGATCCTGGAGTCCCGGGATCGAGTCCCACATCGGGCTCCCTGCTCAGCAGGGAGTCTGCTTCTCCCTCTGACCCTCTTCCCTCTCATGCTCTCTATCTCTCATTCTCTCTCTCTCAAATAAATAAATAAAATCTTTAAAAAAAATACTGTATTTGAAAAAAAAAATTTCCATGAGTTTTTCCCTGTTCTCTGATTGACCCTGCTCTTTTAATAGCATCCTGTTCATATTTTATAAATACAGTATTTTCTGAAATATTCATGAGGTGTTATTGGATTTTTTTTTAAACTTATTTCCTTTAGCCTGAATTCTGTCTTTCTTTGATGGTTATTTCTGCTCATACTTTGTGATCATTCTCTTTCATACTATAGGCTTCGCTCAATGCCAGGTGATTTTTTTTAAATCTGTTTGTGTTTAAAAATGTGACAGTAAAACTAAATGACTGTGTGCTTTGTGTGCACGAGCACAGTTTATCCACTGGCATGCTTTGCTTTAGGGTGAGTAGAGTGGAAGCCAGCCACCATGCTGGGAAGCCCTAAAGCAGGGAAAGAAGGCTTTGCTATGAAGCAGTGTTATCACACTCCTGAATTCTCCCCAGAGAAGTGGTTCATTTTCTTTGGAAAAGGAGACTCTGATTTTCTTTTATTTTTTAAGTTGGGCAATAAATGCTTGACTTCTGGGATTGTGCATGTGTGTGCATGTGCATGAAGGAGGGAGTGGGATGGGTGGAGAGAAACAGCAGTAACTGAATTCTGTGTACACCGTGCCTATGAGCCCTTTCTTTCCAGCCCCAGGCCTCACTCCCTGATGTTTCAGGGTCCATCTGTGGGGCTCAGGAGGGCAGAACCATCAGCCCCACCCCCCCCATGTTCTAGGCTTCACTCCCTCCTCACCCTGTGCCTAGTCACCACTCCACCAACCACCTGCCATTCTGCAAGAATCAGTTGGAAAATCTTAACCACAATCTCTTTATTGTCGTGGTATTTATCAGGATTTTCCCTCTGGACATTGCTGTCCAAATCATGTTTTTTTCTAAAATCAAGATCTTTGTCTTTTAATTCATTTCATAAAGGCTTTTGAAGATTAAGAAACTAATACATTAAAATTCACATATGATACAAGTATTTCCTTACTTCTTTTTTACTTTGTTTTGACATAGAGAAAGTTTTAAATTTTTATCTAATCATCTCAGTCTTTCCTGTATCTCATTCCATTGCATCTGTATTTGGAAAATTCTACTTATTTCAGGTACTTACTACTAGTGAATTCTGTACTCCCTTGGACTGTCAGTATTTTATTTTCAATAATAAACATTTCATCCCTCTGCATATAGTTGGTATATGGCAAATTTTAAATAAGGTGAAAAATTCTTTCTTCTAACAAAATCTTTCATGGAAACTTCATTTGTAAAATTGAGGAAGTGGATGGGTTTAGGTGAATGGATGTTGGGGTTGGGGGTTGCTAATCACTCCGTCCTATCTCTCTCTTCTGCTTTCTTTCATCTCTAGTCCTATATTTGAGAGTGTCCTGAGTTTTTGAGAAGTAGATTAAAAAACACTGAGATATGATGTAAAGTAAAAGTCAAAATTGATCCTCTTCCTAAGTTGCCAACCACTTATCCAAAAACTAGTCACCAGTAACCCTCTTCTTCCCCCACTGAACTGTGAAACCACTGTGATACATTAAATAATTACACACAACACACTCTAGTTGGAGGCTCTCTTTCTGTTCTGTTGACCTGTTTTTACACCAGAACTCTTACTGTTTTACTTAGTATAGAATTGTTTCCATGTACAGTAAGGCTGGTACCCATTCATTACCCCTTTTTCCCAAAAATTTAAAAAAAAATGCTCTTGCCTATGCATTATTCCAGAGGGTCCTGAGAAAAGTTATATTACTTTTGGGTGGAATAATTTTCAAAATGTTAGAATTCCAACCTGTTAATTTTTGTTTGATTCTCTGAGATCTTATTTATGTTCATCAAGTTGCCTTATCCTACACTGATAGCGCTATGTTAAAAATCTTAGCAAACTTGTGTTTCTGTTCATCTCTTCTTGGTTCTGTAGTAGATTTTTTTCCTTAGGTATTTTATTATTCTGACTCTGTTATTTGGCACTCAGTATCAGTTCTTATGAGATGACTAGCTGGGGTGGGCTAAAATCCATCTGTGCAGCCCGTCCACAGGATGCTCAGAAAGAATGCAATCAGAGGTTGAAGACCAGCAAGAAGATCTTTTGATGAGGATGAAATGACACTGCCAAAAGCTTTAATAGATGCCAAGGCTGTTAGAACAAAAAAGGCCTCAGTGCCAGAGAGTCACAGAGGAAGCCAGGGATAAAGTAGGGCATGGGGTGGGTTAAGTGGTGGGTACAAAAGAATAAATAGCTTGGAATGAGAGCTGGCTATGTGTTACAAGAGAAAATATGAGGATAGGAAGTTTGAGTAGCTTCAGAAGTACGAGGTGCTATCAAGAAGATATTAGAAAGATACAAGAGAAAAGTAACCCTGGGCTTGCTCTGCCAAGAAGCAGAATCCTGTTGGGAAAGGAGGTTCCTACTATACTCTCAGTTAAATTTGGATTTTTTTATTTCTCTGTCACAGGAAAAAAATGGGAAAAAAATAGTATGTCCACTTTTAAGTGAATCTTGTTATAAATTTTTCTTCATTTGAAATTAACACCACCACCTTCATTTCCATTTGCTTGAGTTTGTTTCATCTAAGTCCCTTTTACTTTGTACTTTGCCTGTCTGTATTAAACCCTATCTTTTGTAATCAGAAAATAGTTGGATTTTGAAAAAAGAATCCAACTTGGGAATCTTTGGTTTTTAGTTAGAAGAAACTACTTACACAGATGGCTGTGCTAGAGACGGTGGGCTGACCACCGAAGATGTGTGCTCCTCTCCCATAATGTAGAGAAAGATTTAGCCAGGGGTGAATCTCAGGGTGTCATAGTGTGAGCAAAGTGGGTGTGTCCTCTCCACCCTCACTCTTCTCCCATATTCTGGCTGGATGTCAATGCCCAGGGTGACATCTGAAACTGGAGATGTCAGAGCCTTTCAGCTAATTCCCTGGAAGACCCAGTGCAGCAACCCCTACATCCTTTATTGCTAATATGCACATTAGGTTGTTTGGTGAGCAAAAGCCAGACTTTTATTGTGTAAAAGCACTGAAATCTTAGAAATTATTTATTATAGCAGCTAGAGTTACACAAACTTACATGATTGTTTGGCTTTTTCTATTTTTATGTTTCTTTGCTGTTTATTTTTCAATTGTTGTTTATTGGCAAAGTCTCCGTTGTGATACCTGCTGCATTCTGTACTCTGTTATATATTTCAATGTTTTGTGAAACAAGTATCTTGTTTCAAAATACTATTTGCCTTAAAACTAAACCTATAGTTATCTTATTAGCAAAAGTGAAATAATGAGTTATGACATTTGGGTGGGGGGAGACAAGGAACTTCATGTTTCATACTCCACTCAGACTCATTTCTCTTTTATTAATTTTTGCTAGTTTCATCTGGAATCACAAGTTCCATCATTAAAAACTATGTTATTTTTCTCATTTTTTCTTCTGTTTTTGTAACCACTGTGACAATACAAACCATTTCCTGATTCCTTTTCTTTTCTCCATTTATTGTTATTTCCTCGGCTGATTTTTGTTCTCAGTTCTCATCCCTATCTGACACAATATACCACTGATTCGCTTTTCAGCGAGAAGAGCATCTTTTAGTAACCTTTCCGAAATTATACCTGACTGATATATTTTCTATGGCTTTTGGCATCTGAGAATGTCTTCTTGTCACCATTGCACATGAACAACAACTTAATTATAAAATTATTGGAACATTGCCTTTTCCTCTTTTTCTCTGGAAGTTCTATAGAAACTTTCCCAATTGTCTTTTGTTATTCATTTTTGCAGAGGCCAATCTAATTTTAATTATTTCCAAAAGCAAAGGTGTGTGTGTGCACACATGTGTATCTGTGTGTGCGTGTGTGTGTGTGTTTGTACTGATTGCTTACAAGTTCCAGCATACAGCAAGAAATTAAAGCTTTACCAGGCTCTAGGTATTAATCTCTGTTCCTAATTTTTGTCTGCTACATATTTAGCCTTGTTAATATCTTTGTTCTTTATTAGATCTTGAAAATTTTTTATATCTTTGTTTATTATTTCTAATCTTTTTGTTCTGTTCTTTATAACTATTTAGATTTTAATTCATATTTTCTCTTTTTATATCATCATTTAGACGTCTGGGGACATTTCTCAAATTTAGCCTCTATATCACTGATTGAGATCTTTGTAGTCTTAATCTTTATTTTTTCTGTTTCTAAGAAAGTTAATACTATTTTGTTTTGTGTTTTTCATTTTATTCTACTTTCTGCTCCTCTTGTCCTGCTAATCTCAGGAGGGTGGCTTGGGGTGCCTTGGGGAGCCTGGCAAGGGTATAGGTTGACTCTCCACTTGGCCTTTGCTAGAAGGGATGAGGGATGAGGAGCTGTAGTTTTTTCTGTGGTGTTTGCTGGGTACAGCAGTTATTGTCTAAACATTTCTATCCTGCTAGGCTATCTCTTTCTGTTTTGATTTGTTTTGTTTTGTTTTGGCAAGACAGAACAGGTTTTTATTGGGCCTCTGTGGTCTGTACCCACTGGTGTTTTCTGACATTCTCCACTGCCTAGTCTGGAATATATGAGGCACAAAGAAAAACCAGGTCACTCACCACTGTGTCCTCCCTTTGGTCCCCAGATCTCTAGCCAATCTGCCTTCTTCTTGCCATCTTTTTGTCTTCTTATGTTTGTTTGATATTTTTTAAAAGAATTTATTTGAGAGAGAGAGTGAGCGAGAGAGAGAGTACGAGCAGGGGGAAAAGCAGACTCCCCGCTGAGCGGGGAGCCCTATGCGGGACTCGATCCGATCCCAGGTCTCCAGGATCATGACCTGAGCCAAAGGCAGACACTTAAACGACTGAGCCACCCAGGCGCCTCTTATGTTTGTTTTGTGTATAAGGCTCACAGTTTTCAGTTGTACTCAGTGGAAGGAATAGGGAAAAGGGCATCTACTCCATACTCAGGAAGCAGGTGTCTTTAGCTGAAAATTTAAAGATAAATTGGAAACATGGGAGGCAGTGAAATCCTGCCCTTATTCCTATTCTCCGGTCAGATCATCATAATTTCCATTGTCAAAGAATGGCACAAATTTCCTGGTTTGCTCTACCTACTAGTTAGAAGCACAAAGAAAGTCAGGTCACCTCTGCAAAATGTGGTCAAGCCATACAATCCTAGAAGAGTTGATATTTTAATTCTATAGTTAATTTCAGAATCATTTTTACTGCTTTCCCTACATTACAGCATTTGACTCATTTGTCTTCCAAAGGACTAGTAAACCTTGATTTGCTTTAGCAGCTTTGAATGGATTTTTATTGTTTCTTACCACTGCCTTTCAACTCATGTAATTTGAAAACTAAATGCAAACTGTAAAACTCAGTCAATCTGGTAGTATTCTTTTAATATCAATTTTTATATAATTAGCCCCCAAACTGTGTTCAATTACCGACAATTAATCTTATGCACTTTGAGGGACAACACTAATTTCACACTTAGCAGCATTTAAAAGGAAAGTGGTGCAAGTTCTATAGGGAAAAAGTACCTCCCTAAGGAGTTATGCTTTATTATCACTGCCTGGAGAATAAACGTGCTTTCCCATTGTACTCCACTATAGGGGCCCACATTTTCTGTAACTCTAGACCAGTAGAATTGTGTAACAAACACACAAGCAGAATCACATGTACTTTAATTACAGTTTTCAGTGAGACTGCCAGTTTTTTTTAAAAAGATCCTCAATTTTCCATGTTCTTTTGACAATTTTCTTGAGTTAGTATTCTTAATGTTATATGGTTAATTGCTCCATTGAAACTGATTGTGAGAAGCCAAACAATGGAACCACGATAGGACAAGGAATGAGAATGACAGCTGGCGGAAAGGTAGAAAATTGTGGAAAACTCCTTATTACAGAAGAAATGTGCATAAGAATCAAGAATCTCCAAAATGAGAATGTATTTAGTCAGTACGTAATACATGTTATAATGTACCTGACTCTTTTTATATATTCTGGCTCTTAAAAAAATTTTACCAATTTTCAATTGACAAATTATATCTTATTACTGACTTGGATGTACATAAGTACTTTCCCCTAATGGTGTCTAAAGATGATTTCATCAAGTCCGAATTGTATTAAAATAATTTTTAAATACCATTTTAATGTCTCCTAATAATTCAAAGTCAACTATTATGAAAAAGCCAAAGTTTGAACCATCTTCTAATGTCAAAAAAAATCACGAATACATGTCGTATTGTATGCATGGCATTTAGCAAAATGTGCACACGTATGTTTACTTTGGTCTTTCATAACTTTGACCTTTTAGGCGCTTCTTGTTAGTAATTGGGTGATGAGGAGTTGTAGCCAATTTTAATGTTTGTAATTCATACTCAGATATGCAAATTGATGAACACATTATAAATTTTTAAAATTATAGGGACGATTTATAGTGCAAAATGCCATTGATCCAGGGACTGAGCAGTGGCCTGGGAACTCAGAGCTGTGCATTTTAATTTCCATTAACTCTCAGTGTGATCACAGGTACATTACCTTAATCTGCCTGTACCTTGGAATGTTCATCTATAATTTATATGTAACAATTTCTTTCCTGTAGTTGAGGTGAGGACTAACCATAAAGCAGAGTGGCTTAAAACAAAAGAGCACTATATATACATACCACATAAAAGACCAATATGAGGCTAAAGATTATACGGGCTTAGTAAACATTACATTGTGTCATTTACACAAAAATAAGACAAATGGCCCATTGTCATGAGAAGTACAGAAGTCACGATAACTCAACATACAAATTTTATTAAAGTTCATGTAACATAAGAAATAAACATTTTGTAATAGCCATCAGACACTTATGTGGACATTGATTACTAAATGAGCTTTATTCTTTATGCTGTGTTTTCTTCAATACTACATACATCTTTCAAATGTATAACAATGCCTTTAAAAATGCTTTCTTAGGTATAGCCTTTAAAGGAAGACTTTTTGCCCTCTCCCTAACAATGACTAGGTTTCCATTAAGCATTTAAACTTTATACCGGGAAAACAAAAAAATCATACAAAGGCATTCAACTTAAAAGTAGGACATTACAAAATCACACTCCAATTCATGGTAATTCACAGCAAAGAGTAAGTCTGTATTTTTAAACTTATCTAGTTGTCCTACCTGTTAAATGATATAGTGTATCCTGGGAGCCACAGAATACATAAGTGCAACTGGTGAGTTGATGATGGAATTTGAGCCTCTTTACTTTTCCATATATTGAAATATCCATCTTTTTAGCTTAATAAATAGCTCTGCAATGTTGGATTTCAGCAGGGAGGCCATTCTCCAATTGTGGAGCAATACAATTTTGAGTCCTAGTCTCTTCCTGAGGCTCCCTTGCATTGTGAAGCTGATATTTAGAAAGCTCTAGCAAACTAACACCTGCTAAACATAAATCACTGCGGAAATCTACAACTGGACAAGCTCAGGAAGATATAATAGATCAAATCCATGAAGAACCTCACAATGAATTAAGAAAACCTTAAACTTAATCCTATAACCTGACAGGCAGTCAGCAGACTGACTTATGGAGAACTGTAATGTGGGAATTAGACTGAATGCCAGATGGCTTCTAGAAGTCAAATTAAAAAAAAGGAAAAAAAAAGAAAAAGAATAAACTGCAGTCAATGATAAGCACAGGTAGGAAGCCTGACAAAGAAAACACGGTAACTACATTCTGAAATAACAGACACTAATATTTTACACTACAGTCTCTTTCTTTTGTTTCTCGCAGCCAGCTTGACAGAAAGTAGTAATGTTTGACTAGTTACACACCTAATATCAGATGCCAGTTTGAACAGGTGCAAAAACAAAGAATAGAACATTTCCATTTGGAACATCATCAGCCTTCCTCTTTATATGTAGTCCCTGAAATGCTTTGCAGGAGCTCACTTACTAGGTTTCTTATTGTTATTCCCCAGCTTGGGAGAAGTTCTATTTGCCAAATGCATGACATGTTTCCTTAGCCAATGGAAAGAGTTAAATTGAGGAATGATCAGCTAATTTATCTGGGACCTGGTCTAGTTCCAACAGTTCACTGTGAGAGGATGCAGTGCTGGAATTTTGAGATCATCCCGAGTGAAAATGTGCCTGTTAACCTGTTCCCATTCACCACATAATTGTCAAAGGCCACGACATACTTCTACCAGTGAAAGACAGTGGAAATTGGCACTGCCAATTATCAATGTTAAATGTATGGTCAGTCAGTACTAGTGTCTCAAACAAACAGGCAACTTGTTCCATACAGTCAGTTGGTAAATTGGATGCAGGCAGACAGAGGAACACAATATCCCTTCTCTGTAGGTGGTCTCTGTTTCATTAGGTTTCCAACTGATGTTGCTGCACAGTAATCCAAAAATGTGTGATGGGAACATCACTCTCATTTTTCATTAACACTCCTTCGCAAATGTATTGGAGGCAGGTACAAAACAGATTTTGCCAGGCTTACTTTTATCCTTTTGGAGACTACTGTGTATCCAACAACACTGTGGGGTGCTTAGTTTCTACTTTTTAGAGTCACTGTTTGATATGATCAATTTCCCTAAAGATGTTGCGGGAATAGTGGAAGAGATGCTGATCGTTAAGAGACAAGTGAGTTAGGAAAATCAGCTTATATATAATAATGAGTAGTAATATGACTACTGAAGTTCGGTGGGACAAGAAAAAACAGAGATGGTGCTTATTGTCTCAGGAAAGCTATCAGAAATATGTAAACCATGGAATTTTTTGAGAGATCTTAGAGATCATCCTGTCAGTTTTCTTCATTTTCATTTCTTAAGCGAGGGAATTGAAGTTTACACTGGTTTTGGCTTTTCCAAAGCAATGCAATTATTGGCAACAGCTAAGACTGGAATAGAGGGCTTCTAACTTGTGTTCTAGACAATATTCCATGTTCAGCCTATAATATGTGGGTGCGGGTAACTACCAAGAACTACATGATTCATACCCCCTGCTTCCATAAGCCTCCATCATAGCTTCTATTCGAAAAGTTATATCAACACATGATCTAAAATGTTCCCCAAGTTGTAGCTTTAGGAGAAATCATTCAGCATGATGGTATCAGTAGCAGTGCTCATTTCCTGGTGTAAAGGGCAAAGTGTTACACATTTCTGGTAGATTTCCTGAGACAATAGGTATCATTTCTGTTTTTCCTTGTGTCACCTTACTCCAGTACCCACAGTACCCACAGATTATGATATTGAAAGCCTGCCCTGGATCCCCACCAGTGATGCCTTGACTGAATCCAGAAGCCTCATTCCCAAGATGAGGGTGAACACTTCTCACATGGCCAACCCCTTTTGTCTGACTCCAGAAAAATAGCTGCTTCCTGCATTCCTGGCAACTGTGCTCTGTCTACGTGACAGGACTCTGGTTGAAGTGTGTTTTGGATTAATGAAGGAGACTCAGTGCACAGGACTTACCCCACCTGGTGCAGTCTCAGAGCCAGCTCTGACTAGATGGGCCCCATGTTTTTCTCGTCTGCTTTCATTGAACCATATCTTTATTACCTGTGCTCCTGGGAATTTCTTGCTTCAGTAAATGGGGAATCACTATCCCTCAGTCATAGGTTTTGACGTATACCCAGAATATTGAATCACAGCCTTTTTTTTTCTCTTAGGATTATTCATCTAGCTAGTTTAAAGACAATGTAATCATTCCAGAATATGAATATCAAGGAAAAGAATGACTGTATTCATACTGTTTAAAATGTTTGAGAATATACACATAAACACAGAATACTTTATATATATCACAGACTTTGCTCAAGTTTTCCACCATGTGTTGTATTCATCTCTTTGCCACAAATGTTAGGAGTGAATTGTTACTACCTACTGTGGTTCATCTTTGTTCTGTTGTAAGAGCATCCAATCCTCATCACCAAAAAGAGTGTTATATAGGTAACAGTAGCAGATAAAATAAAAATAGATGGCAGATAAAGAAATAAAATCATTTTAAAAATAGATGACAGATATTAGTTGCATTATTTTATTGTAGTTAAAAATCATGTAATTAACTATATCCTGTTTCTTACAGTATAAGTAAGAAGAACATGCTAATCACATAATCCAAAACAAATGGTAAGTATATTAAGTGCATCACAGTGCCTCCAGACATACATTAATTTCATTTGTAAAATTCAGCTGTCTCTTGCAGATTTATCAGCAAAAGTAAACAAACAAAAATGATTAGTAAGCTGAGAAACTTAAAAATATATGTAATAGTCACTCAGGTTCTTTGGAAAGTTGTTTCCCTGATTCATATCAATACAAATACTATTTTTATGATATGATTAAATGAAATTATTTAATCACAGATATTTATTATTATGCCACATTGTTTAACGTCATATATGTATATTTTAAAATTCACCTTAATGAGATCATATTAACATCACTGTTTCAAGATAACATTCAAGTAATTTTACTTTGCTCATATGCCTTGCTTGAATAAAAGGATCTTTTAAGTTTCAACAGAGTGTACATGGTGTGGACGAAACCTTCTGCTCTCATTAGTAGGTTTCTCTATCAAGACAGTATCTTTCATGAAACCTTTACATCCCCAGGTTCAGAGTCACTTGGGAGGTAGTCAGACCTAAAACAGATGTTTTTATAATTTGGTTTCCAGATGGATTATGATGTCAGAAATAGTGAAAACTCCATTGAGAAAATGAATTAGGAATTTAAATATCCAAATAGAATTTGGGGTATGGCTACATTGTCACAAGAAAACCATATAATTAGCCCCAAATGATCTATGTCCCTTTGGGCAATGACAAAATGGCCAAGAAATATACTAAAAAATGGGAAGTTGGAGTATCAGCACCTATTATGCTGCAAATAACAGAAAACCTAACTCAAGACAGCCTAAATGATAGAGAAGATTGATTGCTCAAGCAAGGGAAATAAAGAGGTAGGGTAGACTATAGAGGTGCTTGATCCAGAGACCTCAACGTGCTGTCAAGGGCCTAGTGTCCTTCTGCCTCTCTAGTCAGTCTTTGTGGGCGTCAGTGAGGGCCTCCTCCCAAGGCTGCCTCCCGTGTGGTGAGAGATGGTGTGCAGCCTCAGGGGAGTTCCATGCTTCCTCTTTATTGGACAGAAAGTTGTCAAGCAAGCCAATGAGATTCTCCTAGAGCTGGGAGGCTGGGAGTAGAGTTAACTTTCCCTAAAAGTATGGATTATGTAGGGAAGGAGTAAATACATACTCCCACCTACCCCAATTCTGGTTTCTGGAAAGGATGGGGGATGTGGGTAACCAATATTTGTGTATTATAAAGTTAGAATTTTCAAATTAGACTTGACATGTGCCAATGAAATGTATTAATCCAGTGCCCATCATTTTATTTCGGGAACTTATGAGGAAATTTAAAACCTCAAATCTTAGCATATGCAAGGGCCTCTATTATAAAAATATGTAAATTGAGCCTTACAAAACATGAGGTTTTAGGGAAATGTAGAGTCACACTTTTATTAACCATAATATTAAGGAAAGATATATGAAATTTTTTAAATTTTGTTTATTTTTTGCTGGGATCACTTTTAATTTTCACATCCAATAACCTTTACTGCTTTTTTTCTTTCCTTCTTTTTAGGTCATGAAAAATATGAAAAATCTCTCAAGGACTAACAATCAGAGCTACTTGATTGATAAGGGAGCTTTTGGTTGCAAGAAGACCTGAAACAAGGATTCTAAATCAAAGATTCAGGGGCAATTTGAGTTTGCATTTAAGATCCTCTGCCTATAGCAGTAGCTTAAGTGTTATGTTCAACTGATGTATAAGCACCATGCAGAAATACTCTATTACAGCCCCTGATGACATTAGCATTGTGTACCTTATCATATACTTGTAGATAGAAATTTGGTCTACTTAATTCAAATTATGACTCTTCCCCAAAAGCAGAATTTGAAAATTAAATTTATCTACATAATTGATCAACTTAAGTCTTTGTTGAATACCTATTCCATATTGTGCAGTGAGCAAGGTGTTATAAAATAAAACATGGAAAACTAAGTCCCTTTTCACAGGCTTAAGTATTTCCCATTTCAAGTAAGAAATTTGATACGCTGCTCTGAATAGTTGTTCACTTATATGGCAAATACCATTACTTTGGCTGGATGATTTTATCAATATATAGTTGGAAGCAGTGAGGAATTGTCATGAAAAGAAAGGAAAGAGAAAGAAAGAAAGAAAGAAAGAAAGAAAGAAAGAAAGAAAGAAAGAAAGAAAGAAAGAAAGAAAGAAA
>NW_027397072.1:63252035-63370925 GCF_003265705.2 Callorhinus ursinus | reverse complement strand
AAAGAAAGAAAGAAAGAAAGAAAGAAAGAAAGAAAGAAAGAAAGAAAAGAAAAGAGAAAGAAAGACACACCGACCACAACTCTCCCATCTCAAAATAAGAGAATTGATTTGATTAATCTGAAGAAAATTAAATCCTTTGGAGTCTGTATTTCTGAGGAGTTGCAGTTGGCTTTGCATGTAGTGCTTATTCTCCTTTACAAAATGAGCTTGTATGTTCAAATCAGTGATGAGGGAAAAGCAAATTTCTCCTTCAGTCAAACCAAAGTTCACAGATAGGAAAGAAAGTTGAAGGAATCTGTAAGTCCTTTCCTTTTTGTACTTAGGGAATGCATGTGCATTGCTGTAGTAAAGGAAAAAATGAAAGGAGAACATTCTCATCAAGAATCTCTCTTTGAATTCCCTATGTAGACTTAGAAAACAGTACCACTAGCATTGTTAACTCTGAATAATACTTTTCAGTCACATGTAAGCTATTTTATTTGGGGAATACATTTATTTACCCAATAAGTATATTTTGGTAATTTAGGTAAAAATTTAAAAAGAAAAAAGAAAAGTGACTCATGGACTTCTGAACATATTTGTTATTGCTCATATGGTCAAATATTAGATAGAATTTTCCCTAATTTTCATTTTTTTCCTTTGTAAATATCTTTACAAAACCAGTACAGTTTGTGAAAAACTCTTTCCTTTATCAATTTCACTAGACAACTCAAGTTCTAATCTGTGTCTAACACCTCAGCATTTTAATTTCTATTCATTTCCTTTTTGATACATGGGCATTCTTGTTTAATTAGTGGAATGAGTGGTAGAATCTGAGGTCTCAAATTATTTGCCAAAGTCACTGGGTTATCTCCTTAAAGCTGATCAGATGGGCTTTCTTTCTACCATCCTATTATAGGAGGTTTTTGTAAACTAGTGTTATAAACGATTATTTTTAGTTAAGAGAAGCCCCAGGAAAGATTAAAAAAATGGATATAAAGACATTCCAGTTCTTGATCTTATCTTTTTCTCATCTCAACCTTTAGAGAGTCTTGCTGGAAGAACACAAGGAAAGGCAGGAAGGCTTCTTACAGATCTTTGAGACCTCCTTCCACTCAAATCCCAGGGGAGCTAGAACGCTATACCTCTGTGGTTCAAAAAGTCTTTGGACCAGAAAAGGGGCCTTTATCTGCCAACATTTCAAACATATTCAATCAAATATTGATCTAGAAAATCAGCTACTTTTTCCTCTAGCAAAGAAATTAAATTAGTACTACCTACTGAAGGCCTCTACATGGTCCTCGGGAAGATAATGATGGTACCCTAGGCTATTCCTAGGATCAAAAGTTTATGTGGACACCAAACTGATTTAACATTTTCTGTCATGCATGGAGACAAAAGGGTGAAAGATCTGCTTGCCAATAGTAATGTGCTGGAGATTATCTCATGTGGCGAGTCCTTGCATCAAGAAGCCAGGTTATGGTTTTCAAATCCATCTCATCTCTGAAAATAAAAGAAATGGAATGTGGCCTGTTTCAGCTCACTGAAAGGTTTTCATCACCAGAAATATCTGATGGTTCTTATTCATGTTGGCAGTGGCACATGTTTCTCTGACTCATAAACAGTCTCTCTCTCTCTCTCTCTCTCTCTCTCGCTCTATTGTGTCGTGTTTCCAAGAAGTACCTGATGTTATGCTATTAAAGAACAGGAGATTTGTCTGACTATTCTTCCATAAATACGAGGATATCAAAAAATGACAAAAAGCTTCCCAAATTCTAAAATCCTTTGGAATTGTGAGCTTCATTTATGAAACAATGTGTTCAAGTTGATGTGTGATATAAAAGATAATCTTTAGCCACCACAAACTATAAAACTGTGACAGCCCAGTTTTAGTTAGAAATTTTAGGTTGCAGAGAAGCTTGTCTTTTCCAATAGTACCTATGATTTATTTTCAAGTTACATTTATACTTTTTAAAAAGGTATTTTCTTGGGCCATGTCTTTGAATTTACCTTTCAATTTAATCAAGGAAACAAGAATGGATTACATACCTTACAAATTATACTTGCTCAAATCAATATTTTCATGAGTTAATAAAACTAGGAAAATAAAACATCACCCTTTCTCCTTTGAACCTCACATGTGGTAGCAGTGGCCATCAGAACTGTGACCCTATGAATTAGAAGGCAACGTTATAGAGACGATGTATGAGAACAGCCACTTAGCAAAAATAATGCCTCTCAGGCTATGGGATTGCTATTGTTTGACAGAAAGGTTAGGCATCTTAGGCAAGATGGGGCATGATTTGGAAATCTAGCACTGACTTTGGGTTTTTAATGGCACTGACCTCAGACCCTTTGTTAGGAAGATTGTTTCAAACATTGTCACCATGGGTCACTTGGTTAACTGTTCAGACTGAGTTGACTGATGATACAACTTCGCTATTTCTCTCAATTGACTTGTTTCCAGCATTATGGCAATGCAGTCAAAGAATTATGGGAAGAAATCATGTTCTTGAGCAACTACTGTATGTCAGCCACTTTGCTCAGTGAAAAGATTTAATTGCAAGTTTAAGTACTAAGGAGATCTGACTTAACAGGATTCATACAGAAAAAAATGTATATAAGAAGAGTTCAGCTTATACAAACTTAGTAAGAGACTATGATATGATGTGACTTTCAAAATAACTCAAAGAGTTTTAGAATGATTAACAGAAGACCAGGTTATAGATTATGGAAGGAAAAGACATTTGTATATTTGACACCAGTCCCATATTTTAGGCTTCTTCTCTGGGAACTACAAGTTAAAATGGATATTGAAAATCTGGTGGTGTCCCAAGGAGTTGAACCCATATGGTGAAAGATCCAGAAATCATGTCTATGAGAAACATTTAAATAAAGTGGAATTCTTAGCAAAGAGAAGACAAGGGAGATTGTAATAGTGTCTTTAAATAATTAATATGCTGTCATGGAAGATGAATTAGATAATGTTGTGTAGCCATATGTGACAGACCTTAGGCAAACCAAAGGGTGGAAGTTACGAGGTTATCTGGTTTAACATTAATGATGAAACTCTCAACAATAAAACCTAGTTGAAAATGTAACAACAAGCCCCTTTCTGAGGTATGGATTCTGCAGCATTAGAAATGTTCAAATAGTGACTTGAATAAAGCATTTTTTCAGGAATGCTATGGAAAGATTTCTTACATAATTTGAGACATTAGACCAAAATTTTCAGGTCTCTCAAGTCTGAATTTCTATGATTTCTTATTATAATTGCTAGAAAAGCCCATCTTCTAGAATGCCCAAATGTAAAATTTTTATCCTTTTTGCAGAAATGTAGTGAAGGTCTATCACCATGGAGACTAAGAATAAATGCCATTGTCTCTGATCTCAAGGTGCTGCAGTCTACAAGAGATCTAGCAAGCATTGGAAAACAGAAATGACTCAGATGAAATCAGTACTGTGATCCAGTTATATGCAAAGTTCTCTGAGAAAACATGATAGTATTTAATCCTGATGGAGGTGGTAGTAAGGGAGTAGAAAAGCTTAACAGAGAAACCAGCAGAGAATTCTCTGTTTTTGCTTTCTTTTTGGGATATGGATAAAAAGTAAAATGTGTCAATAGCCCAAAGCAAAGAGCCCATTTTATTATCTTCCACCAAAGTATTTCAGTTTACTGTGAGAAACACTCATAGAAGATTAATAAAGTATGGTTCTGCACACAATATTGAGTCCTATATCCAATGCAGAGGATAAAGAGGTGGGGCATAGGTTCTGCTATAAAGTTTCACGTAAGAGCTACAAGACTTACATACCTATGTTGGGCATAATATGCTTTATAAATATATAAACAAAATTGCATAGATCCTAACACTTACATAAGTTTTGCACCCAGAGTATTTTATTTGCTTTTATTAAATATTTATACCTGGAGATGTACGATTTCCTTTCCTTATCACAGCTTTAATTTAAAAAAAAACTTTATTGAAATTTAATTAACATACCATACAGTTCGCACATTTCAAGCGCATAATTCAACTGTTTTTAGAATATTCACAATATGCACAACTACTACCATAGTTAATTTTAGAACATTTTCATCACCTCAAACTCCATTCATTCCTTTAGGTACAATCCTCCATCCTCCCATCCACCACAGCCCTAAGTGACCGCTAATCTACTTATACATTTGTCTATTCTGGATTTTCATGTAAGTGGAATCATGTAATATGCTGTATTTTATGACTGACTTTTTTCACTTAGCATAAAGTTTTCAAGGTTCATTCATATTGTCACATGCATCATTACTTCTTTCCTTTTTATGGCCGAATAATATTCTGTTGTATCAATATACCACATTTTTTATCCATTCACCAGTTGATGGGCACTTGGGCTCTTATTGAATCCTATGACAATTAAACGTTTAACTGAGAAACTGCCAGACTGTTTTTCAAAGTGACTGCACTGTTTTCGAATGCTTGCTATCTCTAGTAGACTGCAGCACCTTGAGATCAGAGACGATGTATGGTATTTATTTATTCTCATTCTTATACTGCACAGTGATAGACTTTCACTAGTAGTGTATGAGGGTACCAATTTCTCCACATCTTCATCAATAGTTGTTACTATCTGACTTTTTACTTCTAGCTATCTTAGTGAGTGTAATGTATCTTGTAGCAATTGTGATTTGCACTTCCCTAATGGCAAATGATAATCAAACATATTTTCATGTAATTATTGGCCATTTGCTTATCTTTGCAGAAATGTCTACCTAGATATTTTGCCCATTTTAAAAATTTAGTTATTTGTTTTTATATTATTGGTTGTAAGAGTTCTTTATATATTTTAGATAAAAGTCTCTTATCAGATACATGATTTGTAAGTATTTTCTCCCATTCTGTGGCTTGTTTTTCACTTTCTTTCCAGGGTCCTTTGAAGTACACACATTTTTAATTTTGATGAAGTCCCATCTATCTATTTTGTCTTTTGTTGCTTGTACTTTTGCATCATATCTGAGAATCTATTGCCAGATCTGACGTCATTAAGGCATATCCTATGCTTTTTTCTAAGAATTTTATAGTTTTAGCTCTTATCCTTAGGTCTTTGATCTATTTTGCATTAATGCTTATATATAGTATGAGGTAAAGATCCTAGTTTATTCTTTTGCGTGTGGCTATCCAGTTGTCCCAGCACCATTTTTTGAAAAGCCATTCTTTTCCCATTAAATGATCTTGGGACCACTTTCAAAATAAGTTGACCAAAGTCACATGAACCTACTTTTGGACACTCAATTCTATTCCATTGATCTATGTGTTTACTGTTGTGCCAACACCACTCTCTCTTGATTACTATTGCTTTGTAATGAGTTTTGAAATTTGCAAATGTATGTCCTCCACCTTTGTTCTTTTTTAAGACTTTAAAGCTACTCTGAGTTCCATGCAATTCCCTGAGAATTTTAGAATCAGCTTGTTAATTTCTACAAAGAAACCCACTGAGACTCTGATAGGAATTCTATTGAATCCATAGATTGATCTTAACAATATTGTTATAGTATTGTCATCTTAACAATATTAAGTCATCCAATCCATGAATATGAGATGTTTTATTTAGGTCTTTAGTTTCCTTCAACAATGCTTTGAGTTTTTAGAGTGTAAGTTCTGCATATATTTTGTTAAATTTATTTGCAAGTGTCTTATTCTTTTTAATGCCCTCTTAAATGGAATTGTTTTCTTAATTTCATTTTCAGATCATTTATTGCAGGTGAGTAGAAATACAATTGATTTTTGTATATTAATCTTTTAGCCTGCAACCTTTCTGATCTATTAGTTCTAACAATTTTTTATTTATTTTATTTTTTTATAGATTTTTATTTATTTATTTGAGAGAGAGAACACAGAGGGAGAGTGAGAGGGAGAAGCAGACTCCCCACTGAGCAGAGAGCTCGATGCGGGACTTGATCCCAGGACCCTGAGATCATGATCAGAACCGAAGGCCCCCACTTAACCAACTGAGCCATCACCCATGCACCCTAACCCTAGTTCTAACAATTTTTTAGTAAGTTCCTTAAGATTTCCTGTGTACAAGATCATGTCATCTACAAATAGAAATAGTTTTATTTTCCTCTTTCTGATTTGGATACCTCTATTGTGGTTTTTTAAAAACAGTCTACAATAGAGAGGAAAAAGGGGAGGTGCTATGCTGAAACATGTCTAAGTGGCAAAGCTGGAATTAAGGAGTTCATGATCACTGCTAACAGTTGGAAGATACTGTACAACTTACAAAGGATTTTCAAATAATTCATATTTCAATTAATCCTCAACATAACTAAACAGGAAACGTTCCCATTTTACAAATGACAAAACTGCGTCTCAGAGAAATTAAATGATTTGGAAAAGGTCTAGAATTAATCAGGAAAAACCAGAATTTAAGTTCAATTCTGACTTCTGACAGGCTTTATTTATTGCATCATAGGTACATATCTGAAAGTCTTTTCTACATATTAGAAATGGAGAATTTAAAATGAAGGGGGCGGAAATCAGAGGGGGAGGCAAACTATGAGAGACTATGGACTCCGGGAAACAAAACTCAGGGTTCTAGAGGGGAGGGGTGTGGGGGGATGGGTTAGCCCGGTGATGAGTATTAAGGAGGGCATGTATTGCAATGAGCACTGGGTGTTATACACCACTGATGAATTACTGAACTCTACATCAAAAATTTATAAAGTACTGTATGGTGACTCACATAACATTAAAAAAAAAAAGAAATGGAGAATTTTCTGGAGCAGCCCAATAGCTTGTATACAGGGTAGAAAATATTGCTGAACAGGGTAGAAAATACTGCTAACTATTTCAGTCAGAGTTCTTTGGATGCATAGAACAGAAAGCTTTTCTGGCTAGTCTAAGCAATAAAGAAAAAAAGGGAATTTACTGGAAGTGTTTAGGGGAGCTCATAAAACTAGATGAAAAGCATGACTCTCAAGCCTTGGAAAGTCTGATCTCTGGATAGGCATTTGGATCTGGTTCACAGGAACTAATGAACAATTTTTCCATGACTCTGTGATCAAGAGGAGTCAGATCTAGGGATCTTCTATTCTGGTGACACTCTGTTCAAGACTCTAACTCCAAGAGTCTAATTTGATTGACTTACTTGTTCTGTGGGCATACTCATTGGCTTCCAAGTCCCATGAAGATTAAGTGCTATGGAAGGTAGCCAAGAATTGGGGTGTTATTATCAAGATGAGGTACTGGACATTGTACCAGCCTAGCTCTTCTATTTATTATGTGAATGTGTGCGAACCACTTTTCCTATCTCTATCATAGGTCACAAATCTCTAAGGTAGGAAAAGTAAAAAGTAATCAGTAGCCATGTTTTAGAAATTAACCTTTTAAAGGATTCCTTGAGATTTATGTAGGGAATGTATTCCATGAATACAGTCTCTCCCAAGGGGTGTGTGTGTGTGTATGTGTGTGTGTGTGTGTGTGTGTATTAAAGTATATATGTAATAAAGTATATCATATTATATAATAAAGTATATCACATATACATATAAAATATATGCATATATGTATTACATGCATATATATGTAAGACATATATATACATAATAAAAAATGATAATTTATTGTGCATCTACAAAGGAGTACATGAATTTTTCCACTTTTCATTGGAAAAAGAAAGACCCATTATCAATTTACTTTGATTTTTATTTTTCTCTCTTATCCTCACCTCAGGACACAGAATAGAGTTATATTATAGGGAAGCCATTATGAGTGCACTTTAGTTCAATAGTTTATCAGCATAAAAACGTGCCTTAGTACAGCAAAAGCTTTTCCTATAGATATGACCAATATTGTAAATTGCGTTTATTGCTTCATGCAGAAATGTGCCATGGACTGCTTAATTATAATTTTTTCCCATTAGTTTTGTTTTTCTTCATTATCTTACCCTCACGGTAAGATTCTACAATGCAACTCACCAAAGAAAAGCCACAAAATGCTGGGGATAAAATGAGAAAAATCAAGAGGTGGTAGAAAGACAGGTAAATGAAATTATTATTATGAATGGTGCATTGCACGATTTCTGGACTGTACTTTTACATATAAAGTCACTGAGCAATTTTTTAAAGGTGCATTTTAAATGTGATGAAAGAGCAGGTTAATTGGTTATAAGTAAGTGTACATTACACAGTGCAGTTGGGTTGCTCCTAGTGAAATCAATTTGTATTCCAGAATTTCTTAAGAAAGACCTTTGTTTTTCTGGATGGGCACTTCTATTGGTTTATCAGTGAGGATATTTGTGAATTTGGCTGCAGAAGGTGTAGACTGCCTAGTGAGCAAGGTGCAAAGAATGTGGGTTTTAATAAATAGGAATTCCAAAGGATTTTGCAGGTTTAGTTGAGTGGTGACATCTGCTCTCCTCCCTGCTGCCACAGCATGGAATATGATTTTTGCACTGCCATGTCACATTGGCTCATGATAAACAAAGCTATTTATTTTATAAGAAACAATAGCAACATGATGTGACAACTTGAGCTGGCCCAGTGCAATTCAATTGTGTTATTTTCTGATAACAGGAGTATAGCTTGTGTCATCACTGTATATCACTTTCTCCGTGTAAATTTGGTGGGTTTTTTTTCAAGTCTAAAAGACAAATTCAGCTTTTATTATCTTTGATAAGTTACACACAAAAGCTTCTGCTCCTTACATTAAACTTACATTAAAAATTATATAAAGAGACTTGAATTAAGAATGAGTATGATTACAGTCTATAATAAACAATTAGGCTGCTTTCAGATAATAAAATTGTCTACCACTTGACTTCTTTTCTTTTTTAGGGAGGAGAGAGGAGACATGTCTATATCCAAAGAAACAGTAGTTCCCAGCTCTATTCTATCTTGCAAATCTCCTATCATTGAGATGCTTCTGTTTTAGGTAATCTAGAATAGTAATTTACCTTTGTAAAAAGTACAGAAAGCTTTTGTTTTGTCATGAAAATCACAAATGAGCACACCTAGATATTCAAATGAAAAAAGAGGCATTTAAATTTCACACATTTAGAAAATTATTTTACTGTGAAGTTTCCATGGTAGAAGAGTAGACTTTATCAGAAAAGGACTTACTGTGTTTTAATCTTTTTTGCCACCTGCAGGAAAGTACAACAAATGTGTATACTAGACTTTGAAAACATTATAGCCTGCTTTCATTTTCAAATTCTGCTATAAATTCTCCATGCCCTTGTACTGAGAAACACCAGGTGCCCATAAAAGCCAGAGAATATCTATGTCTTTGATATTAGTATTAACAGACATTGTATGTTAAGTGCACAAAACAGGTACAGAAATTTGAAGAGCAGAAATAAAAGACACAAAGTAAATCCATGTTGTTGCTGATTGTTTAACAATTAACAATCCTTTACAATCATCTAACCTTGTCATGGGTGGTAATGAACTTTGTAACTTGACCACTACATGGCCTTTCATTTTGTCCTTTTAGTAATATACATTTACCCTTTGGAACTTTAATTTTAGGTATTCTTTTCTTTCTGATATTACTTCTATCCACTCACAATTACTTCCACTGATTTATGCTACATTGAAACTTTTTACTCTGGCTGCCATACCCTGTCTGCCTGGACTATGGTTGTAGTGACAGTGGGTCAGGAAACATAAAACGAGAAGCAAAATCTAAAACAAAACAAGAATGACAATAAAACCAGTCACTAAGGCAACATGTTTATTCTGGGAGGGGTGCTTGACTATATATATATAGTCACACACTATATACACACACACACATACATTTTCAAAGCTTTTATTTTTAAGTAATCTCTACATCCAACATGGAGCTCAAACTCACAAGAGTCACATGCTTCCCCAACCGAGCCAGCCAAGCACCCCGGTTGCTTGAATATATTTAAGTCAGGGAGGTGATAGGGCTAAAGGTGAAGGTGGTTCCCATTGTCCATCCTTTGATACAGGTCAACTGGAGATGATTATCAGAACCTGGCTGATGTGTTGGTTCACATTCACCTTCCAGGCTCACAAATGACAGGTTACCCTGTCCTTTGGTCTACACTCAAATCAGAATGAACTTAATAGTTCATTCAGGGTGTGGGAGGTTTGGGCTACAAAAATTTGCCACCTATGACTCTTCTCCTAGCAGGCCTGCAGAATGTTTGAGGGCAGGAAAGAGGATGTGGGCTCAAAGAGAGAGAGAGAGAGAGTCCTTCTAATCATCCCAGTGCAAGGGCGGAGGATGCCACATTCTGAGGCATTTATAGCCTTTACTTGCCCCTCTAGCTTCAGTGAGACAAAAGAGTACCTGTTTGCAACTGTGAAGAAGTAACACTGGTGACAAAGAGACCAATTGCTCAAATTAAATGAGATGATGTAGATGGTGTTTATCTTATGGTAGGAAAATAAATCATCACCCTCACTATAAGGAGGCAGATTACATGATATCTGAGGTTCTTTCTAGCTGTGTGTCTTAGTTTTATGACTTAGTTCAGTGTGTGTGTGTGTGTGTGTGTGTGTGTATGTGTGTGTGCTTCAGATATACAAGGCTTAAAAAGAACATCATGAAAATCAGAAAAAGGTGGAGTAGATGCTGTTATTTCTAGGCACTAATGTTCTACTTCCATTTTTGTTACTACCCAGCTTTATGACCCTTAACCTTTCTATGCCTATTTCTTCACCTTTCAAATATCAAATGAAAATAATATCTGTTCTGCTCTTGTCACTGGTTACCATAAGGCTCAAAATAAAAATAAAGAGTGCTTGAAAGCACTATCTTATATAAACCCCTGGATTTGCTTTCAAGCAAGTCCTCCTCTTACGGCACATCCTACTTTCCCTTAGCATGGCATCTGTTACCAGAACTTCTTTTCCCAATGGCATGGGCTAAAATAGTGCTGGTGAACTTCCTTCATTCATTTATGCCCTCATTTACTCAACAACTGCTTATTGAGAAACAACTTTTTTTTTTTTTTGCAAGGCACTGTATGTAACAGGTGATGGGGATACAGAGAAGAAAAAAATCAGATGCCTGCCCTCAGAAATTTATATCAAAATGAGGCAAAATATGAAGCTTGACAAAATGAGAGCATGGGAAAGTTACCAGAAGGAAGGAAGGAAGGAAGGAAGGTGGGTACCAGCCGCAATGAGAGCCACGGGAAAGAAGTGCCCAGTATGGATAAAGAAATCTGGGAAATCTTCACAGAGGAGGAAGGAACTGAGCTGGCCCCTAAGGAAGGCAGAAAGGTGTGCCTGTGGTGAGAGGTGGAGCAGAAATCCAAGGGAGTGGAACAACCATGTGCAAAGACTTGGAGGTATGAAAAGTCACAGTCCATTCAAGGAATAGCCCATATGTACTATGGCTAAGAAAGCGGAGGGCATGATGGGTCTATGTTATTAGGCAACACTAGAAGTTAGCCAAAATCTTTGTCCAGGAATACCTTCCCTGGATAGGAATTTGAACTTTATCTACTAGGTGATAGATTGCAATTGTTGAATGGTAGGTAGTTATATGATTGCATTTGCATTTTGGAAAACTAACTTTAAGGATGTAACTACTAGAAATAATAAGGGTGAATGACAATATCTCTGCATAAAGGTATTCAAGGAATATAGGCATGTGTTTTTATGAGGGTATAAAAGGGAGTAATATCATCCTAAGGTAGTTGTTTAGATGGTGTTTAAAGGTTGTTTCAGAATGAGAACGAGGGCAGTTAAGGACAAAAACCTGAATGGATCTAGATGGTTGTAAAGGGTTTGTGGAGAAGAAAGAAAAAGAAAGGAGAGGGAAAGAATGTTATCTCATAGGGTCAAGCTAGCTGAGATTGAATGGATTTATTATAAGTTTTAAAATGAGCTTTAATATCAATAATGTACTAATGCAATACTGGAGATCCCCCCCCTTAATAGGACATAGTTTCTTAGATAATTTGTCTTCTCCTAGTAAGAGATTGTAAAAAATTTTTTCCTTACCCTTTGAGTAATCTTTGTAGTGTGGGGGCCAAGGGCAGGATGATCCAAGATGGACCACATTGGCACAAACATTATTTTGAGTTAAAAGTAATCAAAACCCTGCAGATGCAGGAAAAGCGCTCTTCCTGGTCCTCAACTGCCTAAATTTATGTTGGAAAGGAAAGCCTGTGGAAGAGAGCTATTAACAGAGACTCCCCTTTACCTATGAGACTTCTCTGCATAATAGGGCGACCTTTGTTTTTCAAAACATCTCTTTTCACCTTCCTGTTAATGGCCTACCTCCCCTTTGTATCCTCACAACCCTGTTCCTCTGCTTAGCTCATGTAAGCATCATGCTGCCTCATTGTCTTTGGAATTTCATGTCTTTGTGGATTCCCCTTATGTATATGCCTATTAAATTTGATTTTCTCCTGTGAATCTGTCTCCTGTCAATTTGATTCTAAGTTCAACTGGAAGGACCTTGTAGGGCAGAGGAAGGTCTTCCTCCCCAACGGTAGAAAACAAAAAATTTGTATCTTTATATTGTGCTTTATGTTGTCATTATAATGTCCTTGATTGTGTCAGGGAGCAAGAATTCCTGTCCCCTCAAAGGTCCTTCTAGCTGGACTAAGAATCAAATTGACAGAGACAGAGCCACAGGAAAAATTCAAATTTAATAGTGTACGTACAGGGAATCCATACAGACATGGGAATTCCAAAGACAGACACGCAAAATGAGGTATAAATGTCATCCTGAACTAAGGAGAAGGGGTAAGGGTCTGCAATTTCAGAGGAACAAAATGCATTTCATATGATGATAAGATGAGCAGATGTTTGGTAATTAGATGTTTGCCCTACCATACAGATGGGTCACTCAGATAAAATTTATCTCTGGGAATCATCCTTATTCTGGGAAAGACCCCCAGTTTAGATTCTTCCGGGTGGTTAAGGGAGAGACAAAAGTTTCTCTTGAGCCCACATGGTCTCAAGTACCTTTAGCTCAAAATAATCCATATGCCAAAGTCGCACATTCTGGGAGGGCTGTTCTTCAATTATGTGAGAGAACAAAATCTCAGTGCTAAACTAGCTAGGTTTTGTTTTGTTTTTGATTTTTACGGTCATGTTACCTCCTAAATTTATTTTTAAAGTCTTTTATTGTCAGTTTGGTTGAATATTAAGTATTGTTTCATAGTGGTCTCTGATCCTATTTAATTCAAACTTTGTCATTTTTGACAATTTTTGCTATTTTATCTTCCCTAAATAAAATCCTAAATAAAATCCTGATCTTTAACTGTCTTTGAGATTTCCCATAGAGTACCTGGAATATCTCAAAGGATTTGTTCTTTCACTTTATAAAAAGAGATATTTTTAAAAATAGGTTTATTTTAGGGGCACCTGGGTGGCTCAGTCAGTTAAGCGTCTGCATTTGGCTCAAGTCAGGATCTCAGAGTCCTGGGCTTGAGCCCCCTGTCAGGCTCCCCGGAAGCCTTCTTCTCCCTCTCCCTCTGCCACTCCCCCTGCTTGTGCTCTCTCTCTCTCAAATAAATAGATGAAATCTTTGAGAAAAAAATATAGGCTTGGGCGCCTGGGTGGCTCAGTTGTTAAGCATCTGCCTTCGGCTCAGGTCATGACCCCAGGAGTCCTGGGATCGAGTCCCACATCGGGCTCCCTCCTCTGCAGGAAGCCTGCTTCTTCCTCTCCCACTCCCCCTGCTTGTGTTCCCTCTCTCTCTCTGTCTCTCCCTCTCTCTGTTAAAAAATAAATAAAATCTTTAAAAAAAAATAGGCTTATTTGATATGTTTAAGTACATAAACATTATCATATAAGAAGGATACTTAACCTTCTCTGGATTGTATTAGTATGGTTATATGTTGTTAATATATTTCAAAGCTATATAAAATTCATAGAAATTTGTCAGCTGTCCATGATATCTTGATATGATGTTATCAATCATAACTCCAGTTATTACCTTAAAATGTTGTATGCTACAGAAACAACATTTCTTTGTCAATTGCATTATTTTTATAATAATAAACTTTCATCAAATTGTTAATGGCAGCAATTTTAAATCTTTTACTGTTCACAAATAGTTATTGTTTTACTCTAGTGCTTTCCTGAAAGCTCTTGCAATCAGCATCAAACCAGAATACTTTGTCCGCAAAAGAGATGTCACAGAGATCCATGGAAAAGACTATGATAGGCACTTTGTCATATAGGGTTCTGATGGCATTGCTTAAATAACTTTTAAGGTCTTACCATGGGACTGAATAAGAATTTCCAGAACACTAGTGGAGATGCTCATGGATTCATAAAACTGCTAAACCAAGAATAAGCAGAACAAGAATTAATTACATGGGACTGAACAAACTGAAAATGAATGATTATAATTTTTATGGCCTTTTGCTTGAAACATTGCTAGTTCTTTACTGTTCTATTTTCTGGATTTAAGGAATCCCTTTCTCTTATCTATAACTCCCAACAATTTAGTAGATTAGTAGATATGTTTTTAGTAAAAAAAAAAGTTTATATTTTTCTCCCCACCATATTCTTCCAGAATTCAGAAACTCTTATTGAACATTCTTATTTTCATGGCAATATAGTTATTTGCATAAGTTCAATAAGAATCTATTCTCCCTGTAATAGGTCATAGTTGGGAAAATCGGTTATATCACTAAGGTTTTGACTAGAATGTCATATTTGAGAATGATGTGCATAGAATCAGATATGAGCAAACAGTTTTAAGGAACAAAGGTTGGCTTTAGGGAACCAATGTTTACAAAGCCCTCTTGGAAAAATCAACCTGTTACCTTACTTACAAGTTTCCCTGTATTATAAATGAGTAAGGAAGGTCACTTCCTGGCAGACCCAGGAAACTTAAGCTATTTTGGGGACGCTGAGAAGAGAGGAATTCACCCAAATCTGTAGGTACTGCAGGTGAAATTTGATGGCAAGTTCTTAGTTTGACACACTAGTCTTGAGGGACTTTTAAAAAAAGTCTAATCTGAATTCCTTATAAAAGTTCCAGCAAAGCAAACTAAAAGGCCCATGTGGTCAATTATCATTCCTGCTGCACTTATGTAAATGTTCAGGCCAAATTTAATGAGGCTAGACTTATTTTGTAAACAAGAATTATTTTAGTTTGATTATCTTTGATCAAAATGGGGGTGATTGTAGAGAGAAAGTTTGTGTTTCAATGGAAAACTATAACCCTTTCTTCTGAGTTGTCAGATTCTAGTCTTGTTCATTGTCTTTGAGCTATTTTTCACCTCTGGAAACTGGATCCTGCCATCTTGCACATTTTGTCAGTAATGAATGCTTCTGATTTTTTTTCCCACTCTCATGACTTGGCATCACTGAGACCCACCATTGCCTTTTTCCTGAATCCCGGTAAACTGAAGTTGGATGACTTGATATAACTTCAAAGGTTTCATCACCACAACAGTGTGGGCTGCTCAGAAAGTTCACCCAACACTTGCATCTTCTAATCTCTGCTCCAGGAAATGACCGTTATTGTGACATTACCATAGCTACTCTCACTAAAGATGCTTCAGTCCCAATGTCTAGAAATCTTGACTAGCTGCCCTCTGGACATAAACACTGAGTTCATAGTCTGCTCCAAGCATTAATGTTGTTTTCCTCTCCCTTTGCAGACTCCTACCTCACAACTTGTATCTCCCTCCACAGCAATCAACCAAACTTCTTTATCTGTCAAACTGATAGTAAAATTTTTGATAGGGGAAATGTGGAAACCCACTTGGACCCCCAGAGTTGGCATAAAGATTACTTTAAAGGGAAAACATTTGTACTAAAAAGATGCAGAAAGGAGTCTTATCTGAACTTCTCTTTGACTAAAGCAGAGTCTCCAGAAAAATAAAGCTGCCAATAACCCCCACTCTGATGGAGCTTCCTGTGAATTCAGCTGGCAAGGAGACAGACTGGCCATTTCCATTAGCATCAAAAAGCCCAACAGAACCTTCCATACCTTCTCACTGAAACATCTCCCTCATACCCACCCCCGCTTTGTCAAGTTTGGAATATAAACCTTTTATTTCTGTTGAGTGAAATATTCATTGCTAAGCACTCCAGCACGTATGCACGGCACACATAAAGAAACCCTCTTTTCTCTCCTGTTAATCTGTCTATTGTCAGTTAATTTGCAGGCCTCCAATCACTGAACTTGGGTTGGAAGAGGAAAAGTTTTCCTCCCAACAGTGACACAGTGGATGGTGGAATGTGGGTGAAAGTATGACACAGGGCGGGCAGAACATTTAAAATGTATATAGCTTCAAATGAAAATATATACAATCCACAATGTGGCGGAAGAGAAACAAGGCATGAAGGTCAGCTGGTATCCAGAAATGGTTTCTCATGGGAGCTTTTCATGATTCATTCTTCACAACTCAGGATTGCTTTTCAGTTTCAGAAGCCCCCATGTTTAGAGGGGACCCAGTTCTCACAGGTGAACTTAACCTTAAGTAAACTCACTCGACTGATTTATAAAACCTGAGGGTCATGATTAATTTATTATAAGAACCAGATACCTTAGGAATCTGCAATCCAAAGACTCAAGAGAGATGAAAACATATATCCACAAAAAAGTTTACACATCCTGTTCCTAACAGATTTAATCCTAAAAGCAAAAAAAAATAAAAAAACCCCCACATGTTCGGCGGTAAAGACATACAACAGAATACTATTTAACAATACAAAGAATGAACTACTGATAAGGAAAACATGGGCAATTTCAAAAACACGCTAAGCAAAAGAAGTCAGACAAAAGAATTCACACTGTATGTTTGCTTTTACACGAAGTACTGGATCAGGAAAAACTAATCTATTGTGATAGAAATTTAAAAATGCCTGCTTTGAAGGAAGTGTAAGCAATTGCCTGGAAAGGTGCTTGCGACAACTCTCTGGAATGATGAAAATGTTCTGTATTTTGATTGGAGAGGTGATCAAGGTATCTGCAGCTCATGGAACTATAAATTTAAAATCTGGGGCTTCTCTAAAATGTAGATTTTACTTCAATAAAACGATTACTACAAACAAAGAAATACACGTGAAGGGAGGAGACACCACAATGGAATGAATGTAAGAAAGCTGATGAGTAGGAAAGTTGATTTGCAACTGAATTCCAAGTTTCAAAGAACAAAACAAAGGGACTGACAAGAGAAAAAGTAGGCAGAGTAGGAAAACAAGACAAAGAAAAGGAAGCACAGATCCAATACTGAAGAATCCGGTGACTAGAAGAGTTTGCGTATGGTTTATTGCCCTAAAATTATAAGCATGAGAGACAGAATTAACTGGCCTTCTAGGGTGCCAGAAATGGCTGAGGATTCGTGGCAGGGTCCATTTGGGGTCCTTGCTGATTTGCCTTTAGTGTGCTGCAGGCCACGTGCAAAATGCCAGTGGCTGTTTGGAGTTATAGTCCATTCTGTCTGGAATGTGGTGTCCCAGGAACCCTTGCCGCCTGGCTCCCGGGTGGAGGTGTTGCGAGGGCGAGCACAGCTGACTCAGCCCTGGTGATGCTGTAACATGTCACTCTTAAAGTCACGGCAAATTTGGCCTGAAGATTCTGGAGATTTAAGGGCATTGGAATAAACATAATTCACATTCTTAACCAAAATCTGATCGGAACACTCCAAGCACTTTATGTCTACAATACTCAGTCGGGAATCCCTTGGGCTCTTCTCTATTTCGAGATCCCAATTAAACTGAAACAAGAACAGTTTTTTTTGCAGAGTATTTGGGCATATTCACTCAACCCGGGGAAGGCAGAGATTAATGAAAATGGAAACTAACAAAGGAATCAAACTGCCTTCTCATGAAAAAAAAAAAAGTGGGAAATTTGTTATTGCTCTACTGGGTAAATGTTTGTGTGGTTCTGATTTCTCTAAATGGATGGTATGATTTTGCTTTCATTTTCATGCTGAAACAGCTCCCATCCTAGATAACCCCTCTATGTACAGCACATGAATCCATATGATTTAATTCTGACATTTCCTGTCATCTCACTCTGAAATCTTAAGTCATTACTTTTTAAAAAGATCTACTTGACATAGCATTTCTTTTCAAATTCCCTGTAAATCTCATAAAGAACTGTATTATTGCCTACTTCAATTTATTAAATGAATTTCATGTTAGCTAGGTTTTCCCTAATATATTTTCACATATATAACTACATATATAATATATATTTTCATAGATTCACATATCATGTCAGAATTTATGATTTGAGTCATTGTACCCCTAAAATTTGTGATGCTTGAAAAACACTTTTGATAAACAAAATTCATACTGGTGTTGACACATATAGAACATGAATTTCAGCTTAAAAAAATCTAATGGTTAAAATTTACAACCTATACAATTCTTAACAGTTTTTATACCTGTACTTCCCTAACTTTCATTAACATTTAATTTCAATTTATTTCACATATGGGCATTTTTTATTTGACTTAAATTATATATTTTGTATGCTTTGTATTATTTGCAGTGTGATCTAGCTTTCACATTACTCATTTTCACCACTTTAAAATATATGTTATATTTTCTGATGTCATTACAGGATTGTATATCACATATTTATCTGAAATTTTAACATTACATCTATAGTTCTAAAGGCACATTGCTGAGTTACTCTAATGCAGTCAAATAATCCATGTAAGAATTTAGTTTTTAATGGACTTCCAATATACAATATATTCATTTTAATTCTTCTTGAATATGTACACGTTAAAAATATTTTGTATTTGTAATGTATAAACTAAGTGTAATGGGTAATTATAAATTACACAGATAACTGCCCTTTGAAAAATGCTGAGATACATGTCTGAGGTTTTTGTCACTTATTTGTCATTATTCATATTAAGTAATCATCCTCATCAGGGATGTCTGGTTGTTTTTTTCCCTTTATCTATAGAAGGGAGTTTCTTACTTATGACCACATTATGTTTAAGTTTTTATTTACAAATTGGCTATTATAAACTTTGAAATCATTAGGAAACCCAATAAAATGAAGTTTTAAATACGGGTCAGATTTATTCAAGGATACTTGCCAGCCATAGCCTGTTCTCTGAGAACTGTCCGTTACCATACAGGTGATGATGTTTCAGTATGGCCACCACCCTATGGCAATAGTGGTTGAACAAAGGTAGGGATGTCTGGTTAGAGTGAAACCAATCCAGAGGTTCAGCTTGGCCAGACCTATCCTCTTTCTGAGGAATTCAGGATTAAGGGTTGAGACATGGGCAGAATAGGTCCATTATAACAGAGTATTTGCCTGGAAAGTCACGTTAAACCGGCGCTGGTAGGTTGGCAGGGATGGGACAATGCATCTTTTGGCCTTGTGCATGAGGAGTAGAGAAAAGCTGGTCTACACAGAAAGAGTGATAAATTAGAGAAGCCAATGGTGCGGCCATGGCACATATAAGTTCCTGATAGATTTCTATCTATCTATCTGTCTATCTATCTATCTATCTATCTATCTATTTATCTATCTATCTATCTATCATCTAACTCCTCTTTGGTTAAGCAGTACTCTCTACCTTTCTGTTCCATGAGATTCCCCAATTTGTTCTTTAATAAATTTGTATTTTTATTTTAGTTTAAGTGGATTCTTTTCCTTGTCATCATGAGATTCTACCTAAGTCACCTGGCTGAATATGGCTCTATTAAACAGAAGGTAGCTGAATGACCAATACTGCTCACCAATATTTGGGGTCCTGGGAATAGAAGTATGTGTGAAATAGGAAGAAAGAGGAGGAAGAGAGTTTCAACTTTCTCATGAGTTTCAGGCCAGCTTTAGACAAAACTTCAAAATAGGCAAAACAAGAAGATGATACCTTGCTCCCCCTTTTTTGAGCTCCGATTTCTCAATGTTCTATTTAATACCTTAAGTCCTCTACCACAATATTCCTATTTTGGAGAGGATAGAAGAATAAATCTATTTAGTTTCCCAAAGTATTTCAATACCCCAAATCTATTTACTATTTCTATTCAACAAAATTGGCATAGTATTAAATGGAAGGCATATGATCCTTAGAATGTGAAATTGCAACTATGTCACATATCTGTAGCTTACCCTATGGTTGTTGGTCAAGTTCCTTAACTTTTTGAACCTCAGTTGCCATATCTCTAAATCAGGAATCTAACCAATTCACATGTATCATTGTGATTTCAGTTATCAGGAACCAAAAACTCTGACTCAATCACTTTAAACAATAAGGTTAGATGAGGTCATTCAGATAACCCAAAATCCTAAGGGTGTGAAGCTACTGATATATTTAAAGTGGCAGCTAAATAACATGACTAAGGACTCTAGAACTTTCCATCTTTCTGTCAGCCATTTTCAGCAGGGTGACTTAGGAACCTCCTGCTTGTAAGATGGCTTCCTCAGTTCCGGTTTTCTTTTCTCCTAAAGTGTGTCTCACATGTAAATCTAACAACATATATTGATTGTTATATGACTCCATATGTGATGAAAGAAAGTAGACTTATCTCTTTCTGTGCATCCTTTATCTTTTTTTCCCCGTAGATCAAAGGAACCTTTTCTGAAGGCCTTTAACAAGTCCTCTCCCATATCTCATTGGCCAGAAATGAATTATATACTCACCCCAAACTAATCACTGGAAAGGCGGGTGATAAACCATGATTGATTTAGACATTTCTTGCTAAATCCCTGAGGTACAATGAGGTGTGAGGCATACCCCAAATCAGGATTTTACATGCAAGCAACTGCTAATAGTCAACCAATAATGTCTTTTATCACATGACATTTATGAGCATCAAACTATCTAATGCATGTGACAATTCTTTTTAACTTTTAAAGTTCTGAAAAAATATACATATATTCTATATATGTATATACGTATATACATATATTCATTGTTTTGTAACTATTCTAATAAATAGAAACTACCATTTTGACAGTGTAGTTACCTTATTAAGAGGAGAACAGTTACAATAAACATTTTTAAACTAATTCTCACTAGCTTATAAGTAACTATTGGCATTCTTATTCTCTTGAAAATTATTTGTATTTTGAAAAGATGATGCTTAGTCGCCAGTTGATTCACTAGTGAATAGATTTTCCTGGATTTAAAAGAGAGTGACCTGAAAAATATCGGCAGTGTGGAAGAAATAATCAGGAAGCTTGGTGAAGAAACACTTTCTGGTTGCCTCCCAAACCCACATTGAGAGTCAGCTCTCCTGCAGTGTTCCTCCTTACCGCACCTTCTTCCCTTTCTCCAGTTTGGACCTTGGAACTTCCACACAATGCCAATGTTGTCTTGCAACTTTCATTCGTATGGTAAAGGACTCTTTGGAGATCTTAGGAATTCTTAACTATCTGTTATTTCAAATTTGGATTTGGATTTGGTGACTTGCCTTATCAAATTTGGCATAGTTTGAAAATTGTGGAAATTTTACTTTGCAGAGCTTCAAGGTTGTGGAGAAAGATTTAGAGCTACCCAGATATTTTTAGCATTGCCTAGAGGAGCCTCTCTATCTGAAACCTTGATCATTCAGCCTAGTGAGAAAATGAATAATCCTTACAGTTTTAAGATTGGACCCAAAAGATATGCAGACAATACTATGATTGGTATGCTCTAGGCCACAGTTGTATTTTGTTGAGCTCTAACTGAGTAGAAATTCTCCTGTTGCATTTACTTATAAGGCCTAGTACATTATCTGTGGCTCTAGCACAGTGGCTTTCACATGATAAGTTTCCAGTAAGTATTTGTGAACTTAGAAAGAAATTGAATTGAAAATGGTCATATTTTTATAGGCCCTCCTGCCATTGAATTGATAATAAAACCCCTTTCTTTCAATATCACCAGAACTCTGTCTTTTGTCATTTCATACCCAATTTTATAGTGTCTGAATCTATCACATACCAACAACAAACTTCGTCTGAACCTTGTCTTCTTCCTGAAAACTTCCTCGTTAATTATAGAAGGATTAAGTACTTTTGCGCATCCTCTCTAGTCTACAACAAAGTTCACATTTCGTCCTCCCAACTACAAAATGCTTTTAATTCTATCATTGCATGGCCTCTCTACAGCATAGGCTCTTTATTATGTGTTATGTATTTATTAGTACAAGTATGTAGAGTGATATGATAAGTCTCACTTAAAAGAAAGATTTTACTATCCGATGAAACCATTTAAAACATCTGTGAGTACATAGGAGAGATATGAGGTAGTTCCTAATATTAGGCTCATAACCCACTCCTTATGTTTTCATTCCTTTTTTCTAGGTAGTTAATGAATAACTTAGAAATCCATGTGTCTGCTAAGCAGTAATCCCTTCTGCAACGCCAACAAGGTTGATGAGGTGGATGTCTTTACTGAATGGATCTGTATCTTACCTTTCAAAAGGCCACCTTTTAACTACCTACAGTGCCCAAGTTGTGTACAATCATTGCAGGGACATTGACCTTTGTCCTCAATGACTTATACTGAGATTCTTTTGATTCAAAATGTAAAATTTTAGCTGAAATAATTGTATGTTCTTTGTGAAAACTGGAAAGGCTTGGGGAAAAGTGCTTACTCAAAAATTTTTAAAAATTAATGAGTTTATGTTTCTTAAAAACTCTATACATTTCAATTATGTTCAAAGAAATACTTTAACTGCATTTTTATTGGGTTTAAATTAGAGATAAACAAAATCAGCCAAATAACTTGCTGGCTCCACCTCTTAGATCTTCCTTCTGACATACTTGAGACTTTAACAGTGCCAGACTTTTGTAAAAGCAAAAAACAAAACAAAACATAAATCTGTGGGAGGCATTGAACATCATAAGCTAGTTTAATTTGAGGTATATTTTCGTTTTGATTTGTTCATTTTAGTACTTTGGCTTGCTGGCCTGTCTAAAGAGTAGATAACGGAGAAGTTGGATCATTTTTAAGAAAACTTTTTTCTCCTTATAGTTTGCTGCTGCTGCTGAGAGTGGGAACAGGGTTTGAGTGCAAATGAAAGATCTTTTTTGGACAGTGAAAATGTTTTAAAACTGGATTGTGATGATAGTTGACAATTCTGTCAACTTACTAAAAAGCATTGAATTGTACACCTAAAAGTATGTTTGTGGTATGTAAATTATACTTCACTGAAGCTATAAACACACACACATAATTAAAATAATAAATGACCCCCACACAAAGCAAACAAACAAACCCTGCTTCCAGAGAGTTAATATGATTTCAACATCTGTTAATGAGCTAGATTTATAGCATACTTGGTTACATATTAGGTATATTAGCTTGCTTTAGTAAGACCAGATTAAAGCTATACAGAAAAAAAAACCTACTTTAATTATATTGAATAGTAAATGGTCACTGTTTCAGGGTCATTGACAGGCTTCTTTTTCTCCTTGAGTCTTTTTTATAAGATTCCAGTGAGGGCCAAAGAAAAGCAAAAATGTGATCTTCAAAATAAACTTTCATCAAAGTAAAGTGTGGCCTCACATTTTTTTTTACTTAAATTTTGAACTCTCCATGTGTAGGAAAATCTCCTTTTTTTATCCACAAGGAAAAGGTGTAAAAATCTAGAATTAATAAAAAAATAAATAAAAACAAAAAACTTCTTTTCTAACGATTTAAATTAGATTTAGGGGCCAATTTTTCATTTTCTTCTTTTTTCTGGAGTTGTAAAACATAAATAAATAGGGGAAGAAATTAAGATGGCAGAGGAGTAGGGGGACCTTAAGCTTGTCTTGTCCTTCAAACACAGCTAGATAGTTATCAAATCATTCTGAGCACCCAATAAATCAATCTGAGGTCTGAGAGGACAAAACCTGCAAGTCTACAAGTAGAAAAGTGACAACCTTTTAGAAGGTAGGAGATGTGGAGAGTTGACTTGGGGGAGATATAGCTGTGGGTACCCTGGTGGGGAGGGAGCCCTGCTTATAGAGGCCACCACAAAGTATTATAAGCAGCAGAGCACAAATCTGAACTTTTAGAAGTCCACTACCATGGTGGATGTGCCTGGCTTAAAGGTGCTCAGGTAATGAAGCAGGGAGGAGTCCCAGGAGGGACAGCCTGGTCTGAGGATCCCCTGGGCTGCAAGAAGAATGGGTGGTGCCTCGGTGTGGCATGGTTCCCAGGCATAGGAGTGGGAAAGCTGGCTGAGAGCAGTGAGCCTTGGTGCCGGCTTTCTGCTGTTTTGCCATAAACTGTGAACTGCTGCTCAGTTGTGCCTTCACGGCCCGATTGTGCCATTGCTTTCCTGGGACTGGTCAGCAAACAGCAAAAGAACAGCAAGACCACCCCCTCCCCAAGAAACAGCTCAGGTCCCAGCCACGGGGTCCCTAAAATTTGCAGTTTTGAAACTCAGTCATGGGCCTGAGATAAACAAACAAACAAACAAACAACAACAACAACAAAATAACTCAGACACAGGCAGGGTGAATGCAGGGTTTTGACAGAAACTGGGAATACAAGAGGGGTGATTGATTGCTCTTAAGGAAGAGTGGGGGGCCCGAACTTTCAGCCCTGGGGCTAGAGAGCAGGGCATTGCCATATTCACCCTGACCATCAGCCCTGAAAGCCTGCAGGGAGCAAAACAGTGTCACCTAGTGGAGGCTGTGACCATTTACACTAAGCCCCACCCTCCTGCACCCTGGAGGCATATTTCCACTAGGGCAAGTCCACCTGAGAATCATCACAATAGGCCCTTCCTCCAGAAGACCAGCACAAACAACTGGTGTGCACCAAGTCTACTGATCATAGAGTGCTGCAAAGCTTCAGCTCTAGGGTAAATAGGATCTAGCTTCCTTTTTACTTTTATTCTTGTTTTTATTATTATTATTTTTTCTCATGGCCAGGGATTTAATTAATACAGATATAATTAAGATGTCCGAACTAGAATTTAAAACAATGATTATAAGGATACTAGCTGGGCTTGAAAAAAATCTTAGAAGACACTAGAGAATCCTTTACTGCAGAGATAAAATAACTAAAATATAGTCAGGCCAAAATTAAAAATGGTATAAATGAGATGCAAACCCAACTGGATGCCATAAAAATGAGGATGGACAAAGCAGAGGAGCAAATCAGTGATATAGAAGACAAAATTAAAGCTGAAAAGAAGGGGTAAGAAAGATAATGGATCACGAAGGTAGACTTAGGGAATTCAGCAACTTATTAAAACATAATAACATTTGTATCATAGGAGTCCCAGAAGATAAAGAGAAAGAAAAAGGGGCAGAAGGTTTATTCAAACAAATTATAGCTGAAAACTTCCCTAATCTGGGGATGGACACAGACAACAAAATACAAGGAGCACAGAAAACTCCCATTAAGTTCAACAAAAGCCAGCAATCGCCAAGGCATATCATAGTCAAATTCACAAAATACACAGACAAGGAAAGAATCCTGAAAACAGCAAGGGGGAAAATGTCTTTGATCATCTACAAGAGAAGACAGATGAAGTTCTCAGCAGATCTGTCCACAGAGGACAGTGGCAGGATATAAGCAATGCGCTGAATTGGGAAAATAAGCAGCCAAGAATTCTTTATCCAGCAAGGCTGTCATTCAGAATAGAACGAGAGATAAAGATTTTCCCAAACAAAAACTAAAGGAGTTCATGACCACTAAGCCAGCCCTGCAAGAAATTTTAAGGGGCTCTCTGAGTGGAGAAAAAAGACCAAAAGCAACAAAGACTAGAAAGGACCAGAGAACATCATCAAAAACACCAACTCTATAGGTAACACAATGGCACTAAATTCATATCTTTCAATAATTACTCTGAATGAAAATGGACTAGATGCTCCAATCAAAAGACATAGGGTATCAGAATGGATAAAAAAACCCAAGATCCATTTATATGCTGCCTATAAGAGATACATTTTAGACCCAAAGACACTTGCAGATTGAAAGTGAGGGGATGGAGAACCATCTATCATGCTAATGGACGTCAAAGGAGAGCAAGAGTAGCCATACTATATATATCAGACAAAATAAATTTTAAAACAAAGACTATAACAAGAGATGAAGAAGGGCATTATATCATAATTAAGGGGTCTATCCATGAAGAAGATCTAACAATTGTAAATATGCCCCCAACTTGGGAGCACCCAAATATATAAATCAATTAATAATAAACATAAAGATACTCATTGATAATACAATAATAGTAGGGGACTTTAACACCCCAATTACAGCAATGGACAGATCATCTAAGCAGAAAATCAACAAGGAAACAATAGCTTTGAATGACACACTGGACCAGGTGGACTTAACATAGATTCAGAACATTTCATCCTAAAGCAGCAGAATACAGATTCTTTTTGAGTGCACATGGAACATTCTCCAGAATAGATCACATACTGGGTCACAAATCAGGCCTCAGCAAGTACAAAAAGATCAAGATCATACCAGGCATATCTTCAGACCACAGCGCTATGAAACTTGAAGTTAATCACAAGAAAAAATTTGGAAAGACCTTGAATATATGGAGGTTAAAGAACATCCTACTAAAGAATTAATGGGTCAACCAGGAAATTAAAGAAGAAAAAAAAAATAAATGGAAGCAAATGTAAATGAAAACATGACAGTCAAAAACCTTTGGATATGAACAGCATGGGCTACAGAAGATCAGCTAATGTAAAAAACAGAGAACAGAATGACCAATCTGAAAGAAATGTCAAATTAGGAAAGAACAGAAGTATTTTCTTCTGCCACTGTGGGCTGAGAGACTTTTATATTTCCTAGTGAGGAGAATTTAGCCACTAATGCCAGAATTGCTTATCCTTTGGCTTCAGTTGTCTAGATAATATGCTATATATATAGTCTTCATTCTATAATTCTAAACCTATCATTCTAAATCTATCTTGTGGTGGTTTTGTAAAGTTCTGACAGCATGGTACAGTAGGAAAAGGAGAGAATTTGGGGTTCAAAAAACAAGTGTTCTCTTCTGAGCTCTATGTCTCACTAATCATGCCCTTGAGTGGTATACTTAATCTTCTCATCTGTAAAATGAGGAAAATAGTATCTATGGTGGTCACTATAGATTATCTTTCTAGGAGAGGCCTAGGGATGGCAAATCTTGTTGGTAAGGGGTGAAGGGATTTGTCTTAAAGCTGAATTTGGAGAGTAAGCACACTGCCTTCACTTAAATTTATTAGAAGTGATGGAAATTAAAGGGAAGTCAAAAATAGCTCGCATGCTCAAGTCACTCATTGGCACCACCAAGGGATATGGGGTTAGTGGGAAAATATTGGGGGTTAACCTAAGTATCAAATTCACTTAGTTATGAAGCAAATATTAGTTTTCTTCATTGTTACTCTCTTGTAAGTTCAGATTTTAGAGGTAGATATTAGAGTAAAAATTCTGACACCTGGAGGAAAAACATCAGGTAAGCTGCACATCTGAGAAGCTAGTGCTCTGAGAAGACCTCTTTCTATCTTGGTGTGCAAAAGCAACAGTGAGTAAGGGCATGTTGAATTACAAAATAGAACCAAAAGTTTCCCAATATCAGAATATCTGTTTTCTTCCCCCTTTCTTGCGATTGACCCTGAATTTATGGAAATAACAACACAAGTACACAACTATTTGAAAATTTGAAAAGATTAGAGAAAATGTGGACAAGACTAAAGAATGCAAAGAAGGAAATAATACTCATAGATAATTCCACTATGTAGATACAACCCTGGTTAACATTTCATTTATTCAGCAATTCCTAGGGATGCCTACTGTATGTCATCTATTCTCTGGTGGTAGGCATACAAAAATGATTGATACAACCGATCCCCAAGAAAGAGGTAGAGAAAAGGAATTTTGCCAGCCTTGTACCTTTAATGTGTAATGTGCATATTCAGAAATTATTTTATATTCTCTGCTGTTTTAAATCTTTTTATAAAGCTTAGTATTAATATTGTTTGTAAGATAAGGGAGTGATGCTGCCTGGTCTCGCTACTATTCTGGAGGTACCAGTCAGGAATGTGAAAGCACACTGCCCAACCAGGGGCCTCAGGAAGAGTGGGTCGGAGGGTGAAGGTTACTTATAAAGCTTTTCCTTGCCCTGCAAACCTAGCATTTCTCATCTGAGTTCATCTTTAAAGATGTCACAGCTTTTGCAATGTTTTATAGCATTTTCCATTAAAAGTGTGTCATGTAAATCAATCATGGCTTCAATTTTTCTGTCAGACTTCTATAACCTTAAACCAAAGCTTTCAAAATTAATCAAAAAGAGTAAGTCAATTTAATTTTTCATGAGAGAATACTAGTATGAAGTTTGTCTTTGGCTATCTCAATTATAAATATTTATTAATGAATTTTGGTTAATAAATTTTTACATAGGAACTTAAGAGGAAAGTGGTATTTTAAAAAATCTAGTCTTAATTTCTGTATAAATAGCCTATTGTTTTTTAAAAAACAATTTTTCCCATTTCTGTGAGAAATTACAAAATTTAGAAGTTAACCATCCTACATTCTTGATATAGCCATGATTAAGATTCATTCTTTATTCATCTAACCATCCACCCACACAGTCTACAAATATTTATAGAGCATCTATGCAATGCTGGGCCTCTGGCTAGGCATTAGGGATACACAACCAAATCAGAATCAGTTGATCTTTGTCTTCAAACAGCTCACAGTCTCATAGTGAAGAAAGACATAAATAAAATCAGATAGTTAAAACATGATCAGTTAGAGAGATAATAACCACAGATATTGTGGGTGTATAATGGAGAGGCTAGTACCAACTTGGGGGACAAGGAAGAAAGCTTATGGGAAGGTTTCCTGGAGGAAGTGTGAATGGACAGGATTTTAAAGGGGAAGTGGAATGGAGCTAAGAGTTGGAAGAATTTAGAGGCATTCTAGTCAGCGAAAACCACAGGAGTCAAAGTATGGAACGAAGACAGGGAACACTTGAGAGTTAACCAAGTCCGGAGAGATGAAATAGGAGCTGGATTGTCAATTAAAAAATACTTGATAACATAAATTTGAATAGTTACATAATATTATATCATGTCAGTGATAATCTATGTACTTGCTTCCCTAATATTCAGTATTTTAAAAAATATTTTATTTATTTATTTGACAGAGAGAGAATACAAGAAGGGGGAGTGGGAGAAGGAGAAGCAGGCTCCCTGGTGAGCAGGAAGCCCGATGTGGGACTCGATCCCAGGACCCTGGGATCATGACCAGACCTGAAGGCTGATGATGCTTAACCGACTGAGCCACCCAGGGGCCCCTAATATTCAGTATCTTGATCATTTATATTTTTTCACTGTCATAAAACCTTTCTGATGAAAATTACTGTGCACAAGTTTTTGTCTATGTTCATCATTTACTTAAAAAATATATTAAGAACAAGGCGCCTGGCGGGTTCAGTCAGTAGAGCATGTGACTCTTGATCTTGGGGTTGTGAGTTCAAGCCCCACATTAGGTGTAGAGATTACTTCAAAATAAAATCTTTAAAGAAAAGAATATATATCTATTAACAGAATACCTTCAATAGCAACTAACAGAAAAACAAACTCAAAATGGCTTAAATAGTAAAGACAGTTTATTGTGACTGGAAATACAGAGTAGGGAAGGTTTCAGGGTTGGTCTATCCATCAGCTCAATGAAATCACCAAACACCCAGTTTCTCTCTGCCTTTCTGCCCTGTATCCTCAGCGTCAGCTTCATCTGAAGGCTGGGTCCCGTGGGGTAGCAGAATTGTTGCTGGCAGTAAACAAAGCTGTGTGATTTCTCAACTGAGTCCAGTGGGAGAGTCAAACAACTGTCAAACAAGAGGCTAAGCTTGCTCAGCCACCCCGAGCCAGTTCCAAGGCCACGCACAATGTGTACACTCATCACCAGCTCAGGCTGGGATATATAAACCAGCATTGGTTTCTGTCTCATCAATTTTCAATGTTCCAATAGATACCCACATTATATGAATAAATAATTTCCAAATAAGGAAATAAAAAGAAATAACAAATATAGATAGGAAAAATACCTTATAACAAACTGAGGATTTTTCCATTATGCTTTTGTTTGCAAACAAACCACATAGTAAAGAAATTATATTTTTTTCTGAGTAGTAGAAATTTTCTGAGGTTCTCTGCTGCTTATACCATAAAAATAGTTTAAGAAATACTTATTATGATAATTAAAATAATAAAAAAAACAGTAAATGTTTGCCTTTCCCAGAGAGACATATGCTTATTTAGACTCTTTTCTATAGATTCACAAATATATGTATTTGTACCTCAAAAAATGGCACAATACCTTTTTTTAACTTAAAGTATTTTACACACAATAACATAACAATATATTTTATTGTCAATTCATAGAGCACTGCCTCGTTCTTCTTTATAGCAATACATAATTTGTTTAGCTATTCCCTTTTGATAGACTTTTAGATAGTCTAAACATTTAAGTACTTGGAAGAGGCAATTTCAAAGTTTAGTCCTGGTTTTTATATATAGCTAAAGAAGATAATAATATATATATATTTGATATAATAACATGATTTCTTTTCCACCTTGATTAGTTCAGTCTGGAGCAAACATACTGCTGGATAATATAGCATCCTGTAGACTGCCTTGTGGAGAAAAAGAGAACACCCGCTCTTATGAAAAAGGGGTAAGATTTTCTAAAAAAGAAATGGAGATATATGTCAGGATTAGGAGAAGAAAATGCTCCATTGTGGTTTGCAAGCCTGAACACAGAGAAGCAGATGTCTTTAGAAAGAGAGGGTTGAGCAGCATAGTGATGTAAAATCCTTCTTTAATTCTAAACTTTTTGTGAAGCTGATGAGATAAACAAAGGCCTTAAGTGAATGATGTTTTCACAGTAATCTCAGAAAGAGAGGGCTGTGTTCCCTTGTGGAATAGGAACAGTTTACATGTGACAAAACTAATTCCATAGAAGCAGGATCTTGAAGGAAAACTAGGAAACATCTATGCTTTCCTCTGATCCCATCAGAGTTCCCAGAGGTACTAGAAGAATTTCAGAACACACTTCTAATATGATTAAAATCTCAAAGCATAAGATGCTGTGCATGATATCTGTGTTATGTTTTTGCTTTGTATATTTGTGAAAATGCTTCTTCAAGAGAGTTTCCTAGAAATGAGGTTGCTGGGGCAAATCTTATAAACTATGGCAATGGTGGCATGAGTCTAAATTTGGGGTTTGATTCAGGTGCTTGCTTTGAGCACTCTGTGAGAAGCTGACCGACAAAGCATGTGCCCTCTATGTGAGTGTGTGCCTTTATAAATATCCTCCTTTTTGGAGAATTTCCTTTTATCGTTCCTGTGACATGCCAGCATTTAATAATCAATGTGTCTAAAATAAATGGAAAGATAGTCCATCTTCATGGACTGGAATTAATATTGTTAAAGTATCCCTTCTTTCCAAAGCAGTCCAGATATTCAATGCAATCCCTATCAAAATTTCAGTGGCACTTTTCACAGAAATAGAAAAAATAGTCCTAGAATTTGTATGGAACCCCACAAGATGTCTATCACAAAAGATGCTGAATAGCTAAATCAACCTTGAACAAGTATAACAAACCTGAAGGCATTACAATTTATGATCTTAAACTATATTACCTAGATGTAGTTATAAAAATCTTATGGTACTGGCATAAAAACAGACACATAGACTAATGGAACAGAATAGGGAGCCCAGAAATAAATCTACACATACACAGTCAACTAATTTTTGACCAAGCCTCCAAGAATATACAATGGGGAAAGAATCGTCTCTTCAATATATGGTGGTGGGAAAACTGGATATCCACATGCAAAAGAAAGAAATTGGACCCTACCTTACACCATACACAAATATCAACTCAAAATGGATTAAAGACTTATATGTAAGACTTGAAACTGTGTCCTAGAAAAAAACATACGGTAGAAGCTCCTTAACATTGGTCTTGGCAATGATTTTTTCCAATTGACACCGAAAGCACAGGCAACAAAAACAAAAATAAATAAGTGGGACTACATCAAAATAGAGAGTTCTTGCATAGCAAAGGAACAATCAAAAATGAAAAGACAACCTATGGAATGGGAGAAAATATTTGCATACCAAATATCTGATAAGGGGTCAATATCCAAAATATATAAGGAACTCATTCAACTCAATAGCAAAAGTAAACAAATAAATAACCCAATTAAAATATGGCAAAGGACCTGAACAGACATTTTTCCAAAGAAGACATACAACTCCCAATAGGTATATGAAAAGATGTGCAATATCACTGATCATCAGGGGAAATGCAAATCAAAACCACATGAGATATCACCTTTTATCAAAAAGTCAAAAGATAACAAGTGTTGATGAGGATGTGGAGCAAAGGTAAAACTTGTGCACTGTTGGTCAGAATGTAAATTGGTATAGCCATTATGGAAAACTATATGGAAGTTCCTCAAATATTAAAAATAGAACTAGTATGTGATCCAGCAATCCCACTCCTGGGTATATATCCAAAGGAAATAAAATCACTATCTCAAACAGATAGCTGCATTCCTACATTCATAGCATTATTCAGTGTAGCTAAGATACGGAAATAGCCTAAGTGTCTGTTGATAGATGAATGGTAAGAAAATGTGGTATACATAAACAGTGGTATATTATTCGTCTTTAAAAAGAAGGAATTCTTGCTATTTGAGACAACATAGATGAACCTAGGGGTCATCATGCTAAGTGAAATAAACCAGACACAGAAGGATGCATATTACATGATTTCACTTACATGTCAAATCTAAAAAAAAAAAAGGGAGGGTCAAACTCATAGTAGTAGAAAGAAGAATAGTGGTTACCAGAGCTGCTGGGTGGTAGAAAAGCTACTGAATCAGTGGATACAAACTTTCAGTTCTAAGATGAATAAATTCTGAAGACCTAACTTATAGTATAGTGAATATAGCTAGTAATAGTGTATTATATACCTGAAATTTGCTAAGAGAGTAGAGCTCAAGTGTTCTTACCACCCCCCCACATACACACACACACACACACACACACACACACACACAGGAAACTATGGGAGGTCATAGATGTTATTTAATTTGATTATGGTAATTTCACAATGTAATCATATATCAAGACATCATATCATACACCTTAAATATATACAATTTTTATTTGTCAAAAATAAAAACAAAACCATAATCAACAGGTCCAAAACCAAAGTCCTCAGCTTCCCCACCTCCCACAACCAGCGCTTTAAGTAAAGGTGGCAAACAAAATAAACATCATGATCAAAGATGATCTCTGAATTGGCCAACTATTGCTTGGTTTATGTTCTCAAATTAATGGATTTGCTGATCTTTTAAACTAGTAACTGCTAACTTAACAGTTTCTAATTTTACTTTAAAACAATGTCTATTAAGCCTAGTAAAGTGATGATAAAACTTGTGTTGTTATTTTATTTTCCCTCCCTAGAAATCACTTGTTTATACATAATACTGCCCTCAGGAGGGTGGAAATCAAAAACATAAAGCATGGACTATCTTTTAGATTGTTGTCCTTGTTGCAGATTGGAGCGGTTGCAGTTGGCTCTTGTCCGTTTCCCTCATACAAAAGAAGATAATTTTTCAGCTATTTCAGCTGACATTCTTATATCTCAGTGATTGGATCTTTTTTGTTTGTTTTTTAAATGTTCTTTACTTTTAACTTAGGTATCCCCTGCAGATAGTACAGGAAAGAGAGAAAGAATATTTTGAATTCTAAAGGGAAGTAGAAAAACCAGGTCTATAAGAAACTCTTTCCAAACTTATAAACTAAGGACATAGATTTTTGCTTCATCACTTAGATAACTCTGTGCTATAATTGGAATATCTCATGAATATTAAAAATTCCCACTAAATAGTTTTCAGGATATATTATGTGAAAGGCAACCAGAAGTAGCTAAACAGAAATCTAAAATAGCTCTGGATACATGCCAAACGGATGGTACAGAAAATAGAAGATTAAACAAAAGAAGGAGCTTTGGAAAGCTGGTTACAGAAGAGAAGGGGGAAATTAAATAGTCTCATTGGAAAGATATGGTTTAGATATGTGGAGAGGAAGTTGGGGTTGGGTGGTGAAGGTTGTGTGTATTTAGGATTCATGGAAGTTCAAGGAGCTATGGATAGGCTGGAGGTCCACATAAGGGGAAGGAGCCAGAAGTCTGTCCAAGGATGTCAAGGTCAGATCTCAAAAGCCCTAAATGAAGGTCTAAGAAGAATGACTTTGTTCATTTGGCAAATTAAAATATTCTGGCATGAGAAAACACTTCTGTTATTCCATAAAAATAATGTATTAATAAAGAGATCACATCTTGAGTTATATTTTAGTGTTATTGATATACATACAAATTGTTTAAGTAAATTTTTAGCAACTTTTATTTATTTGTATTCGGGTTTCTAATTACTTTGTATATTATGAATCATGTCAAAAGTTACTTATTTTCCTTCTTCAAGAAAGGAACCAACATATTCTCTTATTTAACTGCTCTGTGTTATTCCTGCATTTAAGAAGACAATTACCTCTTAAAATTGCTGAAACCAGCCCTTTTTATTTCCCAAAGAAATAGTTTATCATCTTTTACCTCTTTCAAACATTGTTTCAGAAGCCCAAACTGGCATCAACATTGATTAACTAGAAATTTATTAAATTTCTCTTATCTGCTACCCCACGATAAGTATATATATATGAATCAGAAGTAAGTCAGTCTACAGAAAAAAAGGAAAGGAACCAAAACCTGAAAATCAGTGCTTGGATCAAGAAAACTGTATTGCATTTGGAGAGGTGTTAGTACATGGTGTAAAGATTTATAGTTATGTTATATGTCCTAGTTGTTATGTTTTCTAAAAGCATGGTAATATAATTGAATAAATACCCCATGAATATGAATATGCTGATTTTTGCAGTAAACCTTATCAAACAAAGTATTAAGACCCAAGTTTTATTGAGACATTTGGCACATTGTTCTAATTTTAAAATTTGCTTTTTCCTTGCAAAAATAGAACTAGGTGAAGGGTACCAGTATAAACAAAATGCTAATAAACTGCTCACAATTTCTTTGAAAGGCTCCAGGTGTATTGAATATTCTGCTTCTTCCCTTAGCCCCATGGCACCACATCTTCCCCAATTCATATCCCTGTTTGTGCTTCAAAGACTTGTTCAGGTCATTCTTGTCACTATGTTTATATTATAGATTTGCTTATTCTATGACAGCATTATGAGTAGTTATCACATTCTAAAATGCCAGATACTGTTTAATTGTAATGGTGCCCACTTTTTTATTGAAACTATTCATACTTTATTACTGTAAACAACTTTGACCATAATGATGCCATTCAAAAGAGCTGATCAAGCTGAGAAAAATGACACTACAGTCGTAAAGTCACTCTATATGTAGCTATTAACATTTTATAGTGCATATAAGGAAAAGCGTTTTAAGTTGCAACCATAGACAAATAAGAAAATTAATTTTAAACACAGAACTACCCCTTTGAAGATTAGAAATACACTACTTAAATAATATTGCCAACAGATACTTTTAAAGATTCTAGCAGATAACTTTTAATACAAAGAACCCCATTACAGGGTTTTGCATTGGACAGATTCAAATCATCTTATTTTGCCAGGGTAGAAAACAAGAGCTTTCATTCCTAGGAACAAGTAGGAAAGAAACACACTGTAACCTCACTTCAAAGCTATTCTCTGGTTACATACCAGAAGGGACAAGGTTAGAGATGAGGGGTTTTAAGAGACACATTCTTGTGGCACTTCTAGGATCTAACACTCTCTTCAAATGAAATCAAAGACACTTACTGGATGCCTACTATGTGTGGTGTGTTGCGAAGTATGGTTGAGAACGTGGCCTCTGACATAAGGAGGCCCATAATCCAGTTGAGAGATGAGATAAACACACAAACAGTTAAAGACTTAGAATCTGAATTCCACAAATATTTAAATAATAGTGTGACAACAATAGAAGGAATACGAGGTCATGTGTACACATAATGACCAAGAAAACTAGAGAGAAATAACCACTACTGAAATTCAGGAGTTAGGTTAGAATGTCAGAGAAGGTTTTATGAAAGAATTCTTCAGCCTGGTCTTAAAAGATGATAATAATAACATCTTGCATTTGTTTAGTGTTTTGTAGGGTGTCGGGAAATATCTGAAGCTGTAGGACAAACGTGACTTACTTCCTGTGGTACCAATTTTACTGAACAGAAAGTAAAATTTTTTATATAAAAATAAACAGATTTATCATTGCTATTATTTAAAGCATTAATAATCATACTAAAATTGTGAACCACTTTTGTCTTGGTAATATCTAAGTACTTCACCTATATTATTGCTTATAATAAAATTTATCGCTAATAATGGAATTCAAGCTTTGTTTGATTTTCACAGATAGATCAGGGCATGGGAGATGTTTTGCTCTTTTGCAGACTTCTTTGAGATATATGCTCTCCTGCTCGATGCACCTCCTGCTCAGGAAAGTATGACTTGCCATGGAGTTTTACTGATGTTATTTGCATTAATTCTCACAGCAATCTTGTCATGTTGGGAGTGCAGGTCCTAGAAATGAGCAAAATACAGCTCAATGTGCTTAGTGGTGAGCCGTGGTTTGCTCAGAGAAAGGTGATCATCTGACTCCAAGTACAGTGCTTTTCCCCTCAAATCCAGTGACTTCAGGGGCCAGGTAAGTAGCAACAAGATTATAGTGGGTTTGGGTGTGAAACGGTAGGTGGAGACTATGATGAACTGGAGAGTATCCCTCCAAGAGCATTCAAACAAATAAACATAGTGTCAAACATTGGACAGTGGACTGGGTGAAGTTCAAGGGGAGCTTTGAGCTTTATTTGTATTGTTTGTTAAAAATTCACTGATATATAATATGTTGCCTAGATAACTTAAAACATTTTAAAAGAAAACAGAGTTCCTAAAAATAAACAGACAAACAAAATCTCAGGGTGGAAACAAAACAAAACAAAACAAAACAAAACAAAACAAAACCCTATGGCTTTTAGGCCACCAGTTGGTAATCTCTGCCACTTGCTACCTGTCTGTGATAGGACGTGGATAGGATCAGAGGAAGGGCATAGAACCTGTAGGTAGAACTGCATGAATAAAACCGTGAGGCACTGACCTGCAAGGTGTGTTAAGGCACCTGACTCACTTCTATTCTCTGTGTAGTCTCTCATATCTCCCTTGGCTGGACTGCTCTGCTCTCGGAGACATCTGCTCTGATCATTTAAGATCATTTACAACCTGCCCTTCTTTTCAAAGCCTTCCTGGACGTGGATCTCACTGGCTATATTAAATAATGTGATTTTTGTATTGTCTTGCAAGGTTTGCTCTTATTTCACATGATAGTCATGTTTCTCCCAGTCATTCATTCTTCTATTAATCCAGTCATTATAAGCTCTTATTGGATGTCTCTTTTGTGTCAGGCAGTGTAGTAGGTACTGAAATTCTGAAGATGGGAGAGGACAGGTCTATACTGTAGCTCAGTGTGTGCATACACAGAAGGAGTCGCTAAATACTTGATTGAAAAATACAGGGTTTCTTGATCTTGATACTTTGACATTTGGGGCTGGATAATTCTTTGTTGTGAGGGCTGTTTTGTGTATTGGAGGATGTTTAGCAACATCTCTGGCCTCTCTACTCACTAGATGCCGTTAGCAGAAACCCCCTCCCCACCCCCACCCAATTGTGACATGTAAAAATATCCCCAGACACGACCAACTATCCCCTGGGGGGCAGGGGGCGGATGGTATAAGAAGCCAGTTGAGAACCACTGCGTTAATAACTTTTTAAAGACTATGTAAAAATAATGTAGTGTCAAATACTTCTTAATGATAAGTTATATTATAACAAAATTCAGATGTGGGAAATTCAACCACAAAAGAGGTCTTTGTATCAACAAATACATTTTTATCTGAAAAGAAAGGTTGTTTCAAATAAGTTGGGGAAGTAATTTTGGAGATTTAGAATGTTTTTTGAGCATACTTAAAAAAATGACAATTTCTCAGGCAAGAAATCCTATTTAACCTATTACCCTAAATTTGTTTGCCTAAGAAATTTCTTTTTAAAAAATAGTACTTATTAATAGCCTAGAAATTACTGATCCATTTAACACACTTTGAGAAATTCCATGTTCTATTTTTAGTACTTAACTATTAACGGTTGATGTAATATAGGCATTACTATCCCAGTATCTACCCTGGCCTAAGATATTGCCCTAAGAATATCACTGATGCTAGTCACAACTCCTGGTAACTAAGAAGGAGAAACAAGGGCATTTTTTAAGGTCAGTGGTCTCAAAATTTAGCATGTACAGAATCACCCAGAGGAGGTGGTAAAAACACAGATTTCTGATTTAGTAGGTCAGGTGGGCCTCAGAATCCAGTTCTTGGGGTAATGCTGATGTTGTTCCTCCAGAGATTTCACTTTGAGAACCACTGTAAAGTATAATGAGAGCATCAGACCAAGTTACAGTTTCTATTTAGAGGAAAAACCTTTCTTGGTCTTCTAATGTGGCTAAACCCTATGACTGCTGTCTGTTTCAGAAAGCCAGAGAGTGTGGACCACAGAGAGAGCGCAAACCTTTACACCAGGAATGATATTAAGTAGCCCATGGACAAATGTTGGTGACACTCTTCTATTCCATTGCTGCTGCACACTGAGTATCTCTTAGTAACTGGAGGTCCAACGCATTTAGATGTGCAGAGCATTGTATAAAGGGCTAAACGAATCATACGTGTCTCAGAGAGCTCCACTGCCCTCAATGAATCTATAAGACAGTTGAAAGCCACTGAAGAGCACAAAGCAGCATATTGAAACGGGAAAACAGTAGAACAGAAAATTAAGAAAACAGGGGCAAAGGAAGAACATCATTAATACTTTACATAAATTGTTTCATTTGGTTGATACACACACAAAAAGCAACCCACGAAACAGGTATGCCGATTTCTGTTTTCCTGTTGAGAAAATAGAGACCCAGAGGCTCAGTGATATACTCTAGGTGGCTGGCTCTGTTAGGCAGCAGAGCAGGGACTCAAACCCACATGTATTTAACCCACAGCACAATGCTGTTTCCTCCTTGTTCACAGGAGGGCTTTCTGCATTCATTTTTCTTGGGCTGTTTCCCCTTCCCCAGCTATATTTTTTACCTATTTTATCAACCAGGCTTCTTTGTTTTCATTTAGTAAATAAAAATGTGCGAAAACCAGTAGGTTAGCATATTGGAACTAAATATATCTATACCAGAACTTGACTGTATCAACGTCCAGATTCAAATAATAAAGCTTACAAATATAGAGTTAACCTAAAAGATTAAGAAGATAACTCTGGTTTATTCTTTAAAAATATTTTTTAGTTTAATATACTCTTTCTCTGACATGGTGAATCCAAATAATTTTAGCATACCATATGTTGTCATCCCAAATCATACAGATGCATGGAAATAATAGGAGGAAAAAACCCCAAATCATTATAAATAGCACTAAATGACATAGTGAGAAATAATTACAAAAAGAATAAGAATTTTAGAGCTTAAAAAGAAATGAGAGAGAATTAAATTAATATTTTGCCCATGTTAAGAGTCCGTGAAGAGTATGGAGATTCCTCAAAAAATTAAGAATAGAACAGGCATATGACCAGCTATTCCATTTCTGGGTATTTATCCAAAGAATATGAAAATACTATATCAAAAATACATATGCACCCCTGTGTTCATTGCAGCATTATTTACAATAGCCAAGATATGGAAGCAACCCGAGTGTCCATCGATAGATGAATGGATAAAGAAGACGTGGTATATTTATGTAATGGAGTGCTATTCAGCCATAAAAATGAACAAAATCTTGCCATTTGTGGCAACATGGATAAAACTTGTGGGTATTACACTAAGTGAAATAAATCAGATGGAGAAAGACAAATAATGTATGATTTCATTAATTTGTGGATATAAAAGTGTAACAAATGAATAAACAGAACAAAAACAGACTCATAGATGCAGAAGACAGAATAGTGGTTACCAGAGGGGAGGGAAGGGGGTTGGGAGATGTGCAAAATCGGTGAAGGAGCTCAACTGTATGGTGATGGATGGTACCTACATGGGTGATGTTCACTTTGTAGGGTATAAAGATGTCAAATTATAAACCTGTACACCTGAGAGGCACCTGGGCGGCTCAGTCGTTAGGCAGCTGCCTTCAGCTCAGGTCATGATCCCAGGGTCCTGGGATCGAGCCCCACATCGGGCTCCCTGCTCAGAGGGAAGCCTGCTTCTCCCTCTCCCACTCCCCCTGCTTGTGTTCCCTCTCTCTGTGTCTCTCTCTGTCAAATAAATAAACAAAATCTTTTTTAAAAAAAGCTGTACACCCGAAACTTATAAAATAAAAAAAGTTTGTGGCTGTTTTATTGGAAATAATCAGATAAATTTTCATAGTTAGAAGGGATCAGACAGAATAAAGATGTGCCTGATAAAAAGGAGGCTTTTTCCTAGTCAGAAGGTTCTAGTATCCTGAGAATTGGGTCCAAATGAGTTTCACAAAGACTTCTTTTCTCAAGCACATTGGTTCTCACCCATTAAAGTGCATCACAATTACCTGATAGACTTGTTAAAAGTCTTGGTAGAGCTCACTCCCAGAATGTTTGAATCAGTAGGTCCAGGTTGGGTCAAGGATTTGCGTTTTAAACAAGTTCTCAGGTCTTGCTGGTGCTGCCAGTGCGGGGATCACATGTTGAGAACTACAACACTAGCAACGCCAGCTTCTTATGTCCTCTTCTCCTACATCGCTCTGATCTCTCCACTTTCCAGATCAGAAGTCCTGTCGGAGTCTACTCTTCACATAACCTGCCCCTCCTAGTTTTGCATTCTGCTCTTTCTCTCCATGAAAGTCAGGCAACCGCTTATATTTTCTAATCTTCGCAGAAGCATGTTGAAGTGAAAAGAGAACTAGATTGGGAATTGGGTGACTAGTTTTTGCCTGGATCTGCCACTACTTATCTTGGGCATCAGTTACCTCACACTGAAATTGAGAGATGAAGACTCGTTGATCCCTCAGGTTTATTTCAGCCCTAACATTCTATATTGGAACTTGTCTTTTGCCCCAGTGGAATCTATTCCTCAGTGGGCATGAGAAAATTCTTAAATATTTTCAACAGCATGTGGAGATGCTTGCAGGTGTTTGCATCCCGGTCCCAGGTCTGAGGAAAGCCCCACCTCAGGCAAGAGGCAGTGGCTCCAACATTGCTCTGGGAGTCAGAGCCCTTAGTTCCATCAACCTTCTCTGAATGTCAACTTCCTCATCTAAAAATGTGTGGGTGTGCACTTGATAATTTTGCCGCCCCCTTTATCTATATTGCATAGATAAAAATTCATATAACAACTTTATATAACTGCTTTCCCCCCAAATTAACACTTGCCTATTATACACCCAAGTGGTAAATGATTTACATCAAGGTGTAAGAAATGACAAAGCTAAATGTGATCTCCTACTAAGGGTTTTTCATCAGCGAATAATTTCTTTCTTTTTTTAAAGATATTTATTTATTTATTTATTTATTTATTTATTTATTTATTTATTTGAGAGAGAGAGAGAGAGAGAGAGAGAGAGAGAGCAGAGGAGCGGGAGAGGGAGAGAGAGAGAGAGAGAGAGAGAGAGAGAGAGAGAGAGAGAGAGAGAAGCAGACTCCCTGCCAAGCAAGGAGCCCAATGCAGGACTCAATCCCAGGACTTTGGGATCATGACTTGAGCCAAAGGCAGACGCTTAACCAACTGAACCACCCAGGCACCTCAGCGAAAAATTTCTTAATCAAGAGAATAAATGTATCATCTTCTCATTTCATATATTAATGGTTGCTTGGGCTGTGTTGGTACCATTTTTGGATAATTCTTTCTTCTATATCCTTTAAGCAACAGAACATACCACCTTCCCTGCATATGGGAAACACCAAGTCCTAGTATCTAAATAATGGGCCCTGGGTACAGACCACCCATGTCCTCTATTCTCCAATCTACTTCTGATCATGGTGAAAAAGGAGTTAAAATAAACCCATTTCAGTTCTTGTTAGGATCTGTGGGGAAATATCTGTACCACTTTTGTTCCCTTAGAAAGTTAGAGACTTAAGAAGTAAGTAAAAGGAAGTAAAAAAGTGAGTAAAAAAGGAAATCTAAAAAATTAAATGCCATTTTTAATATTGGTCCATGACCATGTGTGAAACATGGCTCCTCTTGTCTGGAAAACAAGCCGGAAGGTCCCTACTGTTAGTGGGTCACCTTCATTACAATAATGTGAATGCATTTCTGTTACTATGTACTTTCTTAGTGTGAATAAAAGATCACACCTTCATCCTTCAGGGTAGCAGGACAAGCAGCAGAAGTCCATGGAAAGAGCACTGGCCTGGATGTGAGGAAAGCTAGGAACCCAGGGTTTAGATTGGTGTTTGGATAAGACGTCTTTTTAAAAAATTATCTTGAGATTGCATTTTATCCTTCAATTAAATAGGACCTGATAAATTAGAAGTTGAGCTCAGACAAGAGCATGGCCCTTTGAGCCCATGGAAGCAACTTTGGAGTTTTCCACAGAAGTTAATACAAGAGAGCAGTGAGGTTAAAAACATTCAAGGCGGATATACTGGCACTTGTGTGTGGGGAAAAAAGAAATCAGCAAGGCTCATTGACACTGAGAACACAGAAAGTAAAAAGTGCCATAAAAGAGGGTCAAAGACAAGATCTTCAAGTAGTTGAAACTCTTCCACTGACAATGGGAGACACGTGGAAGTAGAAGCAGAAGAGCTGAAAACATCCATCATTGGATTAGAAAGCTAGTTCCCAGTAGTCACTCACTCCTTTCTTCAAAATGCCCTTCATACTTGCATTTACAAGCAACCTTTTGCTCTTACAATCATACTAGGTCCCAGAGAACTTACATCTTCCTTGGAATGGAACAAAAGAAGGGAGAGTGGGAGAAACTTGAATGGACTGAGTTTGAATCTTGAATTTGACTAGGAACATACATTTTTAAATTAGAAAAATAGGATGACCATCAAGTGCAAAGATTGAGAATTTTTCATCAGTAGAAATGATGAGTGTGTGTGTGTGTGTGTGTGTGTGTGTGCGCACGCGCACGCGCGTGCACACGCATGGGCGCTTATCTGGTGGAAGAGTTTCAGAGCTAAACTGATTTTAGATCTAGAAAAAGAGGTGAAGAGAGTTCTGCACATTCCAATTGTGATTTTTACAATTTGACCTAGCGTATAAATACCTGAGTGCCCTAATTACATACCCTTTTTCTTTTTTTTAGCTATTTTATTTTTCTTTTTATTCATGTCACTTTTTTTTTTTAATTTTTAACTTTGAGTATAGTTGCCACATAGTGTTACATTATTTTCAGGTGTACAGCATAGTGATTCAGCTTCTGTATATGTTATGCTATGGTCACCACAAGTGTAGCTACCATCTGTCCCCATACAACACTATTACAATACCATTGCCCATATTCCCCGTGTTGTGCCTTTTATTCCCATGACTTATTCATTCCATAGCTGGAAGCCTATACCTCCCACTCCCCTTCATCTACTTTGTCCATCTCCTACCCTCTTCCCTCTGACAACCCTCAGTTTGTTTTCTGTATTTATAGGTCTGATTCTGCTTTTTGTTTGTTTATTCATTTGTTTTGTTTTGTTTTGTTTTTTAAGATTCCACATATGAGTGAAATCATATGGTATTTGTCTTTCTCAGTCCAATTTATTTCACTTAGAATAATACCCTCTAGGTCTGCCCATGTTGTCACTAGTGACCAGATCTCATCTTTTTTATGGCTGCATAATATTCCTGTGTGTGTGTGTGTGTGTGTGTGTGTGTGTGTGTGTGTGTGTGTGTACCACATTTTCTTTATCCATTCATCTATTGAAACCACTGATTTAACACCCTTGGGTTGCTTCCATATCTTAGCTATATTACATACTCCTTTTCTTTTTCTTTTTCTTTTAATCAGTGAATCCTGACAAGTAGTCTCCCTCCAAGTCCCAAAATAGTAGAGACTGAGGTTTTAAAAATGATTTCATTAATAGAATAAGCATAAGGGACAATACATAGTTATTTTCCTTTCTCTGTATTTTTTTTTTTTTTTAGCTCATCTGGGTCCAAAATACTCATACGAAATATACTGCAATCAACATTCTACTATTTTTTCTCACAGTTTCGGTAACATCTTCCTGGAAGAGAGTCCCTTGTGCAATCTTTGAACAAATAAGGATGACAGCTGCTAATCCTTTTATTCAATTCCCAGACAAGACTTAGGACAGTAAGTTCTAAACTCAATTTGGCTGATCCAGAATAGCCTGTTTGGGAGAAAAAGTTCCACAAAAGAATTTGCCAAGAAAATGTTCTTAAGAGATCTTTTTTCTTCCAAATACCTAGAAATTTGGGTTGCTTTTTACGCTTCAATACAGGGTTTCTTAATAGCAGCACTATTGACATTGGGGTTAAATAAATTTTTATTTAGTTGGGGGTGCATTGTAGGATGTATCACACTCCCTACCCCAGATGGGACAATCAGAAGTGACTCTAGGCAATGGCAAATATCTCCTAGGGGCTCAAAGAGCTCCCAATTGAGAACCACTGATTTAACGCTTTCAAAATAATTTCTTTAGACAAGATGACTAGTTTGATTGACAACAGTATTCCCAACAGATAGATATCTGCATGCAATATTATATTTTATAACTTTAAGGAAACATTATGACTACGTATAATATAAGCATGATGAATATTTTCTTTTTCACATGGCTCTTTCCATCCAACCAACAAAATGTAATATTGTCTCTATTGCGGATAATTGAGCAATTGAGAGCAAAACAATGATAAAGATAAAAATTATTAGATGACCCATAAACCAATATTAGACTAAATAAGAACTGAAATAACCAGTAATTCTGTTTCTACAGCCAGATCATTTTTGTATTTTATCTCCCTTTTAAGGAGCTATTTTTCATTCATAGCACTGTTGTAAATTATGCACAGCAGACTTCTTCATTTAATAGGTTCAGGTCAGAGAGTGATTGTATTTCAGCAGTTGGTATTCAGGGATTTTGTAATTTATGAGGTTTATTAATTTAGCAGATTATTTGCTTAAGATGCCACCATCCCTTCATAAAGCATTCACTGTGAGAATTTCTGGTCAGCTTAGTATTTTCAAGAGAAGCTTCAGTATTGGGAACATTCTCATATTCCTGAAAATTATATAAATTCTATAAAATTTAGGCCACAGTACGTGACTAGAAAGGATGTAAATGAACTGTTTCTTCCTTTTGTGATAGTGGAAGAGAGGAGGTGGGAGATTGGAAGTTAAGGGCTGAGAGGCAAGGCTTCAGTTCCATGGAAGATTCAGTAGAAAATGAAAATATAAAAACAAGCTAACTGCCCTCATAGGAAGTGCTTACAGAATTAGGGCCCCTAAAGAGGGCACTCCCTGGCATTTCTGGGAGGATCTTAAATTGGTCTACTGCTTCCTTGATCACATTACAAAATAGGCAAGAACAGAAAGAGCAGGGAGGTCCTCTTGCTGATGCCAAATGGGAGAAAAAGTACTCACTAATGGGTGAGAAAGGCAGAGTCATGTTTTTTTCTCTGAATTTAGAAATAGGAACTGCTGCTACTAGGGTAGATTTTTGGAAAGACATCCGGTTATGAGAAATTAAACAAAATGGTATTGTTGGCAGGGGCCTACTTGTCCTCCAGACTCCAAATCTGACCCTGGATTCTTCTCTGTGTCCAAATGGATAGCTGGGCAGGGGTTATCTTAGGTGCAATCATCTCCTGGGTGGGGGGCACTTCTCAGAGGACAGACGTATTAGAGAATGTCCTTCCATGGAGAAGGAGCCTTGCCTAGGTAATTAGAAGTCAATCAATCAAACTAAAATGAATCAGAGATTTCTCCTTTAAAATAGGTTCCCCATATTCTACATGGAAACAAGCCCATGACCTCATCATTTCAGTCTTTTCCTCACTCACAAGATTCTTTGCAAGAAACTTCGTCCTGGTGTCAGTGGTGGTCTCCTTGCAGTGCTGGCTCCCAGCATCTCCTCACCTCCACATGGTGCCCACATCTTTCCCCTCACATAGAATTTCTTCCCATTCATCTCGATCTGCATGTTACCATCCTTGAAGCTCTGTCTCAAGACTCAGCTAGTACTGAGTCCTTATATGAACTCCACCCTCCATACCTACCTTGAAATAGTATCATTCATCTCCAAACATTTATGGTCCTTAGTGCCAGAACCAGTCATTTGGCATTGCCATTCACTGTTCGTATATTTTAATATTTTAGATGTGTATATTTTACGTTCCCGACCATAGAGTAGTGACCTTAAGTATAGAGATTTTTAACATCTTGGCATATCCTTTACATACAGTTGGTCTTTTGAAAATATTTAAGTAATATAAATTGGGAAAGAGATGGGGGGATTTTGTTGCTTATATACTCTGACATTCATGCATTCCTCTCCTTTCTTTGTGAAACTTCCCCCCACCCAGTTCCTAGCATCTTGCTATCTGTACCTAGATGGCTCTATATTTCCAATTTCCCCACAACATCAAAAACCAAATCGTTCCCTGGTAGTTTAATGGGTTAGAGAGATTAATTCCTGCCCATTCCAAGTTAACATGGATTTTTTTGTGCAGAGCATGTTTAGGTGTGTGTGTGTGTGTTGGGGGAAGGCATAAAGGGGCTCTTTCAACATTCTCAGATAACACCCCCGGTTGTTGCCTATTGTACAGGGATGAGCTGCTTACAGCTATAGTCCTCAGGTAAATGAGGAGATGATACAAGCTTATAAGTAGAATGCAAATAATTTAAATCCACATTTATTGAACATTTAGAATAATATATGATGTGCGATTATTCTCAATGAGACTTCTTAAAACATTCAGTTTGAAAGTTCACTTTGTTATCCCAGGCTTTGCATGCCAATGCACTGTTTCTCTTCTATGTGCATTGAATCGGGGTCAAAATCCCTTGCTGAAGAGACCTGGAAATCTACAAGGAGATTCTTTGTTCTTATAAAATTAACCTAAATTCACTACTTCAATGTGATAACATTGAAATTTAATATTAATTCCATACCATGTAGGGCTTTCGTTTCCAACTTTACATAACAGAGAATGATTATACATACCTTACCCTATTCTCTTTTTTCTCTTTCTGTATAGTTATTTTAAATGTTCACTGGTTTTCTTGAAACTTAGCAATCAGATAAAACTGTCTTGATTGATGTTACAGAATCATGGATTTTCCACCAAACCAAAGGAAGCCTTCCTCATTATCTCTGGTCTCTTCAGCTAGGCCATGCTCATCTTCAGGTAAATGTACTTATTCCCTTATCTTCTCAAATCAGCTATCCACTTTTCTCCAGCCAAGATTGGCTGTAAATTGACAAGATCTCCAGTTGTCTTTGTGATTTCCCTGCAGAGTGCAGCTGGGTCCCTTTCAGTTTAAAAGAAACAGGTGTGGGGGTAATTCTGCTCAACCTGTAAAAAATTGCTGTCATAAAAGACAGAGATGGAGTGGTGACTTAAATCTGTTGTTTTTGTTTTTGTTTTTAATGGCAGAAGCATCGTACTCTTTGGAATAAGAAACATATGGCACATAAAATAGGTTAATAACAAAGCATCAGACTTACTGGCTGCTTCCATTTAATCCTTCATTTTTGGGGCAAAAAGAAATTTTGATATGCAACTTATAGCTTTCAAAAGCCCCAAATATGATTAGAAAAATTAGAAACAGTGAGGTCAGAAGGGTGTATTAACTTTGATTCCTTCCAAATTGGGTAAACACCAGAAGAGATTTGACATAATAGAAGGAGTAATGAAGTAGTCATTAAAGAGCTTGGGGTCTAGTCCCCTTGGACATTAACTGGCAGAGAGATCTTTGACAGGTCATGAAACCTCCCTAGATCTCTGGATTCTCATCTGTAAAAGCAGGGAATTAAACTAGAGAATCTCCAAGTTACATTCTACCTCTAAAATGCAAGGGCTCAACCTGATATTTGGGCCTATTTTATTTTTATTGGTGCATAATAGATGCAGCCTTTTGTTTCTCGTGGAGAAAATGAGAGAAATATTAACAATATTAGACTTAAGGCCAAAGATCCTAATGAGAAAGTTGAGTTTGTGGTAATATGATGGGAAAGCATCTACTTATCAATGTTGACATGAGCATATGTAAAGTTAACTCTGTCTTAAACTTTCTCTTATCCTCTTATTATTACTACTTAACAAATCAGTCTTTTTATTATTGCCCATCTATTATCAGGTTTACTGAGATTTGGTTGTTCTAGGCTGGGCTCTGCTGGTGGTTCTGCTTTAGGTCACTGATCTTTGGGTGAGTTAGGGTGACCTTGCTACATATGTCTCTTGTGCCTCTTATGCCAAAGAATTCAGCAAAGCATGTTCTTCTCATGGTCATGGTAGAAGCTCAAAGGTAATCCCCTTAATTTATAGAGGAGAATATTGAAAGTCAGGGAGACTAAGTAATAATAAAATCCATCTCAAAGTAGGTAAAGGGAAAAAGGAAGGGGGGATAATTCATTAGTTTACATAACTGGAAAACCCAAGTGGACAGTAGGGCTTCCAGGCACAGCTTGAATTTATTGGTTCAAATGATGTCTTTTGTCTCTGTTTCCCTCCATCTCTTGGGCCTGCTTTCCTCAATATTGGTTTGTTCTCAAGCAAACTTGTTTCACGTGGCAGCAAGACAGCTGCCAGCACTGGCCTTGAGTGTTCACAGTACAGAAGATAAATTTGCTACCTCGTTGTCCATATAACATTTGCAAACCATTTAGATCAACTTAGCTAGAAACAAGAACTTGCAATGGCCCCCCATGTGTCCCTGAGATAAGGGGAAGGAGCCATTTGGTGTCAGCACAGGGGAGGGGAAATAATCCCTAAAGAGAAAATATGCTAACTGGACAAAAGTTTACAGATGTCTACTCAAGTGTTTACCTGAAAACCTAGAAAGAGGCAGAGCCAGGACTGAAACATATATTTCCTAAGTCCTTTACCATTACTCTTCAGTATATTTCATATGGAAAGCAGGAATGGCTAATGAATCAATGCCAGCTGCAAGACTTATGTAGGCAGCGATGACACCAGGACATATTCACCTCACATCTCTAGATTTTGGAAAGACATTTGGGTCACTTGTTCAATCTCTGATAATTCATCACATTGAGGATGATCAGACAACCCAGCCAGCTGACTCTACAGCCTAATGTCTGAAATAAATGGCTTCTGGTGCTGGTAAGACTGACCTTACAGGCGCCTGGGTGGCTCCGTCAGTTAAGCATCTGCCTTCGGATCAGGTCATGATCCCAGAGTCTTGGGACTGAGTCCTGCATTGGGCTCCCTGCTCAGCAGGAAGTCTGCTTCTCCCTCTCCCTCTACCACTCCCTCCCCTGCTTGTGCTCTCTCTCTCAAATAAATAAATAAAATATTTTTTAAAAAAAGACTGACCTTACTTACTTGCATACAATCCTTCTATGCAACTGAGGAAAAGAAGTCACAACATTTATTATTTTTGTATGACTATTACTTACCCTACTTCTGTGTTTGTTTTATTCATCTTCTTTGGAACAGAAACCATGGTCTCTCTATTAAAGACTTTCTAACAGACAGTAATTAGTCATATATGAGTTTCCTAGGGCTACTCTAACAAAGTACCAAAAGCTGGGAGACTTTAAAACAACACACACTTGTTGTCTCAGAGTTCTGGAAGCCAGAAGTCTGAAATTGAGGTGTGGGCAGAACCATGCTCCCTCTGAAGCCTGTTGGGGGGAATCCTTCCTCACCTCTCCCTAACTTCTAGGGGTTTATCTGTAATCTTCACCCTTCCTTGGCTTGGAGCCATATCATTTCAGCCCCTGTTTCCATCCTGACATGGCTTTCTCCCCTAAGTCTCTGTGTCTTCACAAGGCTGTCTTCTCATAAGGACATCAGTCAGATTTCTCCCATATGAACTCATCTTGACTAATTATATCTGCAACGATTCTATTTCTAAATAGGTCATGTTCTGAGAACTTGAGGTTAGGATTCCATATATCTTGTTTGGGGAGACACAATTCAACCCATAATGGTCCTTGACAGGATAAAGAGTTAATACTAAAGTAGCCGCTGTCTGTTTACCATTCCAGTTCATGGGTACTTCCTCTTCTAGACCTGCTCTGCTCCCTCTCTTATTCTCTTTTCCCTCTTCCTTCCCTGTTAGAATTTCCAAAGAACTTCCAACCTGAGGAGACAGGTGATGTCTTATATTCAACTTCTGAGAATATCTTTCACACATATTTATCTATCATACATTACCCCAATCCATGAGGTAAATTAGCCAAAATTCATTATTCCTTTTCAATGACTGACAACAGAGGGAGAGAAAGAGAAATATGAAATGACTTGTCTATGGTCACTCAGATGGTGAAGGTGGGATTAGAATTACAGTTCCAAGTTCTAATACCTGAAATTCTTTTGCTCCTTTACTGCTTCCAAATGCCAAAAAGACTGGTGGATTTGGTGGCTTTGAAACTGATCTTCTCTTTCTCCAAGTGCCACAGTTTCCCTGGCCAGCTCTCTATCCAGCCATGCCTCTGTTTTTCACCATACATGGGTGATCTGCTCAGCTTCACACTAGTCCTGAGAGCTTCTCTCAAGTACATGCTCCTGTTTCAACTGCAAAGTGGATTTTTCACTTGGAGATCCCTTAAGTATGGTGAGACACTCTTTCCTACCTCCCCAAATCTCCGCCTCATCTCAAATTTTCCCGTCTCTGTTAATGACTACACTGGTACCCCAAACCAGAAACCCAAGGTTTCTTTCCACTCCTCCTTCTATGCACACATTTAACTCATTGCTAGGTCACATTGAATTTTTCCCCCAAACTCTCTCAAATCTGTCTCTTCCTTTCCAACCCAGTTACCACTGCTTTACTTCAGTCCCTTGTCAGTTCTGCTCAGACTATGGTTTTCCTTCTAGACTCTCCCTGTTCCACTACAACCTCCACACTCACTTGCTGCTAGGGGCATTTATCAAAATGACCAATCCAAAGCTCTTCAATGGCTGCCAGAGCTGAACTATATCCCAAATACTGATGGACAAGATACAGGAAACCTGAGGGGAAATATGGGAGTAAATACAGTAAGAAGGTAGTCACTTCACCAAAACTATACAAAGATAGTCTCAGATTTCTAAGCTGCCTGAGAATATTAAATACTCAAAGAAGAGTTTGGGTAAATAAAAATGGTTGGTGAATGGAGGAGAGAGGATATATGGGAACATCTGTACTATTTCCTTAATTTTTCTCTAGGCCTAAAACTTCTCTAAAAAATAAAATCTATTACTAAAAAAATAAAATGTATTGGGAATGGATTGTCATTGTTACAAATATTTATGAAAATAACATAAATGAAATTAGGCATAATTAATTTTAAGTATTACAGCTGCTCTGCATCCATGTTTAGGGTTAAGAGGACTGAAAGGAAGTCTATTTGCTCAATTATATTAAAACCTAACTTGCTGATATGCTGCCTTGCTCTAAATTGAGAGTTTCATAAGCACTAAAAATTGGCTGACCTACTTCACCATAGTAATTGAAAGGGATTATTACTGACAATTAGCAAGGAAGCAATAGTAATAGATAATTTACTTTCCAAATATTTTGCAAGCAAGCACATATTTTTTTAAAAAAGGGAAACACATTAGACAGTTGTTTCTTGGCAAATTATAATGCATCTTTTATTTCTTGACAAATAATTCATACTGCAATATTTTTACAGCCCATAATTCTAATGTGGCTGTTACATTCATTATGTCTACAGACACTTTGTCAGGATAAGTATTCAGTACAATGCATGGGGACTTGGACACCCAGCCCTCATTATAGCTGATAGCCCCAAGATCATGGCCTGGGCAAAACTCAGGGAAAAGACCTTTATACAGCTACATTTTGCCCTTGGAGGAAAATGGGGTCATTTAAAATGTAAATGTTAAAATTCTTCCAGCCTCAGATATTCTATTATATCACTTCCAAGATGTAAGTTTTTGTTGGTCTGTTTCACCTAGTGATAAATACAGTGAAGTCCTGGCATATCTGGCTGCATATCTCTTCCACATAATGGAATAAAAATCCCTATATCTTTAGCAAAGCCTAAGTAAAATAAGGAGGAGAAGGCTCTAATGATTCGGGACGTATTACTGAACAATATCTCAATTTATTTTTAGGAAAATATATTTTAAACTTAAACTAATCCATGCTCATTATATGTCTAACCATATGCCATTGTTTAGCACTAGATTATTCTCTAAGTGTAAGCTTATAATAACAGTTTCCCTGTCTTCTTTTGTATCACTTTAAAATTAAGTTTAATGCTAGATACATATTAGGTTCTCAAAAAGTGATTGATTGAACTTAATCCTCTCTGAGTTTTCCTGCAAATATACTGCAACGGGTTCCCCAATGTCACTAAAACATTTTCTTTCCTATCTTCAGGAAAATACACTTTTCTGTATAGACAAGATAAAGGGAATTGCAGTATTTGCAAATCGCAAACTCTGGAAGCTGTATTTTGTCCTTCATTCTAATAAAAAGAAAAAGCCTGGACTATTCTAAGCTTATTAATCTGTGTTAATATGAATCCTTTTTCCTGGAATAGTACTCAAGAACTATTTGTCTCATGGTTGAATGAACAAATTTCTTTCTGTCTACATTCTCCTCCCAGGATCCAATGTGTTCTTTAGAGTTCACCCTTACTGCAGTGACTTAGGTCATAAATGACCGCATACAGTACTATAGTTATAGTTTGTGCATGTTCCCCACCCATAGATCCAGCTTTCTATTTAGTAAGTGTTCGGTAGATATCGAATGAATTAATGACCTAGCTGACAGTAATTTACTTGCTCTCTGAATAGCATTTGGCACTATTGACATTCTGCCCTTCTTCAAATCAAACTATTGTCTTGGCTGATTTTTCTCCTGTCCTCTAGCATTCCTTCATCGACTCCATTAGGAAATTGTCCTGGATTCTCTTCTCATTCTATCTCCTTGGGTGGTTAATATCATCCACTGTTTTAGGTTTAAACACTAACCAAATGTTGAAAACTTCCCAAATTATATTTCCTTCCCACACCAACATTTAATCTTCTGAGATCAGGGATTCATTCATTAAAGAATTTTTTTTCCCATCTTCTCAATTTCAGAGGTATTAGCCAGCTCAGGCCGGCATGATAAAGTATCACAGATTCGGTGGCTTAAGCAACAGGAATTTCTGTCTTGCAGTCCTGGAGGCCAAGTTGGGAAGTCCAAGATCAAGGTGGTGGCTGATTCATTTCCCTGATGAGGGCTCTCTTTCTGATGTGCAGATGGCTACCTTCTCATTGTATCCTCGCACAGCAGACAGAGAGAGAGAAAGCAAGCTCTCTGGTGGCTTTTCTTATAAAGCATTAATCTTAACATGAGGGCCCTACCCTCATGAACTTACCTAATTATTTCCCCAAAGCCTCATCTCCAAATACTATCACACTGAGAATTAAGGCTTCAACATATATTTTTGGAGGGAAACAGTTCTTTCAGTCCACAGTAGCAGTACTAAGTAAACACTCCACACATATAGTAGTAAACAAAACTGATAAGGAATCCTTTCTTATGCAATTTGCATTCTAGTTGTGGAAAGCAAACAGTAAGTGAAAAAAAAGTAATAATAGTAATTTCAAATCATAGTAAATGCTATGAGGAAAAGAAGCAGATAATGTGACAAAGTAAAACTAGAAGGGGTCAGGGGTTTGAAGGGAATGAGAAGAAGGATTCAGATATTGTCTTTCCAGGGAGATAAATATTTGAACCCTAGATATGAATAATGAGAAGGAACAAGATAAAATCTAGGGCAAGGGTTTTTTAAGTACAATAATCCTAATCTTGGCTAATTAAAGAAACAGAAATAGTTTTATAACCAAGGCTATAATTGGTATCTCTACTTGGCCACCTCAAACACATCTCATAACTATAATCTTAAAAGCAGATTCTAGATCACCCCCCAGAAATGTGCCTCTTTTCTGATCTTCCCTATTCCAATAAATGGTTCTTCATGCACCTAGTTGATTAAGCAAAGCACCCAGAAGTTATTTCTGTTATCATTCTCTCTCATTCCCAAAATGCAATCCTTTCTCCAAGACCTATCTCTAAAATACATCTGTCTACTTTTAGCCCCCCTGCAATGACACCAATACATGTTACCATGAGTTCTCTACAGGAACTGTTGCAATGACCTACTAACCATTTTTATTGTTTCCATTCTTGGGGCTCTTCAAGCCCATTTCATACAACACTGAGGGGGCGATCACATTAAAGTATAAAATGTTGAGTTATGTTATAGTAATCAAGACAGACATTGGCATAAGTATAGACATACAGATAAGTGGAGTTAAATTGAAAGTCCAGAAATAAACCCATAAATTTATGCTCAATTGATGTTTGACAACAGTTCCAAGAAAATTCAATAGGGAAAGAAAAACATTTTCAACAAATGATGCTGGGACAAATGAATATTCACATGCAAAAGAATGAAAGTCTGGACCAATTCCTTACACCATACACAAAATTTAACTTAAAATAGACTTTGTAATGTAAGAGCTAAAATTATAGAACTCTTAGAAGAAAACATTGGAAAAAATCTTCATGATCTTAGGTTAGGCAATGATTTTTTTAAATATGATAGCAATAAGCATAAATGACAAAAGATAAAACAGATAAATTAAACTTCATGAAAATTAAAAGCTTTCACATTGCAAATAATACCATCAAGAAAGTGAAAAGACAATCACGACTGGGAGAAAATATTTGCAAATTATATACTTGATGACTGACTTGTATCTAGAATATATAATTCACACATGATTATAAAAAGATAACCATATTTTAAAATGGGCAAAGGATTTGAACTGGCATTTCTCTGAGTAAGAAGTACAAATAGATGATAAGTGCATGAAAAGATGTCAACATACTTAGTTATTAGAAAAATGCAAATCAAAACCATATGAGATACCATTTCATAACCACTAGGATGGCTACAATAGAAAGATAGCAATATACCGGCAAAGATGTGAAGAAACTGGGACCCTCATAGTGGCTGGTAGAAATGTAAAATTGGATAGCCACTTAAAAAAGTTTGGCAGTTCCTCAAATTGTTAAACAAAGAGTTACCATATGGCACAGCAGAACCAGTAGAAATAAAAACATATGTCTACATAAAAATTTGTACTTGAGGGACGCCTGGGTGGCTCAGTCGGTTAAGCATCTGCCTTTGGCTCAGGTCATGATCCCAGGGTCCTGGGATTGAGTCCTGCGTCAGGCTCCCTGCTCAGTGGGGAGTCTGCTTTTGCCCCTCCCCACTGCTCATGCTCTCTCTCTCAAATAAATAAATAAAATCGTAAGGAAAAAAATACTTGTATTTGAATGTTCATAGCAGCATTATTTATGGAATCTAAGAAGTAAACACAATTCAAAAGACCATTAGTTTTTCTTTATTTTAGGAGAGGGAGAGAGAAAGAGAAAGAGGGTAGGGGCAAAGGGAGAGAGAGAATCTTAAGCAGGTGCCAAGCCCAGTGTGGAGCCCGTTGGGGGATTCAATTTCACAACCCCAAGATCATGACCTGAGCTGAAATCAAGAGTCAGAAGCCTAACCGGTTAAACTGAGCCACCCAGCTGCTCCGAAAGTCCATTAGTTTTTGAATAGGTTAATAAAATGTACATTCATACAATGGATTAATATTTGTTAATTTGTCAATAAAGAAAATGAAAGTACTGGTACCTGGATACAGGATGAACCTTGAGAACATTATGCTAAACGAAAGAAGCTAATCACAAAAGACCACATACTGTGTGATTCCACTTAGACAAGATATGTAGAATAGGCAAACTTACAGAAACAAGAAGTAAATTAGTGGTTGCCTACACCTGGGGGGTGAATTTGGGAAGGACAATGGGAGTAACTGCTAATGAATAAATGGATTCTTTTGGGGAGACAAACATTCTCAAAATAGATAGTGATGACGATTGTGCAGTTTTGTGAATTTACCAAAAAATACTGAATTGTACACTTTAAATGGGTAAATTGTGTGTTTTGTCAATTCTATCTCAATAATGCTGCTAATTCTATGATTTTTTAATTTAACATTTTGGGGGGTGATAGACACCCTATGCTTGAAGGAATCTAGGTTGTGTGGGTGAACCCATTTGTCAAAATTGCATCGTTAAGATTTGTGCATTTCAGAATATATAAATTTTACCAAAAAAATAAATAAAGTGATAATGAAATGGGGATAGAGAATGGGTGAAAGTATAGGTAAAACAAAAATGACAGAATGTTTATAATTACTGAAGACAGATAATTATACTATTCTGTTTTCTTGGTATATGTTAAACATTTTCCATAATAAAGCATTTAAAAGTATATGTCTATATATGTAAATATATGTTTTTAGCCTAGCACTCTTTAAAGTTTTCCTACCTTAGCCTACAGGGCCCTGCATAAATCACCCACCACCTCTCTCTCCCATGGTTTCTCCTGCCCCTCTCTCACAGTTTTGCTCTGCCCCCATCACTCTGGCCTTCTTTTACTTCCTTTCTGCTGACTCAGGAATACTCATCCTTGCTTTCTTTTCCTGGTTCTCTCTTCATATTTTGGGCCTCAGCCTAAAAATTACTTCCTTGGAGGCATTCTACCACATCAAACTCTTATGGCTCCCTCCGCCCCCACCTTTTTTTGGTTTTTCATAGAACATATCATAATACGCAATTGTATATTTGTTTATGCTTTGTTTTCTCTCACTAGGCTTTAAACTCCATGGGGTCAGAGAGGTTTTTCTATTTTGATCTATGCTGAATAGGTTCTGCTGAGATTTCTGCCTGGCACATATTAGGAAACAATAAATATTTGTACATAGAAGTAAAGAACGAATGAATTAATACACTTGCAGACTGTTCACATCATGTAGATTTTCTAGAACCAGATTAGACTATGGATGAACTAAAATTTCGGAGTGTATTTCCTTGTTGTTTAATATTTCAGTAAAACTTTCTCCATCAGCAACTATCTACATAAAGACTCATTCCTCAGTTGTTGTGTTTTTTTAACAGTAATTTGAAACATTTTAGAGAGAAGTTGAAATTTCATGAAAATCTTCAGCTGTATTAACCAAGAATAATTTTTTTTTCTGATGCTAGAGGGAAGTTATAAAAAATATAACATGGCTATTGTTTTGTAGCTTAAGTAACTCAAGTGAAGAAATATGAACACAGCTGCTGGCATTTAAAATCTATCAATAAGTAAATAAGGCAAGAAAATAAGTAATGAATCTTGCTTTCATTTTTGATTGCCAAGAGTAAAATTAGGACTGTTAAGAAAAAGATTGAACAAAATACTGGAGTTTGCTAATAAAAAACCAATCTAGTATGTAGATTTAAAATATGATTAAAACAATGAATACAGTAAAAGATGTCTGTTAAATGCCTAACTGCTACATTTTTCAACAGCCAATGAAAATTCTGAACATTTGTCTTGGTTGCAGTCAATTTTTAGAAGCATGGAAATTAAATGGTTTACACCTTGATAAACTATAATCTTTAATTTTCTTAACTAACATATACACACATATATTATCTCATTATATATAAAACATTTTGATATTTTAAAGTATATTATTGAATATATTGAGATGTTTTATGTTATGTATTATATATATTATATTTTATATATAAAACATTTCAATATTTTTAGGTATATGTATACATATATATAGTATTTTAAAGTGTATATATATATATACACACACACACACACACACACACACTCCATATATACACTTTATATGATGTGGCTACACTATTCCAGGTCTTAAACTTTAATGTGTACACGACTCACCAGGGATCTTATAAAATGTAGATTTTTTTTTTTTTTTTTAGTTTCAGGAGTAGAATTTAGTGATTCATCACTTACATATAACCCACAATGCTCGTCACAACAAGTGCCTTCTTTAATCTCCATCACCCATTTAGCCCATTCCCTACCCACTTCCTTTCCAGCAACCCTCATTATGTTCTCTGTAGTTAACAGTCCTTTTATGGTTTGCCTCCCTCTCTTTTTCTTTCTTTCCCTTATGTCCAGCTGTTTTGTTTCTAAAAGTCCACATATGAGTGAAATTATTTGGTTTTTGTCTTTCTCTGACTAACTTGTTTTGCTTAGCATAATACACTCTAGCTTCATCCATGTCATTGCAAATGGCAAGATTTCATTCTTTTTTTATGGCTGAATAGTATTCTATTGCATATATCTTCTTTATCCGTTCATCAGTCGACGGACATTTGATCTCTTTATATAGTTTGCCTGTTGTTGATAATGCTGCTATAAACATCAGGGTGCATGTGTCCCTTCAAATCTGTATTTTTTATCTTTTGGGTAAATACCTAGTAGTGCAATTGCTGGGTTGTAGGGTAGTTCTATTAACTTTTTGAGAAAACTTCATACTGTTTTCCAGAGTGGCTGCACCAGTTTGCATTCCCATCAACAGTGTAAGAGGGTTTCCCTTTCTCCACATCCTCACCAACATCTGTTTCCTGAGTTGTTAGTTTTAGCCATTCTGACAGGTGTGAGATTGTATCTCACTGTAGTTTTGATTTTTTTCAATTAGTCTTCAACAAAGCACAGAAGAATAAAATGCAGATTCTGATTTAGTAGATCTTAGACAGGGCCTGAAATTCTGCGTTTCTAGTAAGTTCCCAGGTAATGCCAATGCTGCTCGTCTTGAGCAGTAGTGCTCCATACATTGCCAAATTTTGTTAGTAGCAGAAAGAAGTTCCGTTACTAAAACATGTAAGTAGAAGGTACTTTGGGGATCATTTAACACTGTCTTCCCTTCAGGAGATGAACATCTACCTTGTAGGGCAGACGGTTCTTCTCTTTTTAAAGATTGTTAAGGATATGGGTGCCTGGGTGGCTCAGTTGGTTGGGCGACTGCCTTCGGCTCAGGTCATGATCCTGAAGTCCCTGGATCGAGTCCCGCATCGGGCTCCCTGCTCGGCAGGGAGTCTGCTTCTCCCTCTGACCCTCCCTCCTCTCATGTGCTCTCTCTCTCTCAAACTAAATAAATAAAATCTTAAAAAAAAAAGATTGTTAAGGATATACCGACCTGCATATTTTGTATTCCATTGTAATGTTTAATCTCTCTGGACCTTGAGGAGCAAATATTCTGGTAAAGGTTGCAAGTATATAGGCACATACACAATTTTAAGCCAATATAAGGCGTAGATGACCAAAAGCCAACTGCCATCCTTGGATCTTGATTAAAATATATCTTTTCCTTATGTCATTTTTAAAACTTGATTTTATCTTTATTTTAGCCATTTTGTTCCTATTATTATATATATATATAATCATATACTACATCAAATAATATTTTGTGTTATACAAATATGAATTAAGAAATGCTTCATGAGTGTTTTACATAGAAAGTCTGATAGTGAATCAGAGACAGGGAAAAACCTAGCAAAATATATTGTCCTTTCGGGTGGTGGTTTTAGGCTAGGTCAGCAGCAGCAAGTAGGAGTAAAGTTCAGGAAGGTGGGATGGATAAGATGTGTCAGGTGAAGAATGAGCGGGATAACTTGGCTACAGTAAAGGGTTCGTTAGAAGATTATAAGAAAAAAGAAAGAAGATTATAAAAATATAAGAACTAAATATATATATTCATCTATATATTCTATATATATAAGAAATGAAATATAGTAAAATTAAAAAGGTAAAATCGGAGTTCAGCAGTGGGGAACTTTAAAGACTAAGAGTCATGGATGTTCCTACTCTTCCAAAAGCAACGGAAGTCACTGAAAGTGTTTCATAAATGAATGACTAGGCGAAAGAAGAGCTGGGTAGGCTGGTAGAAGCAAGAGGGAGCTGGAGACAGAGAGCCAATCAGCCTCATCCTCCCAGCTGAGAGGGTGCTGGCATAGACATGAACATTCAGGGAGGAGAAGTGGATTTGGAGGAGGTGCATTGAGACAAAAAATTCAAAATTAGTCCTATATACACGTTTCCAGCATCAAGCTCAATTAATTACTTTTGTTTGATTTCTGTGAAAATGGGAGATAATTACACTGTTTGGATAAACCCAAATCTCAAAAACTTTACACACTAGAAAATAATGTTACTCTTTATTAATTTTTTAACCTTTCAAAATGTTTTAATGTTCTTTGTTAACCTAAAACACACAAACACAAACATGCATATACAAATGCACAGACAACATGTACACACACTGTCTTCTTTCAACTTGTTGTCCACTCTACTTCTCCTCTATAGCTGTTTTGGGTGTGGAAGAACCTAAATTTATTGCCCACCCTTCTTCATTGTCAGTTTGCTCCTTAAATATATTTCAGTCCAGCTTCTGCACTGCCTCCCAATTGGAATTTCTCTGAAGAAATCATCTCTTAATTTTCAAATGTAATAACCTAAGAATTTTTTTATTATGAAAAATTTCAAAAATACAGGCAACTAACAATATGATGAACTCTATCTCTGTCACTTATATTCAATAATTATCAAGATGTTGCCACATTTGCTTCATTTATCCTTTTTCTTTTTTCTTTGCTGAGTTATTTAAAAACAAATTCCAAACATCATGTCATTTCACTGCTACACATTTTGGTACATTTTTCTAAATAAATGTGGACATTTTTTCCTATCATTAGAATGTTATTATCAAACCTAACAAAATTAATAATTACTTCTTAATGTAATCTAATGCCCAGTATGATAATCAAATTTCCCCCAATTATCTCAAAAATGTCTTTTTATAATTGTTTTGTTTGAATCAGGATCCAAACAAGGACCACACATGACATTTTCTTGATATGTTCCCGAAGTCTCTGATGGTCAAAAGCATTTCCCCTCTCTTCTGCTCTTTCTTTCCCCCCTTCTCTGCCTATGATTTGTTAAAGAAACTGGGTCAACTGATTTGAAGAACATCTCAGTCTGGATTTGTCTGTTTATTTTCTTGTGATGTCATTTAGTTTGTTCTGTTTCCCTTTGTATTTGCTGAGCATAAAGGTTACCCCTAGATGCTTATGTAGATTCAAGTTCTGCATTTTACAGCAAAGATAATTTATAGGTGGTGCTGTGTGGTTCATATCAGGTGGCATGTAGAGTCTTAAGTCCCACTTTTAGGGCAGCTGAGATTGATCAGTGAGTTCAAGTGTTGACCTCCCGATCTCTCCACCAACTTTACACCTAATGGTTCACCCATTGATTGGTTTTGCCCAAATCACTTACTTTATTTTGAAAATAGAGATTTTTTTCCCAATTATATCATCCGTTGCAAACTTATGGAATTTGTTTATAAAAAGGAACTTTTCTCCCCTCATCAATAGGACCATTGGACTAGCCTGCAAAGCAGTTTATACAAGAAAAACAGAATAATGCTTCTTTCCTTTCAGTTGTCAGTCTTCAGAGTAAGGTGTTGGTGTTTAGTTACTTTCAGCGCTATTCAATAATATGTTGTCCCCTTCCCTTACCTTGGAGTTCTTTTTCTTTCCCCACCTCTCTCTCATTTTTTAAAAGATCATTTTGAATTCATAAGACAGCATTTAAAGGTTTCAACCAATTGCATTAAGTATTCTTTTTGATCCTCAAATGGTCTCATCTTTGGCCAGTTGAAGGTCCTTCTTGTTGACCATTGGGTTCATTTGACACATCATGGGATTTGATGGAGATCTTGGTTTCCAATCCACCAAGATATCCCAGCCTATATTGTATAATTACTGCCCCTGATCTGGAATCAGTTTTTTTTCAATGAAGTCCTGGTTCCTTTTAGTGGAGACTGGTATTTAAATGCCACAAACTGGCCCTAGGTATGCTCATTTGTCTTAGCTTGTCGTTGCTACTAGGACTTATCAGTCCACAAAGCTAAGATGAACTTATTTTGGGGGGAAAAAAACCCAATTATGTTAAATGAATTAATGTTGCTCTTCCAATTCAAATATAAACGCACATAAGAAAATAAAATAAAAATGATAAGATTTAACTTCTTTGATTTTATATTTGTATCTCTTTTCTTTTATACTGCAAATCTTGGGTCCTAACAGTAGTGACATACTTATTTGCATTATCCTATCACATACATAAAATAATTTCAAAGTAACAATACTAATATTACCATTAATAGATTACTAAATAAAAATTAGTATTTCTTTGCAGCTCTAATTGTCATAGAATATATGTCACAAAGAACATACACTCTTCTAAAGTGACTCGAAATAACTATTTTGTGTGTGTGTGGTTTTGTCATCAATTGATATGCATTTAGTATAAATAATTTTGTTTGTTTTCTATTATTTCAGGATTTATTTTTCAAATAATTTTTTGAGAGGGCAAAACATTTGTTCCCCAAATCAAAATTATATAACATAATATATTTACAATGTCTTACTTTATCCCTGCTTCCTTTACCATATTTCCCCCCTCCTTTCTAGATAAACATTCTTTCTAAATTAACATTTGATTTTTCCTTCCTGGATTTATTTTTGCTGGAGTAGCAGGGTAGTATTAACAATGACAATCTCAACACTATTATCTTTTTATTTTTGTGTAGATATTATACTTCTTCACCTTATTAAATTTTATCTTTACGTTCTGTACATTCTTACTGAAATTTGTCCTAGCTTCATGTTGAAATTTTTTTCTTAGTACCCAGGTCATTTTTTTTAAAGATTTATTTAGTCTATTTTAGAGAGGGAGAGACAGAGAGTGAGCACAAGCAGGAGGGACAGAGGGAGAGGGAGAAAGAATCCCAAGCAGACTCCACACTGAGCCTGATGTGGGGCTCAATCCCACGACCCAGAGATCACAACCTGAGCCAAAACCAAGCCACCTAGGTGCCCCCCCTCCAGGTCATTTTTAATATTTTTTTCCAAAGTGCAAGCAACCTTTAAACATATAGCAAATGTAATGGGTATTGTCCCTAACTGAATAGAATGGAAACTAATACCTGTTCTCTGAGGTTTTACTAATTGCAATAGAACAATCACTCTTGATTTTATTTTATTTTTTAAGATTTTATTTATTTATTTGTCAGAGAAAGAGAGAGAGAGAGACCACAAGCAGGGGGACCAGCAGAGGGAGAGGGAGAAACAGGCTCCCACTGAGCAAGGAGCTCAATGCGGGACTTGATCCCAGGACACTGGGATCATGACCTGAGCCGAAGGCCAATGCTAAACCGACTGAGCCACCCAGGCATCCCCCAATCATTCTTTTAGATAAGGCAATGCAGCAACAACAACAACAAAAAAACTCCAACAAAATCCTTGTCATCGGGGAGCTTACATTTTAGTTGGGCAGGTAATGAACAAGTGCCTAAATAAATATATAAAATAGACATAATATGACAGTTACAGCAGTTTCCTAGCTGTCATAACAAAGTACCATAAACTAAGTGACTTAAAAAAAACAGACATATATTCTCTCACAGTTCCAAAGACTAAAAGACCAAAATCAAGGTATTAGCCAGCCCACGCTTTCTCTAAAGTCTCTAGGGAAGGATACTTCTTTGACTCTTCTAGCTTCTCATAGCCCCAGTTATTCCTGGGCTGATAACAACATAACTCCAAGTTCTGCCTCCATCTTCACATGGCTTTCTCCCTGTGTGTCTCTCTATGTCTTCACATGGCTATCTTCATATAAGGACCGCAGTTATAGTAGATTAAGAACCCACTATACTCCAATTATTTCCAATTTCCAATCCTGGGGTACTGGGAATTAGGACTTCAAAATGTCTTTTGGGGGGACAATTAAACCCATAACATCAGGTTAATAAGTATTTTTTTAAAAAAAGCAGATCAAGGGAGACAGAGTTAATGGTATCTTGCACTAAAAATGATGGCTATATTGGAGGAAGATGAGATATGATTAGATTCTGGACATATTTCTTAAGGTACATTTTTCATAGATAGGATGTGTTATCAAGATTATTCCAAGTTTCTTGGTCTGAGTAAGTGGAAGGACTAGAGGTACCATTTGCTGAGGCAAGAATAAAGAAGCAGAAATTTTAAGAGTAATCAAAATTTGGTTTTTGATTAATCTGGAGGTGGCTGTTGGACACACAAATGGGGACAATGAATAAGCAGCTCATTAATACATATCTGCAGCCCAGGGAAGAGACCTGGACTGAAAATATAAATTTGGAAGTTATCAGTAATAGATGATACAAAAAGCCATGAGATAGGATCACATAGAGAATGAGTATAGATTGTGACTTGGCTCTGAGTAATACCAAGGTTTCAATAATGGAAAAATAAAGAGGCCCAGCAAAGGAAACCTAGTTGTGGCTCATGAGATAGGAAAAGTACCAAACGACCATTCTCCGGAGTCTCAAGTGACTAAGTATTTCAAGAAAAATTCTCTGTCTGTGATGCTGGTAGATCAAATGAAAATGAGGATAGGAACAAACCACTGGCTACAAGAATGTGAAAGTCATTTATGATCTTGACAAGATTAGTAGGACAAAAACCTGACTATGGTAGGTTCACAAGGGAAAAGAGAAAAAACAATTGGACAGAGGTTAGATGAGTCTCATGAGGGGAAATTTTGCTAAGAAAGGAGGCAATGAAAGAGAGAGGTAGATGGAATGACAGTTGGATTCAAAGAATCACTATTTTGATGACCAGTAAAGAGGGAAAAATTGATGACACAGGAGGCAGAGGGGACAATTGCAGGTGCAAGTGAGGAGGTCTGAGGGGACAGGGTCTGTTGAAGTGCTGGCCTTAGTTGGCTAGGAGCTATGACTCATATTACAGTTCATCTCTAGTCACAGCAGGGAAACCAGAATATAAATGTGGATTTAGATGTAGGTAAGTTTGCTGTTTTGGTGGTGGACGCATATGAATTGCTTCTGTTTTCTCAGAGAAATAAGAAGCAGAGTCATCAACTAAAAGTGAGTCTTTCAAATTAAGGCCAAGATGAAGACTTCAGGATGCACAATTACTCACTTTATAATAGCACAATGAAGATTTATTTTCACCACTTATCACTTATTTTCTATACTCATTATGCACAAATCTATATTACAATATTTTTAAAGACTCTGGGATTTTTCACTATGAAAGTTTATTTCTAAATTTCTTTTAGGAAACAAGGAAGGCATTGTAATAGGGATGATTTACTTTATCATATAAAATTTGAATGTTGCTTTTTGGGATTTAAAAAGGAGAATGCTCATTATAGATATGATGGGCTATAAGCCAAACTTTTATAAAACTTTGATAATGTCTGTAACCATAAAAGTGATCTATTTCAAAATAAAAGAGCCTCACTCATTTCTACTCATCTGGGTAGAAATTACTAAAGTAACTGAATAAAACAGGGAGAAAAAAGGAAGGAAACAATGGGAAACATTTTGTTTCACTTACTATATTAGTTATTAGAACTAATCAATGAAAATTATTTCTTTAAAATCTCCTTTAAGGAATACCTGTAAGAGATCTTGTTGGTGGATCAAGAGAGCAACTCACATTATATCCAAAAGAGATAGTAGTGGTCTTATTATTTTCTATGATAAGAATACAATCTAAAATTTATCAAAACAAAACTCTTGGCAGAAGCATATAAGCTTCAACGCTATTATAAAAAAGCATTTGTTAAAAAAATTTTCAAAGGACAGTCTGTTTGAAATTAATTTTTAAAAATTTACACCCCTGTCTTTATTGACATTTGTAGGTCAAATCTTTGTTGATGACCTCCTGTGTCCATACTAAATGTATGTGTGTGTGTGTGTGTGTGTGTGTGTGTGTGTGTGTGTGTGTTCAAAATGAAATAGGAGAATATAAAGTAAAAAGTTTATTATTTGGGGAAAAATACGGTTTTAGCTTTGTCTGTTTGAAGAGATAATACACAGAGAAAAATGATGCACAGATGTTATATAAATGAACATGACTTAAAACATATATAAGAGCAAGTCAGACTAGAAAAGTGAGCTGAGAAGTGCCTACCACAGGGGTAAGGACTGCTGAATGTCAATAGAGGAGGGTATGTAGAAATTAGTTGTAAGAAAATCTTGGGTATGGCTTTCTCAGCAGCATTTAAAATGTCTGACCATTCACTCTTTAGTATTTTCTTTTACTTAGATTTTGTAGTATTCTTATTTCCCAAATTTCATGCTTCCTCTCTTTCCACTCTTTCTTTGACTTCTTTCACCTGCTCTTCTCCCTCAGGAAAACAACCAGACTGTTACTGATTCTCTTTGGCAACAACAATTGATAACTGGCACTGCTATATCAGTCATGGTTCTAAATACATATTATTGAATCCCCACAGTACCCCAGGAGGTAGGGACTATTATTACTGTCATCTAACAATGAGGAAACTGAAATCAAATTACTTGCCCAAATAATTTGGCCAACAGTATTTCAATGTTTCTCTATTTTTTTATTTTTAAAATAAAACACTTATTATTTTTTCATAAATTTTTTTTAGATTTTATTTATTAGAGAGAGAGAGACAGAGATAGTGAGAGAGAGAGCACAAGTAGGGAGGAGAGGGAGAAGCAGGCTCCCCACAGAGCAGGGAGCCCAATGGCGGGACTCAATCCCAGGACCCTGGGATCATGACCTGAGCTGAAGGCAGATGCTTAACTGACTGAGCCACCCAGGTGCCATAAAATAAAACACTTTTTAAATATAGAAGTAATTCATGAGTGTCCATATTAGTTAAGGTGTTAAGATTCTCCAGAGAAACAGAACCAATAGGAGAGATATATATACACACACACGTATACATATATACACATACACACACACAAATGTGTATGTATAAAATACATATATTATACATATACATGTTTATATATATACATATATGTGTGTGTATATATATGTGTGTTTATTATAAGAAATTGGCTTATGCAATTGTGCAAGCTAAGCCCCAAAATCTTCAGTCAGTAAGCTAGAGACCCAGGAGAGCTGAAGGTATAGTTCCAGTCCAAGGCTGAAGGCCTAAGAAATAGGAGAGCCCATGGTGTAAGTTCAAGTCTGAGTCTGACTTTGAAGGCAGAAGATTGATGTCCCAGCTCTAAGACAGTCAGGCAGAAAGAGCACATTCTCTTTTACTCAGCATTTTTGTTCTATTCAGGCCTTCAGTGGATTGGACAAGGCCCACCAACTTAAGGGAGAGCAATCTGCTTTAATTCAGTCTTACTGATTCAAACGTTAATGTCATCCAGAAACACCCTCACAGTACAGCCAGAATAATTTTTAACCAAATATCTGGGTACCCCTTGGCCCAGTCAAGTTGACATATAAAATGAACCATCACATGTTGTAAAATAATTTAAAAACAATACAAAAATATGAATTGGTAGTTCCTCTTCTCCTATCATTTTGCCATCATTCACTTGCTCCTATTCCACTGATCTGCATTCTGCATTTCAAATAGGCCAAAGGTTGACCCAAATTGAGAGCTTTGTCCAGGCTGTTTTCTCTGCCCAGAACAATTATTTTTCCTTGGCATCACTTAAATTTTAACTCAAAAATCTCCTCCCACAAGTGACACATCTTCTTCACCTTATCTAAAGTAACACTTAACCTGACCTCCTGATCTGAATCTGAGAAACTCTCAGTGCTCTTTATTTTGCTATCCTGGTCTAGTTTTTTAATAGAATTTATTATCTGAAATTAGCTTCTTTATTATTTTATTTTATTTTATTTTATTTTATTTTATTTTATTTTATTTTATTTAAATTTTTCTCTTCAACTAGGGTGTAGATACCACAAAAGTAAGGACTGAGTCTATCTTGTTCATTACTTTCTCTCCAAATCCAGACAAATCCTTGGCACAGAGTAAATGTTTACTATATACTGAATGAATGAATGAATGGTAACTCCCAGCATCTTCAGGCTTGTCCCTTCCAATTTCACATCCCAAGGAAAGAGAGCTTCTTTCCTCCCAGCAATTCTAGAATCAAACAATGGAGAGTAAGTCTAGAGGCTGCACTTAGGTCATTCAACCATCCTGAACCAATTGTTGTAACCAGTAGGAGGATAATTTTCCTAAAACATAGCACTAATCACACCATTTCCCACTCAACAGCCTTTCATATTTTCCCTTTGCTTTCTGAATAGCTTACAGATTTAGCTTGGTATCTAGGGTCCTAGATTATCAACAACTGATATCTTATCATCTCAAACCATGTCCCCCAAATACTCTAAACTTCAGCCAACTGCATCAGTCACAAAGCTCTAAACTTCCTAGCTTTCCTATTCTTTTACATTTGTTATTTCTGCTCCTAAAATAAAGACACTCTATTTCCCATCTCTGTTTCACTGTAGATTAAGTCCCAGTGCTACCTCTTCCACTAAGGCTTCCCTGAGCAACCTGAGCCATTAGAGTTTATCTTTCTCATCTGGATTCTGATGGTCCTTGCTTTATGCTCCTTTATTAGAATTTGGACATAGGCACTTTAATGTTAAAGGTATTTTAACATGTGCATTCCTTTTCATTATAAGAGTGTAAGCAAACTGAGAGAGTGAGGCAGACCGGTGTAGTTGAAATAACACAGACTTTGACAGGGCAGAAACAGTTTAATCATTCTGAAAAAATCCAAAATATCCTAAAAATGGGGAGTAACGAAACATAATGTTTCTCATAAGTTGCCTGTCATGTGTTAGGATGCCTGATAAATGTTAGTGTTCTTCCTTTACTCCATTTTTATCTTCATACTTTTATAATGTTTATTGTCCCAGAGGCATGGCAAATATTTACAGAACAAATCACATGAAAAAAATCATCGTAATTCCAATCTTTCACATAGGTTTCATTCCTACATTTTAATTTCAGTGTGGGTGACCTCTCATGACTCACCACATCGCCCCCAACAACTCCATGTCGTCCTTGCTTCCCCTTTTCATCTCCCTACTTCGGTCATTGCCAAGACTACTCTCCCTTTCTCAGTACTTGTGAGTCACTTAATCTTCATCATCTCTATCCTCTTTATCTGCTAAATCTTCTTTCCCTTTTATCTTTTAAAATACCTCTAGCTTCTGTCTCTTTCTTTTTACTCCAGTACTACCATTCTAGTCCAGTCCCTTAGCAGAACTGTGTGGAATTACTATATGGAACCCCATGAAATATTAGTATAGGCCCAATAATTAGTACTACTTAAAGGATGGATGTATGGATGCTGAATGCCTGCTTGAATAAACAATAGAGCCAATCCCTGATCCTGTGTATTAATTTCCAAAACCAAATTTGATATAGGGTGTTTCTAGCTATTTCAAAAAAATGAAAGGACTATTCTAAAACAAAATTAATTTACTTGAATTCGTAAGTATATCATTGAGTCCTTTTAAGATTAAGTTTGCCAGTGAGTGTGGTTTGAAATGTGAATAGTTTAAAGTAAACCAACAATGTTAGAATATTTTCATCCCAACTGAGTTAGGGATTGCCTATTGAAGAAGCTCATCATCAGGTGCTGGCAATCTGTTAAGGGATATGAAGATGGATATCAACAGTGAGTCCAAGCTTCCAGAGGGGATGAGAACATAAGCTTCATATTAGGAAATCAGTATGGAACACACCTGAATCAGTATTCAGCCCCTGCATCCAAATTTTTTTAAAAAAATCATTTATTCCAAATGGTTTAACCCTAAATTATTCTCACAGTATCTGCATTTTAAAACTTACTCAGCTACAGTTTGGAGATCTCTCACATCTGATATTCCAATAAATGACTCTAGGCCACATTCGCTAAATTTGCTTTCTTCTTGTTTGGTAGTCAGCCTCCAAGATGGCCCTCAATGACCCCTGCCTGCCAGTATTCATGCTCTTGAGTAGTCCTCTCCCCCATATTAATCCAGGTTTGTGTGACTGATAGACTTCCCCAGAATTGATGCTGTGTTACTTCCGAGATTAGGTTATAAAAGACTGTAGCTTCTTTCTTGGGCTCTCTTTCTTTCTCAGCCCATACCTATGACCTCATAAAGAGTTCTTCATAAGCAGTTGACTAAGGAAGAAAAAACTTGGGCTTGGTTTATATCCCACTGATTCTGCATGATATGCAGATAATAACAGAGAAGTAAAGGGCTGCAGCACCCTTGCTTCACTTTGGGATGGCCCTCAAGTACAGTGGCAAAGGGAAGTCCTTCAAGTGGCAGAGAAGTATACCTGGTTGTACATTTTGCCTGGAAAGAGATGGCCAGAGGTATGGATATACATTGATTCATGGGCTGTGGCTAAAGACTTGGCTGGATGTCCAGGGACTTGGTTGGAGCATGATTAGAAATTGTTGAATAGGAGGTCTGGGGAAGAGGTATGTGAATAAAGTGTGAAGATATTTACATCTCATGTGGATGCTCACCAAAAGGTGACTTCAGTATAGAGGATTCTAATAATCTGGTGGATAAGATGCCCATAAAACGTGGATGTCAATTAGCCTCCTTCCCCAGCCATCCTGCCATTGCCCAGTGGATTCATGAACAAAGCAGCAAGGATGAAGATTTTATGTGAGCTCAACAAGGCCTTTCACTCATCAAGGCCAATTTGGCTACAAGTATTCCTCAGCACCTGGCCAACCAACAGCAAAGACCAACAAGAAACCCTGATATGGCACCTCCTGGGAGGATTAGTCAGCTACCTGGCATAAAGTTGATCATATTAAACTGCTTCCATAATGGAAGGGGCAGCACTTATTCCTAACAGCAGAATAGACAGTTACTCTGGATGTGGACTTCCCTCCCCTACCTGCACATGTTTAGGCAAAACTACCAGAATGCCTTACCTACAATCATGGGATTCCACATAGCATCTCTTCTGACCAAGGAAGTGATTTCACAGCAAAGGAAAAGGGAGAATGAAGCCATGCTGATGGAATTCGCTGGTCTTACCATATTTCCATCATCCTAATGCACCTAGTTTGATAGAATGGTGGAATAGCCTTTTGAAACTCGGTTATGGTGTCAGTTGGATGGTAACATCTTGTGGATTTGAAAGAATATCCTCTGGGATGTGGTAAAATGTCCAAAATATGATCCTATTTCTCTCATAGTCAGAATTCACAGGTCTAGGAATCAAGAGGTGAAAATGAGAGTGGCTTCTCCCACTCTTACCCCTACTGATACCGTAGCAAGTTTTGCTTCCTGTTTCTACAGGTTTAGGTTTTGCTGCTCTAGAAGTCTTATTTTCAGAGAGAGGATAGCTTCAACTGGGAACACAATAATGATTCCATTGAATGGGAAGTTGAGACTGCCACATAGCCACTCTGAGTTTACATGTTTGTGAATCAACAGACAAAGAAGCGACAGGCTGGGGTAATAGATCCTCTCAGTGGAAATTGGGATGCCACTACACAATGGAAATAGGGAGGAATATGTCTGGAACTCAGATCTTCTGCAGGAATTCCTATGTCCTGTGATTAAAATAAATGGAAAAATACCACAATCCAATTCAAGCAGGACTCTTAACAGCCCACATCCTTCAGGAATAAAGGTTTGGCTTCCCCCCACCAGATAGGAAACTATGTTCAGCCAAGCTGTGTGCTGAGAGCAAAGGATTATGGACTAGGTTGAGAAAGAAGATGATTATAAATACTATGACCAGGTGACCAGTTGTGGAAATGAGAATTGTAACAGTTATGAGTATTTCTTGCATTTTTTGATATGAATATGTTTATATATATATTGACTGAATATGTTTTTTACTTTCCCCCTTTTATCCCCTTACCATCTACAGAAGATGTGTTAATGGTAGTTAAATTGATATCTTAATATTTAAGTTACAGCATAACAAAGGATGAGTACAAATTAACTAGAAGAGCTAACATTTTTTTAGTGAAGGACAAGAGAGTAAATAATTTAGGCCATATACAGTCTCTGCTGCATCTTTTTTTAAACAACACTTCATTAAAAATATTATAAAATATATAATACATAGTATATAAATGATGCTATTTAATATTTTATTTAAACATTATAAAATTATCATAAAAATCTTTTTTAAAAGTTCTTAGCTCTCAGGCTGTACAAAATCAGATTGAGAGATAAATTTAGCTTATACACCATAGTTTTCTGACTAGACTAGGAAAAGAATGAACATTTTCCACAGACAAGAACAGGAATTTTGTATTGTCTTCTGGGGAAAGGGTGACCATGTTTCCATTGTATGCAGAATAGGTGTATCATGTTATGCATAATTTCATTATTGTTTTTATTTGAAAATGCAAGTATAGTCCGAGTGCCAGCGTGCCAAGTAGTAGACTGTGGCTATCCTGTAATGTGTCCGCTTGGCTGGAGTGAACTACATTTCCCAGAATTCCTTTCCCATTGGGTTGCCAGTTTGAATTGGCTACAAGTTCTTGTGCAAGATTTGGAGGGCAGAAGCCAAGCCACAGCCATTGCTGTAGAAGTTCACATATGTTGTTGCCAGTGTCTGGGCTTACAATGGCATGGAACAGTAACCAGGCCTGCAAATGCTCCGCCTTCTCTTGGATTCTTCTTTAGCTTCTCCAACTCTTGAGCCAGCTGATGAAGAATGCCAGCTTCTCCTACAGACACTCATAGTATCAATATCAGAGCAACAGGAACTGGCAGCTGTGTCTGTGGGTTCCAGCTTATTCTGTACTCTCTTCTACTTTACATCCTCTCTTCCTCACTCTGCCTTCCCAGCGGACTTCAAATTCCAGCATCAGTTGCAAAGGCCACAGCCTTACGGACTACCCAATTAGCTTCCACAATTGTGTAAAGTCAAATTCCTTCACAAATTATATATATACATATGCATACATATGTATTTATGTGATATATGTGTGTATATAAATATATAATCTCCAAATGACTTTGCTGCTCAGACTGGTACACCCTATTATCTGACTTTAGTACTTAGTGGTATTCTATCCTATCTTTAGTAGGAGCTATTACACCATTCCCATCTCAGCCTACAATAACTAACAAGTAGTAAGCCTTTGTAGCTCAGAATCCTGAGTTTGGTATGTTTTCCTTACCCTGAGTGTTCAGTGAAAATCTGCATCTACTGTTAAGGAAATTCCATTGTTTAGAACTCAACAAAGATTTTCAAGGAAACAAATTTTGCGTAGTGATAGTTTATTGTACCAAATTACTTCCTTATTATCTTTCTCACATTCAAAGCGATCCCAATTATAGAATGCATAGATTTCTATATACTACTTTATTAACATAACCATAACACAAATTTATTTTAATATGAATAATTATATAAGATTTGTAATCTTATTTGGCTCTGTTCTTTTATTTTCTTCTATCCTTATAATCCTATACTTTTACTAAACAGTCCCTGTCAAGCTTACTCTATGTCCTGCAGTCAGTTTATTACAGTGCAAAGCCAATTACTTTCAGAATATAGACCTACATCCTCTTTTGTAGTCCCACCTCTTCTTCTGGAACATACTGGATGAAATCTCCCCCAGATCCAAATTCCTTGGCCTCAGGATTCCTGGTCCTGAGATGTTACCGGTTCCCATCAGAAGAGTATGTGAATAAACTACCAAGCAGCGGCAGGAACGGAGGAGAACACAGCCAAGGGAAAGAAGATGAATCAGAGGCAAAAATGAAGACTTAAGGAAGACGCAATAGCAACAAAAATAATTTCCTAACACACGGTTCACACTTATTCTGTGCTAGGTAGTGTGCTCTGCTTTTTAAAACACATTTTCAGTTTATCAGAAAACATGTACCGAATAAGTTCTTCCTTTTTTCATCTTTTATTATGAAATATTTTATGCAAGTATAATACAAAGAAATTTTAAAGAAAATAATAGAATGAACACTCATGTTCTCACCACCCGGTTTAAGAAACAGAACATTTCAGTAGCTTTAAAGTCTCCTCTTTCCCCTTCTTGACACATCATCCTAGTTTCCAGCATGCCCGGAGGTAGCTACAGAGCTGCATTTTGTTTTGCTCATTTCCTTGCTCTTCCTCATAGTTTGGCCCCACATATATGTCTCCTGAAACAATATACTTAGTTTTGCTGGTTTTGTACATCATATAGGTAAAATTAAATTGTGTATATTCTATGATTTCTTTTTTACACTCAACCTTATGTTTGTGAAATGAAACCAGTTCTGTACGTGTGTGTGTGTGTGTGTGTGTGTGTGTGTAAAATTGTGGTTAGTTCATTTTCCCTGTTGTGGATTCTATGGCTGTACCGTACCTTATCCAATCACCTCTCAATAGACATGTGCATTATTTACTATTTTAGTTTTTCCAGTATAGTAACTAATGCTGTCTTGAACATGCTTGAACACATCCCGACCGACACATGTGAGTGATTTTCTTTTGCCTGTGAGTAGTATTGCTGGATTTGGTTCCACTCTACAAGTTAATTCTACATTGTTTCCCAGAGCAGTTGCACCGATAAATATATACCCACCAGCTTCATTTAAAAAGTTCCCTTTTCTCCACATCCTTGCAAATTGTTAGCATTGGCAGACTTTTCAAATTTTGCCAATATGGTGGGTGTGAAATGAAATCCACATTGAGCTTTAGTTTGCAATTTTCCTAGTGATTAAAAGGGTTGAACATTTTTCATATGTTTATTTTTCATCTTAAAATCATATTTTTGTTGTTGTTTTCTACTACTGGATTTTTTCCGTTCCAATTTAAAGAATTTTTAGTACTTGTTTATATATTCTGGAAATGAAACCCTTGTATGTTATGTGCAGCAAATATTTCTTCCATTTTGTGGCTAATCATTTAGGCTTCCTTATGCTAAGTAACGCAAGTTCTTAATTTTAATATGCTTAAAATGTATCAATCTTTCCTTCATGGCTTGTAATTACCTGTCTCATTTAAGATAATATTACCTACCTTGAGCTCTTAAAAAAGTCTTTATTTTCCAGTAAGTTTTAGCATTGTCTTTCACATTGAATTATGTAATTCACTTATGTGGTAGAGGCACATTTCATTTTTCTATCTGACATTAAAAAAGACTATATTTCCAGCTAGCCTTATAATTTGGTGGAGCCATGAGAATATGTTTTGAGCCCTAAAATTTCCTGTATAATCCTCAGTGCTCACTTTCATTCCCTATCTTCCAGCAGATATAGAAGAATCAGAAAACTAAACCAAAGAGAGGGCAGAAACCACTAGTTGGAAGGACACTGCGTCTGTGAATGATAATGAGCATCAGGGCATCAACACATCTCTCCCCACAAATAGGCATTGGAATGTGACACAAATAAGAAGTAAACCTCTTTGGGGTTAATCCGTTGTAATCTGGAAGTTAAGGAAGATAGCACACCCAGCTAATAAAAACTGGGAATTAATTTTTTGTATGGTAAAAAAGAAGGGTGTGATTCATTGCCTCCATTTGAATAAACAATAGTCCAAGCTCCATGTAATTGAATAAGTCCATGCTTTCCTTATTCACCTGCATTGCCACATCTGTCATATGTCAAATTTCCAAATATGTGTGGAATTGTGCCTGAGGGATTCTATTTTATTCCAGGCATCTATCTCTGCATTAGTACTGCATGGCTTTAATTTCTATCGCATTAGGATAAATCTCAGGATGGGGTAGGACAAGAATTCCCACTTTATTCTACTTTGTGGAGAATTTCTATGCTTTCCTTGGACCTTTACTATTCCATATATAGCTCAGAATCAGCCTCATAAATTTATGAAAAACTCTGTTAGATTTTTGTTGGAATTTCTTTGAAACAATAGATAAACTAGGGAAGAACCTAGATCCTCAGAATATTTAGGCTTCTTATCCATTAGTTTAGTACTTGGTATTTTTCAATATGGTTTTATAATTCTATCCAGAAAAGCATGAACTTCAAATATTAGATAGTATTTGTGGTAAGCAGAATAATACCTCCTTTCTCAAAAGTCAATGTCCTAATTCCCCAAACCTACAAATACGTTAATTCACATGATAAAATGGACTTTGTAGATTTGATTAGGGTTAAGAGTTTTGAAATGGGGAGATTAACCTGGAGACTATCCTGGGTCCGATCTAATCACATAAATACTTAAAAGCAGAGAACACTTCTCCTGGATGTCCTCAGAGGGAGGTGTGACTATAGATAGAGTATGCTCAGAAAGATGCTTTGAAAAGGAAGGGGACAAGAACCAAGGAATATGGGTGGTCTCTAAAGATGGGAATAGCAGCTCTGCTACCACCAAGATTTTAGCTCAGTGAGACCTGTGTCAGACTTCTAACTTACAGAACTCTGAGATAATAATTATGTGTTTTTAAAAGCCATTATGTTTGTGGAAATTTTCTATGGCAGAAATAGAAAACTAAAACAGGATTATTATTGTTCTATATAATTAGAGTTTGTTCAACTTTACCTGTATATTAATAATTTTTATAGCTAATGATTCTTTCTGAATGTCAGACCACGTTCCTGGGATTGTCTCCTTCTTTCTGAAGGTAGTTCACTGAAGGTCTGTTTATGGAATACTAAGTTTTTTGTTTGCCTTTATTTTGTTTTTGGTTTTGAAAAAGTTTCACTGAGTATATAATTCAAGGATTACATGAATTTTCTCTCAGTACTTTGATATTCTGCTGTCTTATTAAAAAAAATCAGGTATCTGACTATTTGATTCTCTCTCATTAGGTATTTTGTTTTTTCTCTCTGGCTACATTTAAACTTTCTGTCTGTGGTTTTCTTCAGTTTCACATCTAATCTAGTAATACATCTAAATTTTTTTTTTAATTTAACTTTTTTGGGTGTTTGTTTCTTGAGTATGAGGATTCATGTCTTTCACATTCCTTATCTCCTCCAATGTTTTGTCTTTCCAATTGTCTCTATTATCTTCTTTTGTAACTCTATGTGTTAAACTTTCTCACTCTATCTCTTAACCTGATTTTGTATTTTCTGTTTCTACATCTTTCTGAACTTAATTCTGGATAATTCATTGACTCTGGTGGTTGTTTGAAAGTGGATACAGTTAAACAGAGACAACCACCTGTGTAGTCAGGATTTGAGTTTAGAGGCCATGAAGATTAAGAATTGGAAATTCTAGGACTCTAGATCAGGTAGAAGAGAAGATGCAGTGTGGAAAACATTAAGCATAGAGAACAGGAAGGTAAGGTGTGTAGAAACCTTCAAGACAACAATTAGAAAATTATTTCTGAAAGGAGAATAATGGGAAGCCTATGATAAAGAATTGATTTCAATCTCCCACCCTGGCAGGTGAGTAGAGGGAATGTACCTTGTATGTATTTTTCTCTACTTGGAGCCACAGAATAGATGACATGGAAAAAAGAAAAATAAGAGGGAATGTCCTAAACTATGCATGAACTAGGCCACAAAATTCAAGGGCCAAATATGTTAAACAGGAAAGGAGTGACAAGCCTAAAATGTGCAGGATGGAGAAGAGTCACAACCAATGGCTGAAGCGTAGAGACACTGCTGTGTCTCTACGTCCTGATCTAGGATGCTAGATCAGGAGTTTGGTAAAGTTTGGGCTTAGTATTGGGCTATTAAGAAGTTTAGTGTGCCTATGCTATTCTGTATGAATAAAAGTGCAACTAGGAGGGGTAGTGATCCTACTAGAGCGTAGAATAGGAAGTACGGTCCTGTGTTTAGGCGCTGTTTGATTTCCTCACTGGGTGATAATAATTAGAGTGGGTACTAGGGTTGCTTCAAATAGGATGTAGAATATAATTAGTTCTGTAGCAGTGAATGTCATGATTAGGAATAATTGTAGAAGGATTAATATTGTAATAAATAGTTTTTTTCGGGTCAGTGATTCCTTTGATAGGTGGAATTGGCTGGCTATAAGTATTAAGGGTAGGAGTCATGTCGTGAGTGCTAGAAGGGGGGGCTGATAGGGAGTCTGTAAAGAACAGTAAGGACAGATTTAGGCTGTTGTCGTTAAGTTGGTTCAGAAATGGTAGGTTAATGAGACTAGTCAGTAGGCTGTAAGTTGTGTTAATTCAGATTATGTTGGGTTTTGATATTCATGTTAGGGGTATTAGTATTATAGTAGGAAAAATGATTTTTAGCATTGTAGGAGATTTAGGTTCTGTACATAGTCGGTTCCGTATGTGTTAGATACTATTACTAGGAGCGATAGTCCTAGGGCCGCTTCACAGGCGGCAAACACAAGTAGAATGATGGGTGCTATCTTGGCCAGTGTGAAGTGGTTGTTTAGGATTGCTACTGACATTATTACGAATAAGGATAATATTATGCCTTCTAGGCAGAGTAGGGAGGATATAAGATGGGATCGATATATGAGCAGTCCTATAAGAGATACAATGGAGGCTATGAAGATGTTAGCATATACTATGGACATTTGATAATTACGGTACAAGTCGTAATCTAATGAGTCGAAATCATTCGTTTTGCGTTAAACTAATTATCATATTCTGTTCATTCAAGTCCTTTTTCAGTTCATTCATAGCCTAGGCTCACGGCTAGAAGAGAGATAAGTACGAGTGCTATGGTAAGTACAGTTGTTAGATTATTTGTGTGTGATGCTCATGGGAGAGGTAGGAGTAGTGCGATTTCCAGGTCGAATAGCAGGAATGTAATGGCTACTAAGAAGAATTTCATAGAGAAAGGTAGATATGCTGATCCTATGGGGTCAAATCCGCATTCATAAGGGCTGGCTTTTTCTGAGTAGATATTTAGTTGGGGAAGTCAGAATGCGATCAATACGAGTAGGGAGGCTAGGATTGTGTTGGTGAGTAGCGCTAGGATTATATTTATTGTTTCCTTCTGGATTTAACCAGAGCTGGTTGATTGGAAATCAACTGTACTAATTAATACTAAGGAAGCATGATCCTCATCAATAGATGGATACGTATAAGAATAGTCATACGACGTCTACAAAATGTCAGTATCAGGCAGCGGCTTCAAATCCGAAATGGTGGTTGGATGTGAAGTGGAATTTTAATTGTCGTAGAAAGCACACAATTAGGAAAGTTGAACCAATGATCACGTGTAGGCCGTGAAATCCCGTGGCCATGAAAAAGGTGGAGCCATAGATCCCATCGGAGATTGTAAAGGGAGTTTCATAGTATTCTGAGGCTTGTAGAAGTGTGAAGTAGAGGCTTAGGGAGAGAGTAATGAATAGTGCTTGAAGTATGTGTTTACGGTTTCCTTCTATTAAGCTGATTATTACCTCTACTATTACCTTCTATTAAGGTGATTGACACTCCTGAGGCTAGTAGTACTGAGGTGTTGAGTAGTGGGACTTCTAATGGGTTTAAGGGTGTAATGCCTGTAGGTGGTCAGCATCCTCCTAGTTCGGGAGTAGGTGCTAGACTGGAGTGATAGAAGGCTCAGAAAAAGCCTGCGAAAAAGAATACCTCTGACACAGTAAAGAGGATCATGCCATATCATAGGCCTTTTTGGACAGTTGGAGTGTGATGGCCTTGGAATGTCCTTTCTCGGATAATGTCTCGTCATCGTTGGTATATAGTCAGTGTGTTGGTCGTGAGACCTAGTAGTAAAAGATAGATTGAGTTGAAGTGAAATCATATGATTAAGCCTGATGTTATGAGAAGGGCTGAGAGGGCTCCAGTTAGTGGTCATGGGCTAGGGTTGACTATGTGATATGCATGGGTTTGGTGTGTCATTAAGTATTGTCATGTAGGTATAGGCTTACTAGTAAGGTGAAGACATAGGCCTGGATAAGAGCCACAGCGAATTCAAGAAGAGTAAGATAAGGATAATAAAGGTGATGAGGGTTGTAGTTATGTTAATGCTTATGAGGGCAAGGGTAGCTCCCCCGATTAAGTGAATTAGTAGATGGCCTGCAGTGATGTTGGCTGTTAATCATACAGCTGGAGCGGTGGGTTGAATGAATAGGCTGATAGTCGTAATAATTACTAGTATGGGGATAAGGGGGAGAGGTGTTCCCTGGGGTAGGAAGTGGGCTAGGGATGCTTTAATTCTGTGTGGGAATCCTGTGATAACTGTCCCTGCTCACAGGGGGATGGCCATTCCTAAGTTTATAGATAATTGAGTGGTAGGGGTGAATGAGTGTGGTAGGAGGCCTAGTAGGTTAGTGGATCCGATGAATAGAATGAGTGATGTAAGTATTAGTGCTCATGTTTGTCCTTTGTGTTTGTGGATTGATAGCATTTGTTTCGATGTCAGTGGGATCAGTCATTGTTGGATCGAGGTAAGATGGTTATTAACTAGTCGATCAGGTGAGGGAAATAGCATGCCCGGGAATAAAATAGCATGCTCGGGAATAAAATAATTAGGATTACGCTTCCCCTACAATAATAGGGGGAGCGAAAGAGGTGAGTAGATTTTCGTTCATTTTTTCTCTCAGGGTGTACTGGTCTTCAGTGATGGTGTTGATTTTAGTTCTGGATTTATTGCAAAATCATGTTTAGAAATTTTTAATTGAAATATAATGAATAGAGTTAGGATTATGGATATGATTGTGATGAATCATGTTGATGTGTCTAGTTGTGGCATTTCATTAAGGAGAGATTAAGGTACTCTCAATTTTTAACTTAAAAGGTTAACGCTGTGTAGCTTCTTAATGATTGAAGTATTGAAGCGGATCATTTCTCGAAGTAAGACAGTGGCACTGACTCGAGAACAATGGGTATAAAGCTATGATTAGAGCCACAGATTTCTGAGCATTGGACGTAGTATAGCCCTGGTCGTATAGCCATTAGGGTGGTTTGGTTCAATCGTCCTGGGATGGCGTCGGTTTTTAGTCCCAAGGATGGCACAGCTCATGAATGGAAGATGTCTTCTGATGAGATCAGTATATGGATTGTTACTTCTATTGGTAATACAACTCGGTTATCCACTTCTAACAACCGTAGTTCTCCGGGTTTTAGTTCTTGTGTGGGAATTATATAGGAGTCAAAACTTAGGTCTTCATAGTCCATGTATTCATAACTTCAGTATCACTGGTGCCCCATGGTTTTGACAGTTAGGGAAGGGCTATTAATTTCATCTATTATATAAAGAATCCATAGGGAGGGTAGGGCGATTATGATTAAAATAATAGCTGGTAGAATTGTTCATACTGTTTCTACTTCTCGTGCGTCTATTGTACTTGTATGAGTCAGTTTTGTAGTCAGTATAACTGAAATAATGTAAAGTACTAGCGAGCTGATTAGGAATACGATTATCAATGTGTGGTCATGGAAGTGTAGTAATTCTTCTATGATAGGGGAGGTTGCATCTTCGAGGCCTATTTGGAATGGGTACACCATGGAAATATAAAGGGTTTCCACCTATAACTTGACTTCGACAAAGTCATGTAATTTTTACTAATATCTCTTTATTGAGAAAGACATTATGGTTATGGTATTGGCTTGAAACTAGTTTCAGAGGGTTCGACTCCTTCCTTTCTTATTTTGACACAATGTAAGTGGGCTCTTCACATGTGTGATAGGGAGGAGGACATCCATGTAGTCATTCGATGTTGGTCGTTGTTAGTTCAACTGTCTCTACCTCTCGTTTAGATGCAAAAGCCTCTCAGATCATAAAAACCATTAGTATTACCGCCGTAAGTTAAATAAATGAACCTATAGAGGAGACCGTATTTCATGTTGTGTAGGCGTCTGGGTAATCAGAATACCATCGTGGCATTCCTGATAGACCTAGGAAATGTTGAGGGAAGAATGTCATGTTGACTCCGACAAATATGATCGTAAAGTGGATTTTTGCTCAGGTATTATCGAGTGCAAATCTTGAAAATAAGGGGAATCAGTGGACGAATCCGCCCATGAAAGCGAACACCGCTCCTACTGATAATACGTAGTGGAAATGCGCTACCACGTGGGACGTGTCGTGGAGAATGATGTCTAGTGACGAGTTTGCCAGTACAATGCCCGTAAAGCCTCCTACTGTGAATAGGAAAATAAACCCTAGAGCTCATAGTATGGCAGGTGATCATTTGATGTTGCCTCCATGTAGAGTGGCTAGTCAGCTAAATACCTTAACTCCCGTTGGGATTGCGATAATTATAGTAGCTGAGGTAAAGTATGCTCGCGTGTCAACGTCTATCCCTACAGTAAACAGGTGGTGCGCTCACACAATGAAGCCCAGGAAACCGATAGATATTATTGCTCAAACTATTCCCATGTAGCCGAAAGGTTCTTTTTTCCCTGAATAATAGGTAACAATGTGCAAGATTATCCCAAATCCCGGTAAAATAAGGATATATACTTCAGGATGTCCGAAGAATCAGAACAGGTGTTGATATAGGATAGGGTCACCTCCTCCAGCAGGGTCAAAGAAGGTTGTATTTGAGTTTTGGTCTGTAAGTAGTATGGTAATGCCAGCCGCCAGAACTGGTAGAGATAGTAGTAATAGTACTGCTGTAATTAATACGGATCATATGAATAGGGGAGTTTGGTATTGGGACACTGCAGGGGGTTTTATATTGATGATAGTTGTGATAAAGTTGATAGCCGCTAGGATGGATGATACACCTGCCAGGTGAAGAGAGAAAATTGTTAGGTCTACGGAAGCTCCCGCATGGGCTAGGTTACCTGCTAGGGGAGGGTAGACGGTCCATCCGGTTCCCGCACCTGCTTCTACTATGGAAGAGGCTAGCAATAATAGGAAAGATGGTGGCAGGAGTCAGAAGCTTATGTTATTTATTCGGGGAAATGCTATATCGGGGGCTCCGATCATTAGAGGTACTAATCAGTTTCCAAAACCCCCAATTATAATAGGCATAACTATGAAGAAGATTATTACAAATGCATGGGTGGTGACAATTACGTTATAGTTCTGATCATCCCCTAATAGGGCACCCGGTTGACCTAGTTCTGCATGAATCAATAGGCTAAGGGCAGTGTCGGCTATTCCGGCTCACGCACCGTATAATAGATAGAGGGTACCAATATCCTTGTGGTTTGTAGAGAATAGTCATCGATTTATGAACATGGGTAAAATGGCTGATAATAGCATTAGACTGTAAATCTAAGAATGGAAGTTTAAGTCCTCCTTTTGCCAAGCCCTGTGGTGAAACGTCACGTTGAATTGCAAATTCAAAGAAGCAGCTTCAACCCTGCTGGGGCTTCTCCCGCCTTTTTTTCTACACGGTGGGAGAAGTAGATTGAAGCCAGTTGACTAGGGTATTTAGCTGTTAACTAAAGTTTCGTGGGATAGAGGCCCACCTATCTAGTAAGGGCTTAGCTTAATTAAAGTAGTTGATTTGCATTCAGCTGATGTGGGGTGAAGTCTCCCAGTCCTTAAGTTGATTTCAGAGATTAAATTAGTAATACTTACTTAGGGCTTTGAAGACCCTTGGTCTGGTTTAGCCTAAATCTCTAGTCTAGAACAGACATTATTGGGGTTATGGGGAGTAGTATGGTCAAGATAATGATCAGTGGGGGTAGGAGGGCTACTTTTTTTGTGTTTTCAAACTGTCATTTCATTTTTATGTTGTTTGCTGAGGGGAATATTGTTAGTGTTGTAGTATAGGATAATCATATGTAGAAGTACAGATTTAATAATGCTGTGATAGCCATAAATGTTGGTAGGATGATTATGTCATTTTTTGTCAATTCTTGGATGATTATTCATTTGGGTGCAAAGCCTGATAGAAGGGGGAGGCCTCCGAGTGACAGCATAAGCATTAAGATCAAAGATGTTATGAGTGGTAACTTGTTTCATGTGTGAAATAATGATAATGTTGTTGTAGATGAGTTATGGATAAATAGTATGACTGTTCTGAGTGTTATGGCGATGTAGATTACTAGGTTTAGGATTATTAGGGTAGGGTTATATGTTATGATAATGGCTATTCATCCTATGTGGGCAATTGATGAGTAGGCTAGGATTTTTCGAAGCTGGGTTTGGTTTAGTCCTCCTCAGCCTCCCACTAGTACTGATGCAATTGCTATAACAGTTAGTAGTTTAGGGTTAATGGATGGTGTAATTTGGTAGAGGATTGACAGGGGTGCGATTTTTTGTCATGTAAGTAGGATTATGCCTGAGGATAGTGAGGTTCCTTGTGTTACTTCAGGTACTCAGAAGTGGAATGGGGATATTCCGAGTTTTATTGCCAGGGTGATGGTTAAGAGACTCGATGCTATTGGGCTGGGGAGCTTTAGGATTGTTCATTGTCCTGAAAATATTAGGTTGATGATGATGCCTAATATTAGGAGCATGGATGCAGTGGCTTGGGTTAGGAAATATTTTGTAGATGCCTCTATGGCCCGTGGGTTGAAGTTCTTTATTAGGATGGGGATGATTGCTAGTATGTTTATTTCAAAGCCAATTCAGATTATTAGTCAGTGAGAACTTGTTAGGACGATTATGGTTCCTGATGCAATGTTTGTAGTGATTATAATAAAAATTAGAGGTTTTAGGAGTATGAGAAGGGGGTTAACCAACATTTTCGGGGTATGGCCCCGATAGCTTACTTAGCTGACCTTACTATAGGTTGTGGTGTATTTTGGGTACCACGAAGATTTTTGAGTTCTTAAGATTAGGTTCGATTCCTATTGTCCTAGAAATAAGAGGGTTTAAACCTCTATTATTTACTCTATCAAAGTAACTCTTTTAATCAGACATATTTCTTACATTTGGGGAGGAATGCTTGCTGTGATGATAGGTAAGGTCATGTGTCATATGCATAGGGCTAGTGTGAGAGGTAGGAAATTTTTTCACAGGAGGTGTATTAGTTGATCATATCGGAATCATGGGTATGATGCTCAGATCCATAGGAATAGGATTGTTAGTGCTAGAGTTTTTAGGGTGAAGTTAGTAGTATATAGTTCAGGTATGTACGGGCTATGGAATGCTCCAAGGAATAAGACAGTTGTGAGGATATTTATTATAATAACGTTGGCATACTCTGCTAGGAAGAATAGGGCGAATGGGCCTGCTGCGTATTCTACGTTGAACCCTGAAACCACCTCCGATTCCCCCTCTGTTAGGTCGAAAGGGGCACGGTTGGTTTCTGCTAGGGTAGAGATGAATCATATTATGGCTAGGGGTCATGTGGGGAAGATTAGTCATAGGTGTTCCTGGGTGATGATTAGTGTGGACAGAGTGAAGGATCCATTTATTAGTAGTACCGATAAGAGGATGATGGCTAGGGTTACTTCACAGGAGATCGTTTGGGCTACGGCTCGTAGGGCCCCGATGAGGGCATATTTTGTGTTTGATGCTCATCCGGAGCATAGAATTGAGTAAACAGCTAGGTTTGATATTGCTAGTATAAATAAGACTCCTAGGTTTATGTTAATGAGGGGGTACGGTATGGGTAGGGGGGCTCATATGGTTAGGGCTAAGGTTAAGGCTAAAATAGGGGCTATAATAAATATTGATACAGAAGAGGTGAGTGGTCGTAGGGGTTCTTTGGTGAAGAGTTTTACAGCATCTGCTATGGGTTGGAGAAGTCCGTAAGGTCCTATGATGTTGGGTCCCTTTCAGAGTTGTATATAGCCTAGTACTTTTCATTCTACTAGCGTTAGGAAGGCTACGGCTAGAAGGATTGGGACGATTAGTGAAATAATGTTAATTATAAGTATAATGTTAGGGAGAGGAGTTGAACCTCTGAAGGATAAAGCCTTAAGTTTTACGCAATTACCGGGCTCTGCCACCCTAACAAGCCCTGCTTTCGGGCTCATGGTGTGATTAGACTGGCTAGATTGAGATTATATCATGTATTGGTCTTTTTTTTTTTAAGATTTTATTTATTTATTTGAGAGAGAGAATGAGAGAGAGAGCATGAGAGGGGGGAGGGTCAGAGGGAGAAGCAGACCCCCCGCCGAGCAGGGACCCCGATGTGGGACTCGATCCCGGGACTCCAGGATCATGACCTGAGCCAAAGGCAGTCGCTTAACCAACTGAGCCACCCAGGCGCCCTATCATGTATTGGTCTTAAGGCGCTTTGTTAAAATAGGCCTTGTTTCTCTTGTCCTTTCGTACTGGGAGAGACTGGTTAATAGATAGAAACTGACCTGGATTACACCAGTCTGAACTCAGATCGCGTAGGACTTTAATCCTTGAACAAACGAACCCTTAATAGCTGTTGCACCATTAGGATGTCCTGATCCAACATCGAGGTTGTAAACCCTACTGTTGATATGAACTCTCGAACAGGATTGTGCTGTTATCCCTAGGGTAACTTGTTCCGTTGATCAAAAATTTTGGATCAATTAATGATATATTATTTTGACTGGTGTGTCTAGATTTATATCACTCGGAGGTTGTTTTGTTTTCCGAGGTCACCCCAACCTAAATTGCTAGTCCATTATAGAATTATTTTGTTCTATGTCGGTTGATTAAGTAGGTTCTGTTGGGCTAGTTAATTAAAGCTCCATAGGGTCTTCTCGTCTTATTGTTTCATTCCCGCCTCTTCACGGGAAGGTCAATTTCACTGATTGGAAGTAAGAGACAGTAAAACCCTCGTGTGGCCATTCATACAAGTCCTTATTTATAGAACAAATGATTATGAGTAGGAATGATATGATGCCTACCCCTTCCCAACTGATGAATAGTTGGAATAGGTTGTTTGCGGTGACCAAGATTATTATAGTAATGAGAAATATTAGTAGATATTTGAAGAATCGGTTGATGTAGGGATCTGAGCATATGTATCATACTGAGAATTCTATGATGGATCATGTGACGAAGAGAGCTACGGGTATAAAGATTATTGAGAAGTGATCTAGTTTAAAGCTTAATGATAGCTTTATGGTTTGGATAGTTATTCAGTGTCAGTTTGAGATAATTATTTCTTGTCCTGAGTAAATGAATATTATTATAGGGATTATGCTAGTCATAAAGATGTATGAGATGGTGGTTTTTACGTATTGCGGGTAGAGTTTGCTCTCGTAGATTGGGGTACTGGTTAAGATGACTGGTATCGTGAGTATGAAGTGTCATAATAATGGAGGAGGCGAATAGATTGATTACTTTTATTTGGAGTTGCACCAATTTTTTGGTTCCTAAGACCAATGGATTACTTCTATTCTTTAAAAGTTGGAAAAGCCGTGTTTTTATACCCGGGGGCATGAGTTAGCAGTTCTTGCATTCTTTTTCGGTAAATAAAAAGGTTTGAGCTTTTATTGTTAGATTCACAATCTAATGTTTTTCTTAAACTATATTTACAGTAAAGGGGTCCTAGGATTATTTTCTATTTTCTATCTATATTTCTATTTTCTTTATATTACCAAAGTGGTGTACATTTCTTTGTAAAAAATCAAAATATCACATCGAAAGCTAAAACCCCTTCTACTATCCCCCCAATTTCAAAATATTCTTCTCCTAGAGAAAGCACTGTCTAATCCCTCTATTTATGTAAAAAGATACCTCAACAAACCATATAGACCAATTGTGTGTGTGGTGAGTGTACCACTTATGTATGTGTCTTAAATAAGGTTGGAAAATTTATAGGTAGAGGTGGGACACTAGAAAGCCAGAGTGAAACTGACAATATTCTAATCAGGAAGTAGCCAGGCCCTAACAAGGGACTGACAGAGCAAAGGAAGCTGCTAACATTGATAAATGAGTATATGTGAAGGCAGAAAGATTTGGAAGTAAAGATAATGCCAGAGATTTGGGCTTAAATACCAGGCTAGCAGCTGGTGATTCCCTTGGTGTTCAGGAAGTAGGGCAGTTGGGAAATTTTTCAATGAAACAAAGGTATTTGTCTGAGGCACACTGATTTGAGGTGAAAATGACCTCAAATCTGATTAAAATCTTTAATGAAATGACAATTTTCTATGACCTGAAATGTATTTATTTGACTATCTATTTAACAACTGATATCCCCTATGGAATACTGATGGATATTTACTTCTATTCCAGTAATTATTATTTTCTAAATCCTAAATTCTTTAAAAAGAATTTTTCTTAAAAATGTTTTTTTTTTCTTTTCAGGAACATTCTTTAAAAAATAAATTCTTTATTAGGGTGTAACTGTGACCTCAGTTAAGTCACTTACCTTCTTTGGACCTGAAAATGCCCATGTTTAAATAAAGGGATTTAGACTTTCTTTTCTATCATTATTGCAGACTAATAATTGTAACTTACCCCTCTGCTGAAAACAACTATGAATGTTGAATAATTTTTTCTACCTCCTTAAATGCATTGATAGTATGACTACAAGTCAAATAAAAAGCTAAGTGAAGTCAGGATCCCAGAAGTATTCTTTTATACGGGTAAGTTAGAAACAAACCCAATTCGTCCCTCCCTGAATGCCCCACCCAACACCCAACCCCACATAGAATGCAAGGAAAATTGCCTGCCTTAAACCATGGTGCTTAATGAAAAAGGAAAAAAAAACCTCCCTTGAAAATTGTGAAACAAATGCATACCTTCAGGGCTTATATATCAATTTACATTGACTAGGTTCTCCAAAAATCCTTAGATGGATATAATACTGTGGTTTCAAGTAGTTCTGGCCTGGTTGTGGCCTCCCCCCTCCCAAAAAAAGTGACAGAAGCAAATGCAGATGATTTTTGGAGGAATTTAGCTCCATCACAGGTTTTAAAGAATTCTGATAGATAATCTTCTACATAAGATAAAAAAAGCGGAAAAAGACTATAAAGAATGCAGATGTATGAATTATCAATTATAGATTACAAAAGAACCATACTTAATATGTTTCAGAAATAAGAGGAAAATGAACAGGGAAAAATAAGATATAAAAAGGGAACAAGCATTTTTGGCAAAAAAAAAAATAGAACCTCTAGAAATGAGAATTAGAATAATTAAATTAAAAATTCTCTGGATTATATAAATTGCACAGCAGAAAATTAGAGGAATAATAGGTGAACTGGAAAGTGATCTGAGAAATTATTCAGATGTATATTGAGAGACAAAGAGATGGGAAAATATACAAAAGTGAGACTAGAGATATGGAGCAAAGAGTGAGACAGTTTCTCCTTTAAAAAGGAGAAAAGAGAGAGAAAGTAATAGAGGCAAGATCTGGAAAATTTTCTGATGATAAGCACTGGGTGATATAAGGAATTATTGAATTGTACTATGTTATGTAATTGTATTATGTTGTACACCTGAAGCCAATATAACATGGTATGCTAACTATAAAAAAATAAATAAAACCTACGTATAGAAAAAATAAAAATAAAAAAGCAAAACATAAATTAAAAAAATTTTTGAAAAATTTCCAGAACCAGTAACTGACAATGATGCATACCTTCAAGAAGCTCCCAAAATTGCAAATGTAATAAAAAAAAGTCCAGACCTAGACAAATCATATTGAAATTGCACAGCAGCAAACTGCAAATATATCATCTTAAAAGACTATTTGTATTAACAGAAGCAATAATATACCAGGGGTTAGTGAACTCTTTCTGTAAAGGAACAGATGGTGATTACTTTAGGGTTTGAGGGCTGTATGGTCTGTGTTGCAAATACTCAGTTCTGCCACTATAGTAAAAGCAGCTACAAAATTTGTAAATGAATAAGAATGGCTGTGTTTCAATAAAACTTTATTTACAAAAAACAGGTTGTGATTCATATTTGGCAGACAGGGCATAGTTTGTTCACCCTGGGTTAGACTGACATCTGACTCAACAGCAAAAACAGAACACGGAAGGCAGGAAAATATCTTTAATAGAGTGAAATAAAGCAGTTGCCAACCTACAGTCCCATAGTCAGCAAAATAACATTCAAGAATGAAGTAAAATGAAGACAATTCCCAGAAAAAAAAAACAAAAAACAAAACCTTGATAAATTTTTACCACCAGTTCATCTTTACTAACTAATATTCTAAAAGACATACCTTCAGGTGAAAAAAAAGTGATCTCAGTTTAAGAAACAAAAAGCAATGAAAATAATAAATATGTGAGTAAATCTAAAATCAACTCCGCATAAAACAAAATAACAACAATATAAAAAATATATAAACAGGGGTGCCCGGGTGGCTCAATTGGTTAAGCATCTGCCTTCAGCTTAGGGCATGATCCCAGGGTCCTGGGATCGAGTCCCACATCAGGTTCCCTGCTTGGTGGGGAGCCTGCTTCTCCCTCTTCCCTGCTTATGTGCTCTCTCCTTCTCTCTCAAATAAATAAATATCATCTTTAAAATATATATATATTTAAAATATATCTATACACACAATAAAAACAAAGTAGAGTTAAAATTCCCCAAAATAGCCTTTACTATGGAGAGGTGACTGGAATCAAGCTCTCTAAGTCCTTGAATTATTCAGGAGGAGGATAGAAATATTGACTACTTTAGACAATAAAACTTTATGTATATAAATTAAATGTATGTAAATGTATGTAAATTTAACTTTGTAAAGTAAGAACTACAAAATGGAAATAGAAAATGAAAATCCAAACTAGTAAGAGTGGAAATAAAATGAGAAAAAAATCTGTCTAAAGAAAGCCAAGAAAGACATTTAAAGACATATAAGATAATATAGACATATCAGATAATATAGACATATAGATATGTCTTATAGCTATATAAGATCATATAAATAAGTCTACATATATAAGCAACTGAAACTAATGTAAATATACTGAATGTTCCAAATAAAATTTTTAAATGTTGATGCTGGTTTTAAAAAAAGTCACCCATCTACTACTTTACAGAAGAATAGCAATTTAAGCCTAAAGCAAGCAGAAGAAATACTAAAAATTAGAAAGGAAATCAATGAGATTAAAAAGAGTAAAACAATAAATGAAACCAAAAGCTGGTGCTTTGAAAAAGATCAATAAAATTGATAAATCTCTAAGCCAGCCTAACTGAAGAAAAAGAGAAGATACAAATTATCAATATCAGATGAAAGAAGGGTCATCATACTGATCCTTTGAGCATTAAAAGAATAATAAAGGAATACTACAAACAACTCTATGCCCACAAATTTAATGACTTAAGTGAAATAGACCAATTCCTTCAAAGACACAAACTACCAAAATTAACACACACACAAAAGTAGATCTGAATAGGCCTACACCTATTCAAAAAACCTGAATCAATAGTTCATAACCTTCCCCCTCCAAAAAAACAAGAAACAAACAAACAAAACAAAACAAAACAAAAAATGTGTCAGGCCCAGATGGTTGCACTGGTGAATCCTACCAAACATTTAAGGATGAAATTATACCACTTCTCCACAATCTCTTCCAGAAACAGATGCAGAGAAAACACTTCTAAACTCATTTTGGAAAACACTTAGTTTAGAAAACACTTCCAAACTCTAAGGCCAGAATTAACCTAATACCAAAACCAGACAAAGATACTACAAAAAAAGGGAAACTATGAACCAATACCTCTCATAAACATAGATGTAAAGTTCTTCAATAAAATATTAGCAAATCCATTTCAACTATGTATAAAAAGGAATAATACACCATGACCAAGTGGGATTTGTTCCAGATTCAAAATCTGAAAATCAGTCAGTGTACTTCACCACATCAACTGGCTAAAGACAATAAATAAGTAAATAAATAAATAAATAAAATGATAATATCAATTGAATCAGAAAAAGCATTTAAGATAATCTAATACCCATGCATGACAATATCTCTCAGTAAACTAGAAATAGAGGAGAATTTTCTTAACTTGATAAAGAACATCTACCAAAAAACTCTACAACTAACATTCTACTTAATGGTGATAAACAAGATGCTTTAACCCTAATATTAGGAATAGGTCAAGGGCATCCTCTCCCTTACGACCCCTATTTAACATTTTAATGGAAGACCTAGCTGGTTTAATTATTTGAAAAGAGGAAATAAAAAGTATACACATTGGAAAGGAAGAAATAAATGTCTTTATTTGCAGAATAATGATTATGTATATAGAAAATCCCAAAAATTTGCCAAAAAAAAAAACCCAGACAAAACAAAAGACGCATGGACCTAAAATAAGTGAGTATACAAATGTTACAGGATATAGGTTAATATACAAAAGTCCATGCTAAAAAATAAAAGAAAAAATTCAGTGCTTACCTATATACTAGCAATGAACAATTAGAAAATTCTTAGGTATAAATCTAACAAAATATGCACAGGATCTACAAAACTCTGATGAAAGAAACTAAAGAAGATCTAAATAAATGGAGATATATTCTGTGTTCATGGATTGGAAGATTCAGTATTGTTGTCTTCCCAACTTGATCTTCTACATATTTCAAATCAAAATCCCAGCAAGCTACTTCATAGATATTAACAAGTTTATTCTGAAGTTTTATGGAGAGGCAAAAGATCTAAAATAGGTAACAGAGAACAAGAAGAACACAATTCTATTTCAATATACTTACTAACAAGCTACAGTAATGAAGACAGCATGGCATTGTTGAAACAACAGGCACACAGATCAACTGAAAAGAACAGAGAGCCCAGAAATAGACCCATAGAAATATAGGCACTGATCTTTGACAAAAGAGCAAAGGCAATTGTATGTATTAGTTTACCGTTGCTATTGTAACAAATTACCACAAATTTCATGGCTTACATGGCATAAATTTCTTATGTTATGATTCTGGATTTTGGACATCTGACATGGATCTCACTCGGCTAAGATCAAGTTCCTTACAGGAGTTATAGGAAAGAACCCATTTCCTTACCTGTTTCAGCTTCTAGAGGCACTACATTCCTTGGCTCATGGATCAATTCCATCTGTAAAGCCAGTCAAGTCTTTCTCATATTGTACCAGTCTCCTTCTCTGCCTCTGATTCTTTTATCCCTCTTCCACTCTTAAGAACCATCATGATTACTCTGGGTCCATCTCTATAATCCTAGATGATCTTCCCATCACAAAACCATCTGAATAGCAATCCTAATTCCCTAATTCTGTAACTTTAATTCCCCCTGGCCATGCAGCCTAACATATGCACAAGTTCTGGGGATTAAGACATGAGTGTCTTTGGTAGGGGTGGGGCATTATTCTGCCTATCACTGCAATTCAGTGGAGGAAGAATAGTTTTTTGCTGGAACAATGCATATCCATATGCAAAAGAGTGAATCTAGCACAGATTTTTACAGCCTTCACAAGCATAAACCTGAATGGATTATGGGCCTAAATGCGAAATGCAAAACTATAAAACTTCTTAAAGAACATGTAAAAGAAAGTCTATGTGACCCTGGGTTTGGTGATGAATTTTTAGATAAAATGCCAATAGCGTGAGTCACAAGAGAAAAGATGGATAAGCTGGAATTTCTTAAAATGAAAAACTTCTGCACTGTGTAAGACACTGTCAAGAAAATAAAAAACAAGCCACAAGCTGAGGGAAAATATTTGAAAACATATCTGATAAAGGACTTGTACCCAAAACACACAAAGAGCTCTAAACTCAACAAAAAGAACCCAATTTAAAAACGGGCAAAAGATCTGAGCAGACACTTTGCCAAAAAAAATATATAGATAGCAAATAAGCAAATGAAATATGCTCAACATTATCTATCATTCAAGAATTACAGATTAAAACTGTAGGGAGATATCCCTATACATTTCTTAAAAGAGCAAAACAAATAAACAAAATAACCCAAACCTGACAATATCAATTGCTGTTGAGGATGAGCAACAGGAATTCTCATTCTTTGTTGGTAGGAAACCAAAATAATATAGACACTTTGGAAGATTGCTTGGCAGTTCCTTACAAAGCTAGACATAATCTTACCGTACAGTTTAGTAATTGTACTTCTATTTATTTACCAAAGTGATCCAAAAACATGCCTACACAAAAACCTGCTTATAAATTATTTTAACAGCTTTATTTATAATTGTCAAAACTAGAAGCAAGCCAGATGTCCATCAATAGGTGAAATGATATACAAACTATGGTATATCCACATATGGATTATTATTCTATGATGAAAAAAATGAATCATCAAGCCATGAAAATACATGGATGAATCTTAAATGCACATTGCTCCATGAAAGAAGCCAGTCTGAAGAGGGTACACACTGTATGGTTCCAATGAAATGTATCCTGGAAAAGGAAAAACTAGGGAGAGGGTTAAAGATCAGTGATTGCCAAGAGTTTGGGGGAGGAAGTAGGTGAGGTACAGGGCAGTGATATTTTAGGGCAGTGCAATTATTCTGTATAATGTTATAATAGTAAAGCTATGACAATATGCTTTTGTCAAAACCTGTAGAACTTGACTACACCAAAATAAAAAACTTTTGCACAACCAAGGAAACCATCAACAAAAGAAAAACGCAACCTAATGAATGGGAGAAGGTATTTACAAATGATATATCTGATAAGGGGTTAATATCCAAAATATATAAGGAACTCATATAACTCAACACCAAAAAACTTTACATAATCCATGGGCCGAGGAACCGAATGGACATTTTTCCCAAAGAAGACATACAGATGGCCAACAGACCCATGAAAAGATGCTCAACATCACAAATCATCAGGGAAATGCAAATCGCAACCACAATGAGATATCACCTTACACCTGTCAGAATAGCTAGACTAAAAAAGACAAGAAATCACAAGTGTTGGCGAGGATGTGGAGAAAAGAGAACCTTTGTGCACCATTGGTGAGAATGTAAACTGGTGCAGCCACTGTGGAAAACAGTATGGAGATTCCTCAAAAAATAAAAATAGAAACACCATATGATCCCAGAGTTCCACTACTGGGTATTTACCTAAAGAAAATGCAAACACTAATGCAAAAAGACATATGCACCTATATGTTTATTGCAGCATTATTTACAATAGCCAAAAATATGAAAGCAACCTAAGTATCCATTGATAGACAAATGGATAAGGAAGATATGGTATATATACACAATGGAATATTACACAGCCAGGGAAGGGATGAGATCTTGACATTTGCAACAACATGGATGGACCTAGAGGCTACACTGCTAAGTGAAACAAGTCAATCGGAGAAAGACAAATACGATATGATTTCACTCATATGTAGAATTTAAAAAAACAAAACAAAAACAAAAGAGACAAACAAACAAACAAACACAGACTCTTAAATACAGAGAACTGGTGGTTGCCGGAACTGGGGTGGAGGAGCAAAACAGGTAAAGGGGATCAAGAGTACACTTAATCTTGATGAGCACTGAGTAATGTGTAGGATTGTTGAATCATTATATTGTATACCTAAGACTAGTGTAACACTGTATGTTAATTATATTTCAATTTAAAAAGAGGGAAAAAAAACCCTGTAGAACTTCATTGCACAGAAAATAAATTTTAATGTATGCAAATTCTCAAAAAATCTTTTGGGGGTGCCTGTGTGACTCAGTTGGTTGAATGCTGGACTCTTGGTTTTAGCTCAGATCACGATCTTATAGTTGTGGGATCAAGCCCCGCATCGGGCTCTGCACTCAGAATGGAATCTACTTCAGATTCTCTCTCCCCCTTCCTCCTTCCCTCTCTTTCTAAAATAAATAAATTAATTAAGTATTTTAAAAAATCTTTTAGGAAGTTATGGGGTCCCAGAATGGAATGCAGAATGTGACAAAACAATGTATCTTTATTACAAATATTTAAAACACCTTCACTGAAGGGAGTATGGGAAAGAGTTGCTGACCTAAGTAACTTTAGAAATAAATGGGGTCTGTAAGACAAAAAGGCAAAAGAATCTGTACCTAAATGCTATATTCTAGTTGATAAAGTTGTTTCCCATGAGGGTGTGGGTAAATAATTTTGATACTACTATGCAGAAATATTGGAACTGAACAATTAAGTAACTGGATGACAGATGGTAGGAGCAAGTTTTCTCACTTTTGGAGTAGGAGGTTACACACTGCAAGAAGAGGTTATAATGATCAATGTGGTAATAGATTAGAATTGGAGACATCAATATGAATTCATGTTTAGCATATATATATATATATATATCATGTAAAAATAGTATAAACGTGTGTTTATATACTTGGGTTAGTATACACATATATTTCCTTGATGTCTCTGCTGAGAGGGCCTAGAAGCAATGATACCCCAGTAGCAGTGAGCACACCTAGCACCCAGATCTTGGTTTCTAATACCACTCTCCAGTTAAAACACACACACACATACACACAAAACACAGGGCTTCTTGGAGAAATGGCTGGTGCTAGGATTGGGAAACGAAATAAACAAGATGAATCTGGAACATCTTGTTTTGACAGAGAGTAAGGAAATGATAAAAAACAAAAAACAAACAACAAAAACTCCACAATGATGGGGTATGTCAAATGGAAATAGGAACCAACTGAAAGAGCTCCTAATGGCCAAAACGAATAATTTTAGCAATATAATAAAAAAATAAAGTATTGGATTATAACCCAAAGTATAAAATAAATATCTATGAGTTTATAATGATATAAATGATTGAAGAAATGGGAGGGAATAAACAAATCTTCTGAGCAGAAACAATCCAAATCATTTGTGTAGACTCCCTGCCTTCATGGAGATGGAGCATAAACTCTCAACTCCTTAATGGTGAACTCCGTATGTTGACTTTCTTCCAAAGAGTACAGTATGGAAAGGGTAGGGAGTAACTTTATGGTGGAGAAAACTGACCAACACTGCTTCAACCAGGTTATCAAGGTCAACATCAACAGTGATAAGTCATGTTGATACTATGTACCCTTGATACATATAATGAAAAAGTACTTTACCTTTATGATCTTCCTTCCAAAATATATAACCTGTCTAATCATGTCTAACCATGTATAAAGCGTTAGATGAATCCCAACTGATGAACATTCTACAGAATACCTGATTCCTTTAATCTGTCAAGGTCATGCCAAATAAGGTAAGTCTAAGAAACTGTCACAATCAAGAGGAGCTTAAGGAGACATGATGACTAAATGTAATGTGGTATCTTAGATGGAATCCCAGAGCAGAAAAGGAACATTAGGTAAATACTAGGATATCTGAATAAAGTGTGGACTTGATAATATATCAGTATTAGTTCATTAATAATAAATGTACTATACTAATGTTACATGTAGCAATAAAGAAAACTTGGTGTGAGATATATAGAATCTCTCTGAATTATCTTCACATTTTTTTCTAACTCTAAAACTGTCCTGAAATTAATTTTTCACTTAAAAATTTATTTTATTATGAGGTGCCTGGGTGGCTCAGTCATTAAGCGTCTGCCTTCGGCTCAAGTCATGATCCCAGGGTCCTGGGATGAGCCCCACATGGGGCTCCCTGCTCAGCGGGGAGCCTGCTTCTCCCTCTGCCTGCCACCCTGCTTACTTGTGCTCTCCGTCTCTCTGTCAAGTGAATAAATAAAATCTTAAAAATTTTTTTATTAAACCAGAAGAAGGTGAAAGGAGAAACAAAATATTTGAAAAGATCAAATGGACAAATAGACAACACAAAAATAACATAATTACATTGTTTATACAGACTAACTCTAGTTAAGAGGCAGAGATTGTCAGACTAGATCAAAGAGCAGGATCCAGTTTAGGTTCTCTAAAATTGATACATTTTAACCACAAAAATACCAATAGATTGAAAGTAAAAAGATGAAAAAGATATACCATGAAACCTGCAAGCACAAAAAAGCTAGAGTGCTTATATTAGTATCAGATAAAGCATGCATCAAAACAAGGAATATTACTAAAGGGAAAGAACATTTTGGAGTGACAAAATAGTCTATCTTAAATATATGCTAAATTCTACATTTTTTTTTTCTATAGGGAGGGCTGGGTTACATGATTTCTAAAAATCCTCCCTGCTCTAAGTACTGTGATTCCTGGGCTGGCCAGTGGCAAGTCTGATTTGTAAAAGTGAGCACATCTTGCTATGCTTCTACAAGTCCATAAAGGGCTGTTGGATTCACATGGATAAATTCTGAGGGGCTCTTTCTGAACAGATTTGTCTATGTAGAAAATAATGCAGACTATTTTGCTTGAATTCAAATGAAATTTGCATTAACCTTTGTAAGTGGGGAAGCATAAAGAAATAGCACAAGAGGTTTGCAGATATACCAGACCATAAGATTGTTTGCTTACGAAAGCTGTTGAACTATTTATTTGATCCACACCACACACATTTTGGAGGCATTGAACTGAAAGCATAATAGACCCTAGGGTGTGTATATATTCTAGAGAAAGAGAGAGACTTGCATTCAAATGAATGCATTTTGTTTAATGCATGTTTTAGAACCATACTTGAAAAGTACTCTATGAAATTTCAATTTGATTTTGCTGGGTCATTTTCATTTAGAACTTAGTAAAAGCTAAACTGCCTAATGAATATTTAGTATACCTTAGACAGTTCAGCATTTTCAAACCTGCATTAAATTGAAACATCAAAACAAAAATATATTATTTTTCAAATTCTTCTTGGTTTTTCCTTTTGTGCCTCCTAAATAAAGACAGTCTGATAGCTGAAAATACTGGTATAAAATGAAGAGGGTAATGAGTAGGAAAAGAGAGGTTAGGAAGCTATAATCAATTGTGAGCTTCAATGCAATCATAAACCATGAGAGCTAAATAACTCCTATCTCTACCTTTGCCCTTTCGTTGTAATAATGCATGCAGAGATTTTTAAGTAATATAAGCTTGAGATAAAAACTGAAAAGTTCAATTATCTTAGCAATGAAATATTAGGAAGGAAATATGGATATGTTTGAATAAGTGATGAGTGGAAATATAATGATATTTCAGTAACAAAATAAATTTACTTCAGATATAAGAGGGTACATTTCCCTATACTGATTGCTACTGATTTTTTGGCTGAGTTTACCAAATTGTAAATCTTCCCCACTGATGCTTAGTAGTTATGTATTCATTTGAATTATGAAAATGATTATCATAATATTTTAGCCTCTGGTGAGCTATAGATCTTCTTCCATCATTTCAACCGTTTCTTCATTTTTTGGAACTCAGATGACATATTCACTTTTCAATTTTTATAGACATATATTTGAGTTCGAATTTGATGTATTCTAATTTGCCGTGTTGGAAAAAAAGAACTAATTTCAAAGGGTGTGTGTGCGTGTCTGTGTGTACGCATGTACGTGCACATGGTCATGTGTGTAAAGTAACCGTGTTACTGCACTGGAACACAAAGACACCGAAGAATTGAGTTCTTAAGTTAAGAAAGAATAGAAACAGAGCAATGAAAAGACCACAAACTGAGGGCATTTGCCCCAGAGGGTCATTCTTAGTTTAAACCTAACGAAGGTGGATGGGGTGGTGGGCAGAAAAAGGGGAAACAAAATACAGTCTTACTTTGTATGTGTATAATAGAAAAAGTTGACACATTGTGAAGAACAAAAATGTTACAAAGGTTGTTTTATAGTGAAAAGCTTAGGTTTAAAAGAAAAAAACAATTTGAAGAAAGTGGAGTAGTGCCATTTTCCCTTTCGTTTTCCATTGGTTCCATAAATCGGTATTGAGTCTCTTTGAAGTGCCAGGACGCTGTGCTCACTGAAGATGACAGGATGGCTCCCAACACTTCTCAAGACCTTCCATTCCCTGATTGGAAGGCAGTGCAGTGTGGGAGCTTGCCCACTGTTGGATGGTGGTCAGGAAAGGAGGTTTGGATGGAAATGCAGAGAGTGAATACGATTTCCCAAGGCCAGCATTTCTGTGACCTTCATTTCCACTCCCAACATCAGCTTATTGGTGGAGTTTGAGGGTGAATTCCATTATGTAAACTTAAGATTATTTCCAGGCACGACTTGTTTGAGCCACATACTTCTTCCTACCAGCTTCTCTTCTTCCGTCCAATATTAGTACAAGAGCATGTTTCTAAATATACTTCCTAAAAGACCCCACCCACAGTTTAAAATATCATCATTCCCAGTTCCAAAATGTACAGAGAATTTGGGGTGGGGGGATGTGAGCAGTTCAGCTGTTGCCTACCCTTCTCCCTCTCTCTTATCATGCTTTCCCTGATAATGTGTGCATTCATGGATTTCTGCGTTTTTCCGACTTTCCATCTTAAAGTGACCCTCCTTGCAGACTGAAGTCCCTTGAGTCTGAGAAGATATTCTAACCCTCATTCGTATCATCCCGTTGTCCCACCCAGAGTTCCGCAGCCTGTGGAAATAGATTATATTAGAACATATACTCACATTTTGTTGTGTGGACATTTGACACCCCCTTCCTGCCTCCCTAAAAAACAACAGCAAACCTGGTCACACAGGACCCAGCACCTGGCAAGGATCCTCTGTGAAGTATTTCTGGAAGTCTGCAGAGGGAGTCTCATGGGTACGCAAATAAGTCTGTGCCTGTTGGCTGCTGTATAACCCCCCCTCCTTTACCTCTGGCTGGCGGCCAGCAGTGACGCAGGTGCATTTCCAGAAGGTCCCTGTGGTGCTTGTGGCAGGAATTTAGGTTTCTCAAATGTTATCATTTTGCCTACAGTTGTTTAAGTTACAACTGTAGACAATGGCAGCATATATTTCTGAGGTGCTAAGTTAGTTTTGTCTATCTTAAATATGAACTACTAGATTTAGGGTAATCTTTGCCCATGCTGTTGAAGGATATAAATAATTATATCTAACATCTTTAGCTTCAGCATTGTCAAGTGATTTTTCCCAATGCAGATGCGAAAAAAGAATAAAAACCACAAAAATCAAAACCAGCACCACCCAAGCTGTATTAATTATTAACACATGGAAAAAAGATAAAATCTGTAATATTTATTTCTATTTACTTCCTACCTATTTAAATAGCCTTAAACATCAGGATCTTTACCTGAAATACCCATCCATTGTTCCTTGAAATATACTATGGAATCTGTTTCACATCATCTTTTCTGAGGGTATAACACTAGGCTTAGTTTTTCTTTAGAAAAAGAAAGTCAAAGTTGTTTTGTTTGTTAATTCTTATCGACTGCCAGTGGCCAGAGCTAGGTAGGACCCAATGTTTCCAAATAGAATAATGCAGAATTATTGTAATGTAGCTTTAATTTGGCAAAAGTAAATAAAGTTGTGCATTATAAGTAACTACCGAACACAAATTGCTTGCCTGTGCCTCTTTTTACCTCAATGTATAGCTGCTGCTAAAAACAGAGTATCTGAGTCTAAGTTTATAGGTATCAAAGGTCTAAGAAGAGGCAACATGAAAAAAAAAAAAAAGCAGTGTTGTCATGTTTATAAGGGGGTCAAACATCTTCTGTTGCTTACATCCTAATTCTTTTTGCCTCCAGTTAGTGGAGAATCTTTGATCCTTTCCGGATGGTCTCAAGGCCAGAGCCAAATCTAATGTCCCACTTCATTATTTCCAAAATTGTTAGAGTTGGCCATCTTATTTCTTTTATGTAAAGAACACAGGAAAATGTGCATAATTCGGGGGACCTGGAGAATTGTGAAAACAGCAATTCTGATTGCAACATAAACACACTGTCTGCAACTTTTTCCTAGAGGAGTGATTGAGTGAGATGCCCCTATCTGGTGGCTGGAATCCAATGCTACGGAGTCACACAGAAACTCCCATCATTTCATTATGATGGCGACCAGTGCCTACATGGGTTTTTAAAAGCTACTTTCTATTTTAAAAAGTTGTATATTTATTTGAAAGAAGGAACAAGCATCCCACAACTATAGTGTTACTACTATTCTACTTTTTTATTGAGCTAAATTATGTGTTGATTTTGTGAAGAACTGACTGATGTTATTGCAGACGCTCTTCCAGGCTTGGGCATCCTCAGCCACTCATTCGTGCCTGCCCCAGGGTTGGCTTTTAACACCTGCTCTCCAGGTTCAGTGCAGGCGTTGCTTGCTCTGTGAAGCCTGTTTTGCATAAAGTTGTAGAACAACAGAGCTGGGAGATCACCCTAGCTCCTACTGTCCATGAGGAAACTGGGACACGCAGCTGTGAAGCAGCTTGCCCGAGGGCTTACAGCTGGTTAGGGGTCAAGATTTCACAGGAAAGGGCACTATATTTCCCTGTCCACCCTGGCTTTGCCTTTCTCTGGACTCCTGCAGTCTACTACATTATTTAACACTTAAATATGTATTGCCTGGTGGCACTCCCTAAGTCCTTTTTGTGTCTGAACCTTGTGCTGAATGCTGACTGCACGGTAGGAGTTCTAGAAAGATGTGTTAATTGATTGGCATCAGTGTGCACTGATGTGGATCATGCCTCCTGACCGAGCCTTCTCACAAGACCAGAATGCAGAATCCCATGAAGATTTTCTATTCTCACCATCAGAGTCTTGAAAATATTCTACACACTGGTTGCAAGCATGCCTATTTTTAAAATCAATTTATTTAATATCAGAGTTGCCAACTTTTAAAACACAAAATCAGTAGTAAAAGAAAAAAAAAGGAGTGGAACTGTATGATGTTCTACTGGCACAAAAATATCATTGTTCACCACTGGAAAATGTAAAGAATTAGACACTAGCCCACTGTGTCCTCCCAAACTCAATGCTAAGCAATTGACATAAAACTGAAAAATTCAGCCAATTATCTGGATATTTTAGTTTGTCTTCTTAAAAAATAGTGTATAGAGGTGTCCAGAATTCTATCATTGCTTAGTTGTCAGTCAAAAAGTCATTGTTATACATAAATATGATGTCATATCAATGCATAATAAACCCTCCTGTCAATCAAAAGTATTGTTATGTATAGACTTTGTGTCAGACATTTTAGACTATGCATTAAGATATGAAGTGCATGCAAATTAAGACAAATTTAAAGATGGCCACAGGCAAATATATTTTAATAGAGTTAGACTTTACAGGGAAATTGACACTTGAGCAAAAACACAAAATGCAAGTGAGCAAAAACACAAAATGCAAGTAAAGTAAATACAGTTTTCTCGACAAAGAAGCCAGCTTTTGAAGGTGGAAAGAGAAATATAAGTTTATTATTATACAGACACATTTTCCATTTGGACAAATCTACTCATTAGGATTCTATAATTGGGAAAAGGAAAAATAATAAAAGTTACAAGATAGTAAGACAAACATCTCATTTTTCACATTTTCTAATATTTTAAATGAAATTTAAATTTAATACAGCTAATTTTCAAAGGAATTATCTGCCAAGTTAGTTTAAAAATATTTCCATCTGAAAATGAAAAATTTAGGGTTCAATTTTCCTTTCTCAACACTAGCAAAATTTCTTTCACTGTGAAAGTCTGCCAGAGGGAACAAGACCCCTAAACAATAGGGATTATGTATCTGATTATCTCTTGTCTTCCTCTCACCAGCTCCATCATGGTGTGCTACTATCACTCTCTGTGACTACAACCAAAATCAAAAAAGAATCAAGGCAGGGATGCCTGGGTGGCTCAGTCAGTTAAGCATCTGCCTTGGGCTCAGGTCATGATCCTGGAACCCTTGGATCCAGCCCACCGTGTCTCCCTGCTCAGAGGGGAGCCTGCTTCTCCCTCTCCCTCTGCCTGCCGCGCCCCCCCAACTTGTGCGCTCTCTCAATCTCTCTCTCTGACAAATAAATAAATAATAAAGTCTTTAAAAAAAAAAAGAATCAAGGAAGAGTGAATCCTAATGTAAACTATGGACTTTGAGTAATAATGATGTGTCAATGTAGGTTCATCAATTTTAACAAACTGTACCACTCTGGTTGGGAATGTTGATAACTGGGGAGGCTATTCATGTGTGTGTGTTGGGGGTGCGTATATGGGAAATCTCTGTGCCTTCCTCTCTTTTTCTGTGGACCTAAAACTTTTCTAAAAAAAAATAGTGGGTTTTTTTTATTTTGTTTTTTTAATGAATCAAGGTAGAAGGCATGGGATGAATGATTAAGTCCCATTCTGTCTAACTGAAGTAGCACTGAAAACTTCTAGGTAGATGTTGGCCTAAATCTGGTGCTTATGAAATTCAATATGTGACTGTAGGCAAGTTATTTAACCTCTCTGACTCAAGCTCTTCATCACTATTCACACCATAAATATATATTGAATATTTTCTCTGTTCTAAATACGAGGATAGAGCAATAAGCTAGATTATGGTTCAGTCTTGAATGGAAAGCAGAGCATAATAAATTCCCTGGTTCATTATTTAATTAGAGGTGGGAGTAGGTGCTCTGGGGAAATGCATTTGAGAAGGTACAGAAGGGGAATCTAATAATCAAAGGGGTGTTAGAGGTGGGTGGGTTGGATAAAATCTAGCAATCACAAATGGTTCTAGAGAGGCTCACACGTGATAGTAAGAAAGTATCATGTAAAGTATAAAGAACTGTCTATGATCTAGTATTATTAATTTGGGTATATTTGATTATGATTCTAGAGTATCAGCACCTAGCTCATAGATGGTAAAAAAAAAAAAATGTGTTAAATTGACTCCTTTTATAAACCCTTTCCCAGCCTGAAATTTTTCCAAAAATGAAGTCATGTGATGTTAAGTGTAAGTTGCACAGTCTCAAGGAGGCAGGAGCCTTGTCTGTCTTGTTCACCTCTGGTGCAGGGCCTGGCATATAGCAGATACTAAATGAACATGAAGTAAAGGCTGAATGAACAAATGGACTGTAATTGTTTCATTTCACATATGAGAAAAACTAAAGACTAGAAAAATTACTCTGTCAAAATTATTAAGTCATAGGGTACAAAGTAGCCCAAGTAAAATTTGAACCAAGGATTCCCAGCTCTTTAAAAAAATTTTTTTTTTAATTTGAGTATACTTGACAAGCAAAGTTACATTAGTTTCAGATGTAGAACATAGTGATTCAAGGGTAGCTACCATCTATCACGGTACAATGCTATTCCAATACCACTGACTATATCCCTATGCTGTGCCTTTTACTCCCATGACTTATTCATTCTGTAACTGGAAGCCTGTATCTCCCACTGCCCTTCACCCATTTTGCCCAATCCCCTCACCCTCTTCCCTCTGGCAACCCTCAATTTGTTCTCTATGTTTATAGGTCCGATTCTATGTTTTGTTTATTCATTTGTTTTGCTTTTTAGATTCCGCATATGAGTGAAATCATGTGGTATTTGTCTGACCTATTTCACTTAGCTCTCTAGGTTCATCCATGTTATTGCAAATGTCAAGATCTCATCCCTTCCATGGCTGTGTAATATTCCATTGTGTATATATACACCACATCTTTCTTATCCATTTGTCTATCAATGGATACTTCGGTTGCTTTCATATTCTTGGCTATTATAAATAATGCTGCAATAAACATATAGGTGCATATGTCTTTTTGCATTAGTGTTTGCATTTTCTTTAGGTAAATACCCAGTAGTGGAATTACTGGATCATATGGTGTTTCTATTTTTTAATTTTTTGAGTAATCTCCATACTGTTTTCCACAGTGGCTGCACCAATTTACATTCCCACCAATGGTGCACAAGGGTTCTCTTCTCTTCACATCCTCACCAACACTTGTGATTTCTTGTCTTTTTGATTCTAGCTATTCTGACAGGTGTAAGGTGATATCTCATTATGGTTGCGATTTGCATTTCCCTGATGATTTGTGATGCTGAGCATCCTTTCATGGGTCTGTTGGCCACCTGTATGTCTTCTTCAGGAAAAAAGTCTATTCAGTTCCTCTGCCCATCTTTTAATTAGATTGTTTGGGGTTTTTTGGCACTGAGGTGCTCAAGTTCTTTATATATTTTGGACATTAACCCCTCTTTGGATATATCATTTACAAATATCTACTCCCGTTCATATGCAACAACATACACTAATACAGAGGGCTTCTATTCTTAGCTGCAGCTGTTTAACCCTGCAAGTATCTACATTAAAACAAAAACAAAACAAACAAAAAACCACCTCTCTACTATGTGAATGAGCTTTCTGCCCAAACTCTTTCTGCTTTACATGAGAAAATGATATTCCTCCTATTACCATGCTTTTGACTATTACAAAACCTTTAACATTCACTGACAATAATTGGTACCCATGCCTAACACTTTTTTTAGTTACTAAGTTTTATTCTAACCTCCATGAAGCGTGAAGAGGTAATTGACGTGGAAAAAATTTAATCTCAGCCTGCTGCAAAGGAAAAGTAATACACACAATTTATTATGGCAAAATTGATTTTTTTCCTCCTGAGAAGAAAATAATAATCTCTAGAGATTATTTTTGGTTTTACCCACAAGGTCATTGCTCAATGGATATCACATATCTTACTCTATCTACACAAATTTTGCTATTATTAATAGATTAAGAACTAGGAATACTATGCCTTAGGAGTAATATCTAGAAAAGTGTTGCTACGGTTGATGTCAAAGAAATTACTGCCTGTGGTCTCTTCTAGGATTTTTATGGCTTCAGGTCTCACATTTAGGTCTTTATTCCATTTTAAGTTTATTTTTGTGTATGGTATAAGAAACTGGTCTAGTTTCATTCTTTTGCATGTAGCTGTCCAGTTTTCCCAGCACCATTTATTGAAGAGACTGTTTTTTTTTCTCACTATAAACTCTTGCCTCCTTTGCCATAGATCCATTGGCCATATTAACGTGGGTTTATTTCTGGGCTCTCTATTCTGCTCCATTGACCTATGTGTCTATTTTTGTGCCAGTATTGTACTGTTTTCATTACTACAGCTTTGTAGTATATCTTGAAATCTGGAATTGTGATACCTCCAGCTTTGTTCTTTTTCAAGATTGATTTGGCTATCCAGGATTTTTTGTGGTTGCATAAATATTTTAGTATTATTTGTTCTTAGATGTTATTCAATGAAGAAAGGGATTACGCAAAGGCATAAATACCAGGAGACAAGACTCATTGGGAGCCATGTTGGAACCTAGCCACAAAATTACCGTGAATCACATGCTGTTCCAGGAAAGCAAGTAGACATTAAGATCAGAGTGCAGGAAAAGTGCCTGTACTACATAACTTATAAATTGCAACCTAATTTATACCAGCTCTCCATGTGAAAAAAAAAAAAACCTTGGTTGGTTTATAATTTTGCAAAGCAAATAAGCTATTAAAATTTCTCAACTTAGGCTTGAACAAACGAACAAGCAAAACCAAGCATAATAAGAAAACATAAAATGCAGAAAAACATTCTCTCCTCATATTAGGGGACTTATATTATGTGTGAGGTTTGAAGTAATTGGTACCCAGAAGGGACTATATACGCTGGCTGAATTGTTCTGAAAATATCTCCATCCTGCTGACCAGTTCACAGAGAGATGCTGATGACACAGTCAGAGGAGGTCACAAAGTTTCACTGCTAGATAGAGAAAAGAAGTTCCATGAAGGAGGCAGAAGGACAGAGAGAGATGTAGAAATTTTGTCAAAGGGCAGAAGGGTATTTGGGACCAAAAGGTAGACTATACCTCACCCAGAGATCCCCGAAGCTACTTACCCCCAAACCAAACAATAAGAACCACCTCATCACAGATGGCAAGGGATTTAGACTATTTGAGACCAATTCACCATTGCGTGCCTCTGTGGGAAATTTGATTTAATCCCAAAGATGGGCATTTCTTACTGTCCTGAGGAAGTGTACATTCTCACAGCTCCCAGCCAAAAATGAAATGTGCTTCAAAGTAGGTCAGCACCAAATGAAAGCTCTCAGGAGCTTTGCACTGCACCATGCATGTAAAAGAAGAAAAACAAAGCCGCTTACGGAAGTTTCAATTCTCAGATGTTAGAATGAATTCTCTAGCTGTAATGAAATACAGAATAATCCTTTTGCACTTACTGAATTATTGAGTTACAAACTTTGGCCACGCATTTTATCCCCTAGCTTGATTGTCCTTATCCATTTCTGAGAACTTGCGCGCATGATACTACCCCAGACATTGTTATTCACAAGTATTTTATAGATTTTGTTACAATAATCTCCCTGAAGATTAATCTGAACATAACTCAATTCATGTTTCCAATTGTTACCCATTACTTGACGTAACAATTCTTAACTATAGAATAATTCAGGCCTCTGTATATTTGATGCTAAAAACAGTTAAGGTATAAAAGAGAAATAAACAGATGAGTTCTCTTGAAGAGCAAAAAAAAAAAAAAAAAGAGCCATACTTAATCTTGAATCAGCTCATGTGACTGATACAGGTGAAATTTTTTATCTAGTGAGGGTATCATGTTGAAATAGAGATTAAGAGTTCTTGGAGTTCTGCAGTATAAAGTGAATCTTTCTACATGCCTTCCACAATTTGGTTCCTACCTACCTTTCTGAATCATGTCTACTCACTCCTTCACTCATTCCTCCTGGACATGCCCCATGCTTTCCCTCTTCCAGGTCTTTGTTTATATTTTCCCCTCAGCTTTTCTGATGAGCTGAATATGTCTGATCCTAGCCAATTTTTAAAAGCTTAGACGCCACCTCATCTATGACTGTCAAGTCCAGTAGACTAATCCCTCTTTTCTCTGTACTCTTAAAAATATCTTTCCTTTGGCACTCATCATTTCATTTCATGATTTGGACACAGGGGAGGTGTAGGTAAAGTGATTAATTAATTAAACAAATACTTATTGAGCATCTATTATGTTCTTTGTGTTGGGAATACAAAGATGATTAATCATGAACTCCCTAGCAAGAGCTCATATTCTACCAGAAGTGACAGATGTGCAGCATACAGCTCAATGTAATGAATTTCTATAATGAATATGGATGGAGAGCTGTGAAAGCACAGAAAAGGGAATAAGTCGGTATTCATATATTTAGTTTAACAGACCCAGATAAAGAAATTACTATTTGCCAGGAACCATTCCAAAGGCAATAAAATATTAACTTATCCATCTAGCAATCTTGTAGTAAAACGTGCTACAAAGTACATATTATTATTATCATTCCCAGTTTACAGATGAAGAAACTGAGGCATGTTCACACAGCTAGTAGGTGGCAGAGCCAGGATTTGACCCAGGGAGGCTGGGTCCTGAATCCTTGCTCAGAACTACCAGACTATGCTTACCCAATATATATTTAATGATCAGAAAATTTAAGACACAGACTTATTTCCAAAAGAAATTGATTGTTCTGATGAACCAGCGCTCAGTACGTTGCATATGATAGGAACTCCATGGCTGCTTGTGAAATAAATGTCTTAGTTCTTGAAGGACATACAGGTGTTCGATAGGCGAAAAAAGACAGAAGGTGGGGCGCCTGGGTGGCTCAGTCGTTAAGTTTCTGCCTTCGGCTCAGGTCATAATCCCAGGGTCCTGGGATCGAGCCCCGCATCGGGCTCCCTGCTCCGCGGGAAGCCTGCTTCTCCCTCCCCCTCTCCCCCTGCTTGTGTTCCCTCTCTCGCTGTGTCTCTCTCTGTCAAATAAATAATAAAATCTTAAAAAAAAAAAAAAAAAAGAAAAGAAAGAAGGGCATTCCTGGTAAGATGGATGGAGACATGCCAAGATATGGAGCTAGGAAAAGACAGGGACTGTTTAGAGGACTGTGGGAAGTTCTGTGGCAGGTCCTGGGCCTGTCTGCCTCATCTCCATCCACTCTTACCCCCGCTCTACTCTGTATTATCCCTAGAGCTGCTTCTGTGGACTGTGTTGTCCAGACATCTGCATGAGGCTAGGTTTGCCCATGAAAGACTTGGCCAGACGCTGCAGACCAGAAGGCAGCAGAGCACAGAGCATTGCTCCCGGACTCTCTTGTCTGTGGCAGTGCCTCTGGCAGTGGCCATGTCTTCTGGTTGACTTCTGCCAGGCAACTCTGGCCCCTGGTCCCCCTCTCCTCCCACAATCCCCTAACCCAGGGATGCTAGGTGTCCTGCACTTGCTAACCTCTGAGCTCTTCACCAACCCTTGCTCAGTTCCTCAGCTCTACTATTTATCTGTGTAAGCAACCCGTAGTACTAAATTCCCTTTCCAAACAAACAAACAAAAAAACAAAAAAGCCACACACAAAAACCCCCCAACTTAGCTAGGCTTCCATTTTCATGCTTAGACACTGACAGATATACTCAGAATATTAGGGAAAAGGTAGAGTATATTCATCATCTGAGAGAGGAAACATTGAACTTATTATTGATGAATAAAGCAAAGTAGAACATTTTAATAATATTATTTCCCCTATTAAAAAATTACTTTATGTTTTGCAAATGTATACTATATTAGTAGAGTGGCATATAAGTTAATATAGTGTATTATACATAATGTATCATTTAAATCTACTCAATGTATTTGTATTTATATATCATTTGTAAATATATAAGATATATATTTGTGTACTATATATTTAAATGTATCATGTATAAATATATAATATATACAAATTATATAAACCATATTCATATCTTTAAATATATATTTTGAGGGATTCTCAAAGACTGTACTGATGCGACATTCATTTGAAAAGTTTGGAGTCTCTATAAAAATACATTGTGTTGGTGTCATACCAACAAAATTCATAATCCATTAGCCTCTTCATGCTAGGCAATGTTGTGTGAGAACTTGTGATAGAAGCATGTTAACACAGTGCCACACGTGACTTAGGTGACTTTTGCTGGCCAGTTTCATTTCTCCTTAAACATGGTTTAAATAAATTAAGCTCTCTAACATTGGCGGGGTGGAGATGAAAGGAATGAAGAAGTGAGGAAGAGAGAGAGGAAAGGAAGTAAAGAAGGAAGGAAATCTATTCAAATTGTACATGAACAAAAGTGAAAAGCTAAAATGGCCCCAAAGGTCCAGCTTCCCATCCTCTCATCACTGTCCCCAGACTAGACCCTCAAAGGTCCAGAAATTCTTCCTTTTGGATGGTTGGTACCTACAGAGGACATGTGGCTGCTCCTGAAGGTGACTTGGCACCTGTATTCCCATCTTTTCCTAGTCCAAATCAATGAAAGAATAGAGCTGAGTCCATGGTATCAAGTAGTCAGACGAGTTGCAATGTCCATAGAAATAATGTCTGTCTGCATACACATTTCTTCCATCAGGATTCACGAGCGCCATTCTGGACAGGTAGCCACTGGCCACGCGGATCATTGAAAGCACTGGAGTCCATACATTTCTTAGAAGTCAAGCATTATTTATTTTTATTTTTAGGTGAAAATAATAAAAAAATAATGTTAAAGTAATAAGATGTGCCTGTAGGTAGAAGTTCCAATAATTGTTCCTTGCACTTTACTTTGGAGGCTACTGTTTGTGTTGTGAAGCTGAAGCTGGTGTATTAAGTTCAGATTCAGCAGACCTTGACCTGCTGAATGGGGAGGCATAAGCCACCCACAGGGGCTTGGCAGGTAGCTCCCTCAGTTTCAGAGCTCCCACTCTGGGGAAGTGAAAACCCCGGGGTTCGTTTTGATTGAAGGCACAATTCAATACACCTACACCAAAGAAGTAAAGTCACAAGATCTGTTACAGATCCTGGCAAAGGGGAGGGGAGTGTGCAGTAAGCCGGGGAAGGACAGTCCTCTATCCCAGAAGATGGAGAGCAGAGCAGCAAGCACCTATTACTTACAAAGTGATTGGGGCCGAGGTCACTAACTTTTTGCCAACTCATTTCTAAGTGGTTATTTTAAATGATAGCCCAGGAAAAGCAAAGTGGGAACTCAGGGGAATGAGGGGGTGTGGGAAATCCTAAGCTCAGGTCTTTTATCCAAATGCCCAGACTCTGGGCGTGAGCAGGGTTGTCATACTGAGCAGCAACTCAAAATAGTTGTTTTTCTCAACACACTGGTTTATATAATTTTGTACTTTATTTGGCATTTTTAAATGCTAGTCATTTTTATTTGCATTTTCAAGTGACCCTAGGGGAAGAACAGAAGGAGGGGAAGAGAGAAACAGCTAAAATAGCTCAACACCTGAGCTTGCTCACACTGCTCTTTTTCAAGTTCATGCTTCTGCACCAGTTGGTTCGATCTGGACAGACCCTGGGAAATGAGCAAACCTATAGAATAATTTTTTGTGTGTGTTGTGCTTCATGTTTCAGAGTAGCTATTTTCAACTAGTATCACAGAGAGCTGCTACTAGCAACTGTTAAATTACATAGGAATTTGACTTCACACTGTTTATTGAAGAAATGCTGGAGCATATTAAGTGAAGTTTTACTGTGCTTGTATATTTCTCAGATGCAGCTACAATGCTAAGTGCCTTCATTACAGTGAAAAAGATGATATAGCATTTATAATATATAAAGTTAAATTATATTTTATGTTTTTAAATAATCTATGAAAACAAGATAAAGTAACAGTTTACTTTGATGTTTGGGAAAAGAAACTAGAAATAAAATTAAAAGTCTTGCTATAGAAAATGCTATCATCTACATTGCAGACTTTGGAAGGTTACAAGAATATACATATGTCATAAAGTATATGCTTTTCGGGGTAATTTTAAGAAATAAGAAAATCTAACCTCCGTATTTGAGAAAACCAGCACTTAATTTCCTTTGGGTTCTTCCTTTTCTATCCTGGAGAATTACAAATCTCTAAGCATTATCCGTTGTACATCTTCCCTAGTGCTTCATTCCTGGATTTATGTTCTATTCAAGTACTGATTGCATTAAATAATAATGTTAATTCTCAGTAGTTATTAGTCAAAATTAGCTAGATTATTTGAAATCTCCCTATCATAATAAAAATACAATTTAAAATACCTTTGTTACTTTTTTGTCAAGGGAGCACCATCATTATAATTACCATCTCCTCAAGATAGTATTTATTACTTCTGTATAAAACAGAGAGCCTTACTAGATCCATCTTGAAGGAGCATCCAATATGAGGGTAGAAAGGCGGCAATCATTTTCACCTCTCCCCCCACAGGTTATTACTAAGCAAGTGATAAGATTCGCTTTACAGAGGAGTGTGTGCATCCCTGAACAGACAACAGCTTGTTAAGTATATTATGAGAATCTTTTAAAAAATGTGGAAGAGTAAACTGTGGATTTCTCCCTTTTTCCTACTAGTTTTGTGCTATAGTAAAGTATGTTTTCTGATCATATTTTTAATATACATATGTGTGTATGTATTCCAGATATTGGTTTATTTAAAGGAAAAATAACAGTTTTCCAAAGCATGGATTCCAAAGGGCATAATTAAATTTTAAAAACACTTTGGGCTAATTTTAATATTTCAGGCTTAAAAAAAAAGGAATGAGATGGTAGTGGTTGGGAAGATACTCATTTGGCTGCTCAAAGAGCTGTGTCTGGGTTCTGGGACCCCTCAAGTATAGCAGCAGCTGCGCCCATAGATGATCCTGCACCCATTCCAAGAAGTGCCTGGCTAGAAGAGGGAAATTCATGTTTCCCAACTACCTGCGCCAAGAGCAGGGAGAAGCATTGTGAAGACTCTGCAATTCTTCTCTTTGGGTTTGCCATGGATGCTATGGTTATAGTTTTCCAAAAGACAAAGGATAATGAAACTGTTAGGAGAATTTGATCTTTTCATAACTCTGTTGCATATTAGAACCTTACACTCATTCCAAAAACTACAGAATGTGTGAGTTTTCCAACTTTTATTCTCCTTGGATTTGAAAAAATAATCTAAGCCAAAACTTCTTCCAAGACTGGGGAAAAGAAAATAAATTTCCTGAAAACCTAATAATCATTTAGGAGCCATAAGAGAAACGTTTTATCTCTAATGGACATATTTTGGAAGTAAACCATAGAATTTAAGGAAACCATGAAAATAATACAATTAAATGCCTACATTTTTAGGAGAAATGATTTAATAGAATTAAAATTAGGGGAGGGAAAAATTAAACCAAAGACAGAGAGAGAGATGAGGATCCGGAGGAATCAGGGGGTAGACATTGCAGGAGAAACACTACAAAGCCATCCTACCACAGAAAGTATCCCTCTCTCCACCACACTGCTGCGATTCCACCATAAAAATCCATGACTTTAGGATTTCTACCAAAAATCCCTCTGTAGCTCTCAGATCTTTTCTCTTCTAAATTGAAATGTCTAAGAGTCCTAGTGAAGTTACATTGCGGTAAGTGTCAAAGACACAATTTGAACCCAAGATCTCTGTTGTGCCACCCCAGTGCTATTTACCTCTTAATAATCTTTTTCAAATGGGATTTTTTAATTCAATGCTAACCTTTAAAATAAGTATATTCTTGAGCATTTTACTGCCCATATTTGTTTTGTGTCTTGGGCTGGTGCTAAGAAGTTCAACTTTAATTATCTTGGACTGAAACAGGTAAGAACTTAATGCATCCCAGGTGATGGCCAAATGAGATGAGGGAGCACTGTGCAAAGGAAAGTGTCACAGAACTCTGAATCCCCAAAATGGTGGGCTCATCGCTCAACCACTTGACACATCATAGAATAGGAATGCCAGTAATCACCAGTACCATATTGATAAGGCTAGAGGTAAGTTAGTTCAGGCAAAATATTATCACATAAAATTAATTGGGTAATTTAGATCCTATTGGCATTATAAATTTAATTAATGTATAAATGCACATTATTCCATGGTTACATGGTGTCATTTGCCATGCTGAGACATTGTTATTCTCTTGCTCAACCCCACCTGCATTTGTAATCTGGATAATGGGCGTGTGTGTTTTTTTTTTTTTTTAAATCTTTTTTTTTTAAAGATTTTATTTATTTATTCATGTGAGACAGAGGGAGAGAGAGAGAGAAAGAGAGAGAAGCAGAGGGAGGAGCAGGCTCCCAAGGAGCAGGGAGCCCGATGCGGGACTCGATCCCAGGACCCTGGGATCATGACCTGAGCCGAAGGCAGACGCTTAACCATCTGAGCCACCCAGGCGCCCCTGGCGTGTGTGTTTTTACATCAGCCACAAACACAGAGAACCAACTTAAAGGTTATAGGACCCAGATCCTTGGGTGCTTAATTCACCACCAAGGACTGTTGTATACAGAGAGATAATTTGACTTATAGGTAGTCAGACAACCACTTGCATGTATTTGGTTTGTGTCTGAGTCCAAAATTTCCAAATGTTACTCATTATTTCTTCTCATTCCTGCTCCTACTTGAATAATTTCCTGGGGAAAAAGATATATTTTTATTTTTCATTCATCTTGTTTGGTCACTTGGACAGAACTGGGATTTGAATGCAGGATAGCTGAACTCAAAAGCCTGTGTCTTTTGACCTCTTTGCTTCAATACCTCAAAAATCTTAATTCTAAAGTGAGAACATAAAGACAGTCCCCAGAACGGCTATTATATCATGCAGGAGCTGTGTCATAGAGTTCCAGGAGGTGACAAGTGAAGTTCTAGTTCTGTAAAACCCCACCCATTGTTCAGAGCCTCTGTCCCTCCACCCCACATCCTTCTAATAAATCCTTGTCTCCAGCAGAAACATGACGAGGACTCTAGTCTTTGAAGCTGACTTGTCTCCAGCAGTAACTTGACCATGACTCTAATATTTGAATCAGTTATCAACTGCTGCATAATAATCCACTCCGAGACTCAGTCACTTGAAATGACAATTATTTATTGTCATGATTCCATGAATTGACTGGACAGTTATTCTACTCCATGTAGTGTTGGCTGTGATCACTCATGTAGCTAAATTCAGCTAGCAGCTAGGCTGGGGTGCCTCCGTTCTCCTCCACATGGCCTCTCTCTTTAGCAGAATAGTCTACGCTTCTTTCAAGGTGTAAAAGATTCCAGAAGGGAACATCCCCAAAGGATAAGCCCCAACATACAAGGGCTTATTGAGCTTCTACTTGTGTCACACTTTCTGGCGACCAAAGCAATTCACATGGCTGAAGCCGTAGTCAGTGATGGGACTATATAAGGGTATGAATACAGAAGGTGTGATTAATGAAGGGTCATCGATGTAACAGACTACCATAAAAACAACAACAAAAAAATCTAGCTATGTACCAGTTTTCAATTATTTAAACATTCTCAACAAGTGTCTGGTATACCATTAACATGTTGTTAGGTGTGAAGACTTAAAGAATGCTGTTAACTAATAAGGGAAGGAAGATACACATATGCAAATCTATAATGTGATCTTACCTGGGGTGAAATATTAAGAAATATTTGTATTGGTTTCTGACTCTTGTTCCTGACCCAGGCCTCCTAAATTTCTTAAGTGATAAGAGCACTAAGAGAATCTCTTTTTTTAATATTTGATCTTCGACCTGTCTCTGACCTGTATATTCCCTAATCACAAGAGCCTTAGGAGCAACTTTTGTTCTATCGAGGTGACTCTGGGTGGGCTCCTGGATAGGGGCTGCTCACTGGAAGGATGAAGCCATGATTAGATACTTGAAATATTCCGTGCTGCCTCCATTCTCTCAAGAAGGGAGAAGGGCTGAAAATGGAGCTCACGATCAGCCATGCCTGTGTGATGAAGCTTCCATTAAAATCTCAAAAGTACAGGGTTCAGGGAACTTCTAGGTTCACAAACACATCTACGCTGGGAGAATGGCCCATCCTAACTCCGCAGGGAAAGAAACTCCTACAATCAAGACCCTCCCAGACTTTGCCCTATATATCTCTTCATCTGGCTATTCATCTGCATCCTTTAATAAACTGCTAAGGTAAGGGAATGTTTTTCTGAGTTCTGTGAGCTGCTCTAGCAAATTAATTGAATCCAAAGGGGAAAAAGGTCATGGGAACCTCCAATTTGTAGCCAAGTCAGAGGGAAACTGTGGGAACCAGGGGACCTACTACTTGTGGTGGGCATCTGAAATGGGGTAGAGGCAGTCTCATGGGATGGAACCTTCAACCTGTGGGATCTGATGCTATCTCCCGGTAGACAGTGTCAGAATTGAGTTAAATTTTAGAACTCCCAGCTGGTGTCATGGAAGAATTGCTTGGTATGGGAAAACCCCAAGAAGTGTCAGAAGTAAAGTGTTCAGAGTGTGGTAGCCTTGTGAGAGTGAAGGAGACACCCAGGTAGAAGACAGAGTTTTTCTAATACATCTGGTTAGGGAGAGAGATGAGAATTTGGATCAGACTCAAGAGCAGCTCTACTTGACCGTCTCCCTCCAACTTCCAAATTAAACCTCAGTTGATGGCAAGCGGCCCATGAAATGAATCAGAAGACAGGAAAATGGTGCAAATATACAAAATTCAACTGTATTAGAAAAAAATTAATATCAATATGGATCAGCAATTCTACATAAGCAGGCCAGGTCTTTAAATAAATTAATGCAAAACAGGGCACCTGGATGGCTCAGTCAGTTAAGCATCCAACTCTTGATTTCAGTTCAGGTCATGATCTCAGAGTCATGAGATGGAGCCCTACTTTGGGCTCTGTGCTCAGCAAGGAGTCTGCCTGAGAGTCTCCCTCAGCCCCTCCTCCTGCTGGCACATTCGCATGCTCTCTCTCAATGCAAAACATTTGGTTTTTTTCATCTGACTTTTAAAAGTGAAACTATGGTTCCTTAAGTCTAATTTTTGTGCAACAATTAAAAAAAGATTCTTCCATGTACTTAGTACCCGAGTCCCCTATTCAAAGGCCTTGATCACACAGTTCTGCCACCCAGAAGTGTCATATCTGATGTCAAGAGAAGGCACCATCATCGGGAGAGGGTAAATATCAAGGTGGGTTTCATAAGATCAAGTTTAATTTAGAACTTGGAAAAAGGTATAAAATTTAGCATGGTAGAAAGAGGAATAACACGTGTATGAAAAAAACATATGACCATAACTTCTGTTGAACTTTCCTGAGGGAACAGACTAAAGCCATGTGTAAATAGGGGGTTTGATGGAGGTCATTCCCATTGCTTGGCAATACAATTCCTTTCTCTTTTCTCTTTATATATATAATCAGAATGCTTGAACTCCTAGTTATTCATTGACCTAGTGGTAATAAACACCACAGTGACTGGCCTATAGTGCAAATACTTGTTAGTTTAGTTCTCTTCAATCGGAGCAGATGGTCCTTTTACACGTATAATCAATATATTATGTGACCTGTAAACAGTTGTCCAGACTTCTAAGGATGACATTACTTTTTTATTCAATAGTGCTCTCCCCACACAGAATAAGCACAGGTAAGGCAATAACTTCTTTTAATGAGATTAATTCTGATGATAACTTAAGAGACAGTTTCACTGCAAGATGTAGATGCCTTTCAATCCTCTTTATGAATTAAAATATTGAATCATTTTTGGTGCCATGCATATGGTGGTTATAAATAGAAGTGAAACTGAAGTAGTTTTTTAAATAAATGAAGCCATAACCCTAGACTTTTTCTGTCTTGGATTACACTGAGTCTCATCATAAATCCACCTAGAACAGAACTTAAATGATGCTTGCATTAACTACAGTGAAAACTGCTGATCGAATGCATTTCTACCCACAGAAACACATGGGAAGGGGTGCTGAGCCTTCCTTCTCGCCAGGACCTAAATATTTCCTGCAACTTTTAAAGCCCATATATATGTTCAGAGTCTACACCACCACCCCTCCCCCAAATATTTGTGCAACAGTAAGTACCACTAATTTATGCAAAGGAAAGGCTGAAATGCCCTACTCTTCTGGGATGCTAGTGTGTGTGTGTGTGTGTGTGTGTGTGTGTGTGTGTGTGTGTGTGTGTGTAATACCCGTGTTTTCTTAAGGAGTTGAATCGTCGCCAATAGGTCATCCTCCCCCGATGAGCACTCGGTATTATGATTATTCCTCCCCTGGGGTGGTGGAGACTATTCTGCACGCCTTTAGGCAGTCGGACATCACTTATACTTGAGGTTTTCAAAGTAAACGAAGAACCTAGCGTTTCTGCAGAGTCCAAAATCCGCCTGCGAACTTGGGTACGAGAGAGTTCGGCGGAAAGGAAAGGTGTCTGAGAAGTTGCGCCACATTTGTCTGGCACTTTCCACGGAGAATCTAATAAGTGGGGGGTTGCCGGAAAGGAGAGGGAGGGAAAGAGAGAAACACCCTCCTCCTCTTTCAGAAATTGCACCTCAGCCTGAGATTTGGGTATTATTTTACCTGTATTTATAAAAACCACCACTGCATTCCCTGCACCAACTATCCAACTGCCTCGACTTCCATTAAAAGCAGCTACTAAGACCAAAGAAAGAGGGAAAGACTGAGGAGCGGGGGGAAGACAAATAAATAAATAAAAGAGAGCGCAAGGGGGGGAAGGGGAGAGAAGGGAGAGAGGGAGCGCCTGGGACTCCAGACGGCGGCAGGTTCAATTAGCTAAACAAAGAAATCATGGCGGATTGTTTACATTTGGCAGCGCCCGGGCTGCGCGGACCGCCGGCCCCGAGCCGCCGCGGCCCCCGAGGAGTCGGCCGAGCTGCCCCCGCGCCCTGGCCGGGTAAGTGACGCCGGCCGCGGGCCCGGGGCGCGGCCGCCACGCGCGCCGCCCCCGCCGCCACCCCGCCCCCGC
>NW_027397072.1:63147360-63251635 GCF_003265705.2 Callorhinus ursinus | reverse complement strand
GCCCCAGCCCCCTCCCCCTGCCCCCGGCGCAGCTGGGCTCTGTGTGGATTTCGGTGACGCTGTGGCTCTGTTCCTTTGCTGCTGCTGCTTCTGCTGCTGCTACTGCAGCCATGGGGAAGGGGTGGGGGCAGCGGAGCGGCGAAGAGAGCGGGACCCTCTCCATTTGGCTGTCGCCTCGCGGGGTCAGCCCAGCTGGCGACCCCGGGGCGTGCTCCCTGGCGCCTCCGGTTCTAGGACCCGGGCGGAGCGCGCCGCAGCCTGGGAGGTGGGGCGGGGCAGTGACCCGGCGGGCTGCGCCCGTGCGGAGGGCGGGGATGGTTACTGAGAGACAGAGCCTCGGGAAGGGCCACCGCCTTCGGTCCTCGGGGTCTAGCGGCCTCCTTCGCAGCCTCCTCCTCGTACGCCGTCTCTTTCCTGCCCTCCATCCCCACGACCTTTCTCTCTCTCCTTCCTGTCCACCTCCCCTCCTTGCTTCTCTCTGGCCGGCCTTAAGGTTGAGAACCTGTGCAAGAGGTCACGTCTAAAGGCTGAACTTGAACTTGCCAAAGCCACCCACGTCTGTGAGAGCTTTTCCAAAGGCTAAATCTTTCCTCATCTTTTTGGCCCCAGGGTTCACTTTTTTCCCGTAGGATGGAACTCTCTCGCTCCTACAGAGGCTTTTAGAATGTCTTTGTGCTGAGGTTGGCCCGGCAGTACTGGGAGGTTGGCTAATGACAGGGGAGGAAAACAAAGGCAACAAATGGGGGGGGGGGGGGCAATGTCACCAACAACAGAGGAGGCTCTCTATTCTCCCAGGAAAGATGGTTTCCTTTGCGGGAATCCTTTGAGCATCATTGGCATGCAACTGACACATTTCCTTTGTAGAGCGAAAAACAAATCTTTAGGTCTTCAAGTTAATCTCAGTTTTTCTTTCAATAAAACTTTTTAAAAAAATGTTTAGTGCATTTAGTAGTTTTCTTTTTTTCTTGCTTCCCCTTTTCAGAATCTCAGTTAATACTTCATATTTTATGTTTGTGTCCTACTTGGGGGGAACACCACAGCCAGACACTGTCAGAGCAGGAATGGAGCTGGTAGCATTTAATTAAGCAGCCGTGGCACAGACTTGGCTGGGGACCAGGGCATCAGAACCAAGCCCAGTTGCATCTCTTGCACACATCCTTTTGAGTCTCTGACATCATACGCCTGACAGGTTGCTAATGGACACTGTAATTTGTAGTAAAATAAATCGTTTATTACCTGAGAAGGAAAATGATGATGTGTAAAAAAAACCCAAAAAACCTCTTGTTTTATCATAGCAATTATTCTATCTTTTCTATACAGATAGAATTCAAGTGAATGAATTTTTTATTCCTAATTTTTGTTATACCCTCTCAAAGGCCCAACTAGAGGAAGGTGTTCTACTTTTTCTCTCCTCCCCCTTAAAAGTTAGCACACTAGGTAACTGATTCTCATGTATGAGGATCAGCCAAATTATATCCATTTTTTGCTTGTTGATCACTAAAGCAACTTTCTATCCAACCCACTGCATCTTTAATAAAGCAATACTTATTTTGCAGTTTTGGGGCAGGCACAGCCCTATACCTTGCCGTCTTGCTACTCAGTTCTTTTTAACCTGTTGACATTTCAAAAAACTGAAATTCACTCACAGATCAATAGAGGAAGGAAAGTGGGTGGAAAGACTTAGCTAACTCAAGAACCTAGAACTTACTGGAGTCAGAAGTTCTCACTTAAGATTGTACATGTCTATTTTCACACTTTTGTGGACATTAGAAAAACAAAGTTGGTGCTTCCATAAAGAGCTTCCACCCGGACACTTAACTCACTAGTTAGCTTGCGATTCCATTACTCAGTAACCCCAAGCACATTCTCATAAATGGATTTTACGTTGACTTCCTGCCCATACCAGGTCAGAGATCATAATCATGGAAAGAAGTGAATTGGCCTCCAAAGTGACTTTAACAGAAGCAGAAAGATCAGTCTTTGGATTATAGATCTTGCTGACCCATTAAGGGTCAGTAAATTAGTAGACTGCACTTGAGTTGACACTTTTGATCCCAACTTAATGGGTTGATTAACTGATGGCTGCTATCTTCATTATGGGCTATTAGCACATTGTTAAACCTGAACTTAGAGTACGGAATTGTTTTTATGTTTACTCTTTGGTTCCCAAGGTTAATCAATATTCATCATGGCCTTAAATTATTTTTAACTTAAGAGGTTAAATAAAACCTTTTATAGAGAAAAGAAAATTCAATACCATAACTGTATATGATTTGGGGATGCAAAATGTTAATCTGAGTATTTTGCAACATACACAAAAATATCCAAATAGAAACACTATCTCCAAGAGAGACACCAAATGGAAAAGTACCTATAAATATACACATTACAGATTTAAAATCAACATCCTTCTCATTAGTAGCTAGCACCCTGACCCTCTTATTCTTCTGTGTGCATTTGAGTGACGGTCAAATTTAACACATGATATTTAGACTTCCAGTGATGATTTTCATAACTTGCAGGCTAGGAATAGCTCTTGTAGGCAGTCCAAGCCTAGACTTTGCCTATCAGAAAATGTGAATATTAGGCCCCAATGAGGCACACATCTGTGATCAGTATATGTTAGAAATCAGTCTAAAATGTGCATTATTAAATCCCTGGTGTGTTTCTTCTTCCTTGACCTTCCTGAAATTTCTAGAACATTCCAAGGTAGCTGGAATCCTGATAGAATGGGTATCATCTATGATTAATCTATTTGATAATCAGTATGTTAAGAAGGCTGGGAAAACTGCTTAAGATGCTTGCAAAGTTTATACTCCTAATCCTATGCCAGATTAGGAGTTGTATAGATTGTTTATTTCATGTGGAACTTCATTCAAAACTCGGTGTTCTTCTGTCAGCTATGTCACAAAAGCAGCAGTACTTTCTGGTAGAGGTTTTTGAATTGAATAATTGGTAAACATTTATTAAAATGAAATCAAAACCAAAAATGTACTTAAACCCAAGAATTATTCTACAGCTAAAAATAGGAGAAGGAGGATATTTCTTTTATATCTCTAAAATCAAGGCTAAGCAGCGTTCAAGGAAGCCTGATAGTTTCAAAATCAAAGCATTGGTCCCCTGAATAGAGAGTCCACTGAATTTGGAAAAGAGGAGATCATTGATGACCTTAGGATGGGTAGAACTGATCAGGGGTTAGGAATCAAAGGCAAGATTGTGCGAGGGCAAAGGAGGAGGAAGAGGGTGGAAAATACCGTCGCAGATAATTTCCAACAAGAATGGCTCAGAATGACATTCCTGAAAGGTACTATGGTTGGTAAATCCTTGGTTTGCAAGCCCAAGTCGCTGAGAAAATAGGATCTTAGTAGAAATGGAATTAAAATAGCATTAACTACATTAAAAACTCCATTGCAAATAAAAGCCGCGGAGGGCACCTGCCTATAAAACTCACCACATTTGTCAGCATTAAAAGCCTGTACCAATAGGTAATCCTCTTGAATCATCTTTTTTAGTCGTTTGGGGACACATGGCTATAGGATTGTGATCTGCTGAGGCAGACGGTCGGTCCCCAAGCTCCAGGGTACACAGATTATTTTTGGCTTTAAAGTGTTTGCGCCCATTCTTACTTGAAATTCAATGTCTTTTGCACTTGCTTTCTCCCTGATTTCATTTTCTTAAGCCCTGCCAAAATGCGTTTGTAACCATATAGCTCTTCTACAAATTATCTTGGTATTTAAAGGAATTTGTTTTCTTTGGGGGGGGAGGGGCTGTGCATTTGGTGTCATATCTGCAGTTAGAGGATGTGCTCTAAGCAGATCCCTCTCTGAAACACTGGACTACATTGCCCACCAGAGAGAGCAGCAACATTTATTGTCCTATCCTGTCACTGAAGTGACTGAACTGTTTCTATAATAGGTAAAAAGATGATTGGCTTTACCCTTGTAATGTATATATATAAAGTGAGTTATTTAAAATTTGTTTGGCAAGAGCTTATTTTTATTATGAATGGTATATTGTGAGCAAGGGAGAAGTAAAAGCAAAACATGTGGCATTGACAGTCTGCGGATAGATAAGGCTTTAAAAAAACACTAAGAGTTTAATTTAATTAAGGTGGCTTGGAGGTATGCACTGTGCTTGGGGGGGGGGGGGGGCGCGTCATGAGTCAGAGGCTGTGGAAAACAATGTGGGGCAGCAGAAAGGAAGAAAGGATCCTTTCCCCATTTTCACACCTACTCACCTCAGAGGAAGCAGCAGTGTAAACAACCAAGGCCACAAAGCGAGTCTAACCCAAATCAATGGAATCTGCATCAAGGAAAGGCAGGGCCTCAAAGAAGCAGCAAGTGCCCATCATCGCTGGGCTTCCCGATGCACATACCAGAAAGCTCCATACCAGTTAGCAGAAGAGCTAGTGGAAGCAAAATCTTGTCAGGGTAAGAGGCCGGAGGAACTCGGCTGAGCCACCGAGGCCCCAGCCTGCATCATCACTGAGCTCCATGAGTACCAGCATACAAGCCAGAACCAGGCAGAAAGTGAATCAGAAAGTAGGTAGGCTTTATGTGAAGGAGGTTAGGTGGAGGTGTGGGTATCACCCCAGAGCTCTGTATAGAGGCAGCGGACCCAACTCTCTTGCCAAACCCAGCTCACCAGTGGCTTAGAGTTTTTTAATATTCAATCATGTCCCTATTGCACATGTTTTGTGGGGTGGGGTGAGGATTGGTTGTGGCTGCAGAGATGGGACAGACAGAGTGGGAAAAGGCAGGAGCTGCTCAAAATGGAGTACCCCAATGAAACTACAGGATTAGAATATAGTGAAACATTCATAATCTTCCAACGGTGTGGCATTTGAAAGCAAGAACTACAAATAAAACTGTATGTCCGGGATGACGTATTTTGAACAATGCGCTGGAAGCTACTTTAAGTTGCTCTGAATTAATGTGTCAAAATTCATATTTCAAGCCCTTGTGTGTGTGTTGCCACAACTCAATGAAATTTTTAAATTCAAAGAATATACTCATATAACACATTTGTCATGGAAAGCATCTTTTCCAAATGAAAGCTTCTAAATATAGCCCAGGTGAAGCTGAGCACTGGAAAGAGTGTGTTTGGCAATGGTATTTTGTTATCAATTTCCAGCATTTCCCCATTACCGACACATTTTGAAAATTATATCTTCTCGAAGGCATCACGTACAATTTAATAGAACTGACTAAATGACAATAACTTCCTGGCTAAAACAAAACACAACAAATATCAAACATCTTTCCCCTTCTCATGATTAGTTGAGAAAGAGGCTCTGTGAATATCTAAGAATATCATACTATCAAGAACACACACAGAACTCAACATAATGAACATTCAAACCAGCATCTCTTAAAAAAGTCAATGTCTTCTATTTCATTTCACTTTTTAGGACTACCTCAAAATTTCAGTAGCCTGTAACTTAAAAATAATGTGTAAATTTTCTATTGCTGTTGCTAAAACTTACTATCAACTTCATTATTTAGGACGACTCAAATTTATTATCTTATAGTTCTATAGGTTGGAGCTCTGACATGGTCTCACTGGGCTACACTCAAGGTGTCCATAGAGTTGCATTCCTTTCTAAGGGCTCTGGGGGAAAATCCATTTCCTTGCCTTTTCCAGCTTCTACAGGCCACCCACATTCCTTGGCTCACGGCTCCCTTTCTCCATCTTCAAAGCCCGCAGTGTTGCATCTTTCTGACTGTTCTTCCATGGTCACTTCTCCCTCTAACCACAGTTGGGAACAGTTCTCTGCCTGTAAGAATCCATGTGATCGGATTGGGCACATCTGGTTAGTCCCCATGTCTTGGACATTCGCAAAGTTCCCTTTGCCACAGAAGGTATCACAATCACAGATTCTTGGGATTTGGACGTGAACATCTTTGGGAGGGGGGCATTATCCTGCCTAATTTTTGAGGCTACTTTCTTCTTAACTGTTAATTTAGGTTCCTCTGCAAGCAGACACCAAGGCAAGGATACCAGTGCCTCACGTGTATTTGTGAGTGATACCAAGAAATGCTGATGAGGGAGCGGGAAAAGGAGATAAGGAATAAAAGAAAGACAAGAAATGGTGCATTATCATGCAAGTTGCTACCAGGGAACTGAAGTTTAATCCCACTGGGGCACTCTGAGGGATAGTGTAGAACAAAGAATTATTCCAGTAGAGGGGTGAGGAATCTGTAGCATTTATCCATCACATCCCATTCTTATTGGTTCAGGCTGTTTCTAGGAGTATTCTCCCTCTGCTCTCTGGCACTTCTGGCTGGCCCTTCACATGGGCCATGCATCTTCTCTCAACCAGGCTAAAGACCTCAAGCAGAGATCACATGTAGTCACAGCAAGCAGGCTTCGGCGTGAAGGAGTGAGTGTTGGGAGTTTCTGTATGGAGCACCAGGCACCTCTCAGATTTATTCGTCAGCAAGTCCTACTTTTTATCATTCTTCCATAATTTCTCTGATACCTCCCATTCTATTGCTACAATTCAGATCAGCTTCTCTGCATTGCTCTACTAATCCATTCTTCCAGCTCAAATTCTGTTCCACTACAAGTGGTGCTGTATATGGTTTCAAAGTTTGTCTTCCTGAAAACATGACTTTTATTGTGTTGCTTAAAACAGACAAGTAAACAAGCAAACAGACAAAAGTCTTTGTCAATTTCCCATTACCTAGAGGAAAATCTAAAAAGAAAAATCCCTAGTCTAGCCTTTGGGTACATTCATCATGGCCCCTTATCACCTTACCTTTGTCAACTCTTATACCAATTTACCTTTATCAGCTTTACCCTGTCCCTGGAGAACAGAAGAACTAATCCAATTTGCCTAACTATGTTTTTGCTTAGTCCATAGTCCTTAACCCTTTCAATCTAAACCTGGATGATGTGGAACTTTTCACCTGATCCAGGTCAAACACTCTTGTCTCATTAATCTCTCATCTCACTGCTATTTTTAAGCCCATCTTATGCTTTCCTTTCTTCATGCTCTTGGTCATAGATTTTCTTTTTCTGGACTAATGATCTAATCTCTGCTCATCCTTCACGGTTCAGGTAAAATCTTTCCTGTCTCTATTTAGCCTTGCATTAGCCTATCCCAGCTGGAAGTGAGGGATCTCTCTTCTCTGAACACTTTAAAGCTAGTGTTTTGCTTTTATTTTTTTTGTTGTTGTTCATAATTTTAGCTATCTTTTTCACAGAATGTAAGTTTAATCTCCTCAGACAGGTTCTCAGGCCTTTGAAGATAACAGGCCATAATATAGTTTTGCCTCTCAAATCAGAGAATGTTTTGGTTGTTGTGTGTACTCTTTAGCTATTTGTTGATAAATTTGTTAAATAATCTTTTTTTTTTTTTTTGAAAATCATGAACAGCATATTTTGACCAAAGCAATAACTAATTAAAGGGGAAAAAAATCAGTATTTAGTGACAAATGCTACTGCTGTGCTACAAAGCAACTCATTACTTGAGTTGAGTAAAAGAATCTAATTCTTTTTTTTCTTTCTTACTTCAACCAGTTTAAAAAAAAAAATTAAAGATACCAACAGGTTTGAAACTAAGATATCTTAAAAGTAGAGACTAGAAGTTTGGATGTTTCTCTCTTAACCTAGCCCAAAAAGATGTGATGAGAATTAGAAAGGACTTTTTTTTTAACTGACAAAGTATGGTTTTAAAGTGTTTTTCATTTAAAAATTTTCAAATTTAGGGGCGCCTGGGTGGCTCAGTCGTTAAGCGTCTGCCTTCAGCTCAGGTCATGATCCCCGGGTCCTGGAATCGAGCCCCGCATCCGGCTCCCTGCTCCGCGGGAAGCCTGCTTCTCCCTCTCCCACTCCCCCTGCTTGTGTTCCCTCTCTCGCTGTCTCTCTCTGTCAAATAAATAAATAAGATCTTTAAAATAAATAAATAAATAAAATAAAATTTTCAAATTTAAAAACTAATTTAAAAAAGAACATCGGACAGCACTGCACTAGCAAGGTAAAAATACCCAGTGGCTTCTTGGAGGCTGGTTTTACTCTTTTCCCATTGGAAAAAAAACCCGTTTTCATTTTGATCCGTGCGTCAAGGGGGTGACTGCGGAAGTTGAGAAGTCTGGCTGATGATTCTTTATGGTATCAGGATGGCTTTACTTCTGTGCACAATTATACACATCAAGGCCTGTGTTTGGTGTTGCCTTTTTAGTGTTTAGTATTTGTACCAACAATGGCGTGGAAGTACCGCCAATGGAATAGAATAAAGTTATCTGGCAGGGGAGCATCATCTGCTTATCTCTGACCTCATTAACACCAATCAGTTGAGTTAATAATCAACACAGACTGCTAGTAACACTTTAGTGGTTCTCAGTCATGGGAGTTTAAAAAATATGGATGCCTGGCCCCTGCCTGCAGAGATTCCAAGGTGATAGGTTTGGGTGGCATTCTGGGCATCGGCATTCTGAAATTAGCCCCAGCTGATTCTCAGGAGCAGCCCAAACTGAGAATCACTGCTGTAGTCCCTATCATCTCCTGCAGGCTGACCAGACTAAGGATATTGCAGATGGCCGAGTTTATTGATCACAGAAATCATCTCCTCTCTTCTTCCAGGCAATTTAAGAGTTGAGCAAGCAGATCTGGCAGTATTGAGAGTAATGACTCCCATCCACATTTTAAGAGTCATTTCAGGTCTCCTGACTCCTAGGCCATAGTCCTTTCCTACTTGAAGTGGGATCCTTGGACGAGAAGTGGCACTTGGGAGTTTGTTAGGAATGCAGAATCTGAGGCCATACCCCTGACCAACAGAATCAGAGTCTGCTTTTTTTTTTTTTTTTTAAGATTTTATTTATGTATTTGAGAGAGAGTGAGAGATCGTGAGCAGGGGGGAAGAGTAGAGGGAGAAGTAGACTCCTACTGAGCAGGGAGCCCGATGTGGGTCTTAATCCCAGGGTCTGGGGATCATGACATGAGCTGAAGGCAGATGCTTAACCGACCGAGCCGCCCAGGTGCTCGCAGAGTCTGATTTTATAGTAACTTCCCCAGCTGCTTGGTATTGACCCCAGCTGAGGGCTTTGAGAAGCCTTCATCTTCACCATCACTTCACTGCCATCTCTGAGAGGCCACAGTATGATGTAGCCTCAACATCAAGTGCAACACCTGGAGCTTAAAGGCAACTGTTGCACTTTACATTCATTTTTGCTCTAAAGTATGTCAGACATATACTTTTTAAATAAGTTATTTGAATAAATGAACTTGATTATATTTTCTATATACTGTTCAAGATTTCATTGTTTACTGAGTTCCTGTGCTGTACTGGGCAGTGTAACTACAAAGATAAAGGAGATCCCTTTTTTTCACCATCTAGCTGGGGCAAAGAGAGGGACAATAAGCAGATGTGGTAACACTGTGGGGTAAGAGCCACAGTGGAAATACTGTGGCATACGAGCTCACAATGTTTGCTATGGGAACATGGTGAAACAGCATTGGGTCTGGGTCTTTGAGGTAGTCTGGGATGGTCTTTGGGGGTTTTAAGGGCAAGTGAAAACAAAGTTGGCTCCACACCGCAATCAGGAGTCAGACAGGTGGTGGAGGTGTGGGGGTGCAGGCAGTACTGTTCACAGGGCATTATGAGGAGAGCTGCCTACACAGAGGGTCGGAGTAGAGACACTTCTACCCTGTGTGTCAAAATGTAAGGCAAATAGCCACACCCAGGAATGGCAGTTCTTGGGCATCCAGTGGATGGATAGTAGAGTACTAAGGATGACCAGAGTTGGGGTACAGTGAAGAGGAGAGGGTTCCTTTATTTCTTATCTACTTGGCTTTAGATATAAAGGAAAATATTTAGAAAACCAGGGGACAGTCCAAACATTTTACAACTTGGCGATATGAATTGCACATTAGTGGGGGTACGCATTATAGCCCAGAGTTCAGAGGTCTTGTAATTGTGCTCTTTTGGTCTACAGCCTCCAGCAGTCTAATGTTCAGAGTCAACAATAAACAAAGCACAGTCCAATCCAGACTGAATCGCCCAATTCCAGGATCTTCAAAGCACCTTCCCTTTTCAAATGAGACTGTGGATTTAGACCCATGCTGTCCAGTACAGTAATTACCAGTCACATGTGGCTATTGAGTGCTTGAAATGTAGTTAGTCCAAATTGAGTTGTGCTGTAGGCGTAAAATTCATACCAGACTTTTGAAGACTTAGTACAAATCATGTAAAATAGCTCATTAGAATTTTATATTGATTATAAGGTTAAAATACTAATATTTTGGTTACTTTGGGGGTTAAAGGAGATACACATGAAAAATAATTTCACCTGTTCTTCACTTTTTTAAATGTAGCTAGAAAATTCAAAGATATCTCTGTGGCTCACATATTTCTGTGAACAGAACTGACCTAGACCCTTTCAACCTGAAAATACTACCAAATAATTATTTCTCTCTTCCCCCACCCCTGGAAACACACTCCCAATTCCACCTGTGGCTCCAGACGACTCGAAAGTGGTTTTAGCTCTAAAGTTGTAGAGACATACCTTTTCAATGGTTGTGACAAGTTGGGTTGAAGTCAAATGAGTAGCAGGCAAAATTTTGCCTTTATCAAGTATTCATTTTAGTGTGTCTTTTAAACATCATTGCAATTATTTTTATTGCATGGTTATGTGGGTTTATGACTTGTCCAACTCTTTCCCTCTCAAGCCTGAATAAAATGCCATTGTCAAAACATACCGTCTCTAATCTGTGCTATTTGACATACATGAGGTAGGACAGAGCTTTAGGTTCTATTTTCACTTCAGTGCAGATGTGAAAGTTCCAGTTAATGAGAGAGTTGTGTAGTGTTTGTGTTTCAGGAAGAAAAGGCTCCCTGAATCTGCCTTAAAGCTTTAGATATTCTGTACAGGGAATAAAGTGACATGCTCAAATTAACTGTGGCCAGACAGATACACATGATATGAATATAAATGTTTGAGTCTTGCTCAAATTAAGGTTCTTGGTATCAGGGAAAGCGCTTTCTCACTAGGCGAGTCAAAATCACTCTCTCATTCTACTACTGGGGCCTATAGTACAGGATTTGCATTGAACTTAACTATGCGATTTGATTTAATATACTTATTATAATACTTTTCAAAGGAACTTCTTCAGGGGTCTAAAATTTTCAGTCCACATTTCATTTCTTTAGCTTTAAGGAACTTCAAAAAAAATCTTTCCACTTTATACCCAATTATGTGGTTAATTGGAAAGGCTATGGAGGTTAGAATGGTAGTTTTGGAGTCAGCAGATAGGTTTGCATGCCTTACCATCCCGTGATCAGAAACATTACAGTGTTCCAAAAAAACCCAACAATTTTGAAGGACTAATTCCTTGAATTGCTATTTCCCCAAAAACCATTTCTTCACCAAAATCCAATTCCCCTATCAAAAAGTTCGTGGAATGACCGATTTACCAAATCATGGATTTATCAACACTTTCCTTGGCTGAAGCTTCTCTAAAGTTTATCACAGATGCCACCGAGTGAGATAACCACAGCAGCTTGAGAGGCCAGTTCAAAGTTTTAGTTTGAACTCCTAATTTTTATTTTTGCCACAGCCGTTTTACATTCGTTGATAGGCTCTGAAAGTTCAGTGTACTCCATGCTTTCTTAGCATATTGGTCCCTGACTTTGGGGAAGTATAGTTCATTTATTTCACTTCCTAGCGTTGTGCTTGTTCTAAATTCAAGACCTTCTAATGACTCATGAGGATGAGTTTCTGTCATCCAACTCATTTAATTGGGCCCATTGCTTTTTGCCCATTTTTGATTCACAGAGTGCTTCCTGGATAAATTAAATGGATTACTTGACGTGTTGTTTAAACATTTTTAAAGTGCTTGAGATGTGAAACAAACAGGAAAAGACACTTGGCTGGTCTGGCTGAGGAATGAGCTGCAGGACTGCGGGGCATAAATGGCTATGGCAAACTAATAAACCTAAGCTAAAACTAAGACTAAACAAAATGAAATCTTGGAAATGTTGTCCTGGGCTGTTGAACCGTCCCATGCAACTCCATTTGCTAGAAATTTCATCAAATGCAGAAAGCTTATGACTTCTGTCCCTTTGCTATGTTGACTCAGTCCTAGTTTGCAGGAAGATGGAGGGTGAAAGCAGAGACCATTATAAGCAGTAGAAAGGATGTGCAAATGCCCAGAAGGGATTTTATAACGACCATGGAGTTAGGACCTCCAATCTGATCTACAGCATTTACTAATACAAATTTAAATTCCAAACAAATGTTGCCATGAAGACAAAGTAAAAACCAACCGTTGACTAAAACTTTAACTACTAAGGATAATATTAATTACTGCAAAAATAATAGTTTAAAGAAATAAGTTCTTGGTAAATTCAGCAATTTGACCATTCTTCAAATCCATTGGGTAAATTGGCCATTTCGGTGAATGGATTTTTCCGCAAACTGTCGTAAAGGTATAGGATTTGGGGCAGGTTAGTCAACTGCTCTAAATCTCACTTACTTTACTCTGAATGGGGATGATAAAGATAAGCACCTCTTAGGGGTTTTGTGAGGGTGAAATGAGGTAACGTGTTTACAGCATCTAACATTTAGCTTAATCGTGTTGTTTCCTTTCTCTTGGGATGGAGCTCCATCAATGGCTGGGCCATTGGCCAACAGTCTGCCAAATCAGGTCAGTTTTCTGGGCCTTAGCTTTCTCAACCTTAAAGCGAAGGGATTTAACTTATCTTTAAGATCTCCTTCTACCCAAAGAATTCCATGGTGTTAAAAACAAAAACGAACTCTGGTCTACTGAATCAAGAGCTGCTTAATTCCAAAGTTTCAGAGTCTGGATTCCCCATAAGTACAGAAACTGGTGAGGTAACTGGGTCACTGGTGCGAATTATGAAGAGGCTCTGAGTTGTTTGCCAGGACCCTGGATATTCTGCAGTCCCAGGAATCCCAAGGTGAGGTATTTTTCAACAATACTGAGAAAAAACAAATTTGGTCCTGTCTAAGCCATGGGCTGGGGAGGGGTGAAGGAAGGGAGGACCCTGACTACATGCATACCCCTGGGTGGCCTTTGGCTTCAGGCAGATGTCCACACATAGTTCAGTTCCAGTGAGACCCTCCTCATTGATGGACCTATGGTAATGCGGGCTGTGCCAGGGTCACCTGAAGGCTGACTGGGCACCTCGTGGCATGTACACCAAATGTGCCTCACCTATTGGTTTCTGTTCCTTTCCACTCTACCCTGGACTTTTTGTTATATCAATATTGCGCATTTGCTATCCCCAAGTAGTCTCTCTTTTATCAAAAGAAGATAAGCATATGCTTGACTGTATTACAGCATCTGAACATTTCTGTGCGAAGCAAGTCTTTATTCTGGCTATAGCACACCACACTTGTGAATTCAAATTAGTTAGAATAATAAATAAAAACTTTTTTAGAGCAGACCAACAAGCTTCTGTTGAAAATAGCTATGCCTAATTTAAAATGCTATAGAAAAACTCAACTCTTTCTTCTTGATATTTTATAGTGTTAGAGGTTTTCCCCAAACACAGCAAAGTTTACAAATCCACTGATTGTGCATCCAGTCAATATTACATCCTTAGACCAACTGCATTTCCCTACATGATTTTAAGTCTATCTTCAGGACTTCTAAACAAAGTAAAAAGCACACACTTTCTTTACATTTCCATCCATAAAATGCAGCACAAATCTCACTACATTTACTCAGGGGAAAAAGAAAGAGACATCTCCATGCTCTAGGAACCATTGACAGAACATATTGCAATCTTTTCATTAAGTTCACACAAAATGAGGATTTAACGCATGGGCAAAACAGCCCATCCCTAGAGGTTCCATTGCCCATAATCCCACCTTGAAAATAGCTCCATATTAATTGTTGCAGCCAAGTGGACACGGAGTTTTACTGCTCGGCACTCCCACTTCACAGATAACTAACTGCAATTCTGGGAACCTTTGGTTTTCATTTTCTAACACAGCCTTATTCAAGCAAATATTTTACATGTTCCTTTAAACCCAGAAAATCCATATGGATCAAGCTAAACATTAATGTCTTTGCTGTATTTTGATTTTAACTGTGTGACTTTTAGAATATTTATAAGGACATATCGTTGTAAGTATATATACCACATATAAATATATGTATGTACTCTGCTTTAAAATTTGACATCTGAAAATTCATATTTCATAAACTGATAAATTGCAAATCGGTCATCCACATTACTAAAGAACCAGCTGAAGCCTCCTTTAAGTAACCATATCCCTAGTTAATTTAAAATATGATTCAATTTATAAGTATTTTCTTTTCACTTCACTCCTGGGATGCATTTATTGTTTAAAATGAGGTGCACCTGGATGAAATGAACGTTTAGAAATTCTGGCTCACCTTTCCCATTTCTGTGCCCCAGACTGGTAACTGTTGCAAGTCTTACTTTATATAAAATTATGTAGTTCAGCCTTTTAATAATCCCAGAATAAGGGATTTCCCTAAATAGCCATCGGGACATGTTTTACCCTTATTTCCTTAAAACAAAGAAAACAGGATTTCCTAGATAGTAAATCCCTCACTACCCATAATTCCACCTTACACATAAGAAGCACTCAATTGTTTCGGGGTACTGTACGCCGTTGGAGGCTCTGGCATGGTAAAAAAAAAAAAAAAAAAAAAAAAAAAATCCTGGCACATAAACAGCCAGTAGGACTAACGTGCCAATTTTGAATTGTTCACTGTTTTTATTATAGGTTCTAGGTTTCAGATGAACAGGAGCCTCCTACTGCCTTTATAGCAGGATATTAAATTGCAGCCTCTGGCAGGCAGCACCTGCCCTCTTCCGGGCATGCTCTCGTCAGCCCTTGGCCATGTGATACTGTAATGTAACGTATATTTTGTGTTTTGAGCTACAAGGGGGTTTAAACATTTGGGAACACAATCTCTCCCTGAAGGTAGGCAACCCATGGTGCCAGGTCTTGATAAAGGCTCCACACAACTAAAATTTAGTGTGTATGGAAGGCCCTGCCTTCCACAGCGTGTTTTGAGTGGTGAAACAACACAAAATCTTAGGAGCGTCTTCGACAAATGTATATAAGAGCTCATTCCCTTTGTATGGAATTACTTGAAATCCCTCTCACTCTGGCAGTTTATTAAACTGACCACACGGTATGATTGCCTATTGTGTAGAGAATTTATCATGTGTATGTGCACTGATCCCCTGTCTGAGCTCTATAAGGGAACCAGTTTATTCTCCTCTAAATTTGAAAGTAGAGGTATTTAAAATATTAACCACTAGATATACTACCCATCTTTAGAATTTATCTATAGATATTCAATCAGATTTTTAAAAAACTGGAACAAGTAAGGCAAACTGAAATTTAAATGTCAATTCAGGGGGTGCAAGGGTGGCTCAGTTGGTTAAGCCGCTGACTCTTGGTTTCTGTTCAGGTCATGATCTCAGGGTCCTGGGATGGAGCCCCGCTTCTGGCTCCGAGCTGGGCACAGAGTCTGCTTGAGGATTTTTTTCTTGTGCTCTCCCTCTGCCCCTCCCCTCTCTTGTGCTCGTGCATGCTCTCTCAAATAAATCTTTTAAAAAATAAATTTCACTGCAGAACAATGTTTGTCTGTTATTAAAATAAAAGGCACAACTCAAAAATAAAATAAAAGACATACTGTAACATCCTTAGTTTTGGTATTTTCAGTATCTGAAGTTCATTTTTACAGCATTCCTCTCAAGTTTCAGTCTTCCAGAGTCGCCCAGCTGAGCTTACAACTTATTACTCAGGTAAAAATGGCAATTAAATCTCCTAGTACGCAACTGCAGAACTATGGATGGCTTCTTTAAAGGTAATCTATTTAACCTTTACTTAATTAAATCACAAAACACAGCATCATAGGATTAGAATAGATCTTAAAGTTCTCCAGCCCAATCACACATTGATACTTTAATCTCTTCTAGAACATTCTTGCCAAACTGATTTTCATAGATGCACCTCAACTTACCCCAAGATTGGTTTCCTATTCAACACACCAAACAATGCCCTCCCATCTTCAAAGTGCTGAGTAACCCACTCAGGATTGTAACATTTTCTGAACCAGGGAGTAGGTCACTACAGGGTCTCTTACTGACTCACTGTTTTAAATACATGATGTGAGCCTTTAGCAATTGGGCTCTTGTGTCTGACTTGTTCAGTATCTACTACAGATAAGGTTCAGATACCGCAAGTCAATAATTGAAATTTGAAATGGCCTAAAAGGCAGTGGTATGGTGAAATAGGTTCCTATCTGCAATGATGGTTTGGTAATGAAGTGATGGTCCAAGTTAAGTGATATCCCTCTGGTAGCTTGAAATCAGTTTTGGTGGGAGAATTTACACCACAGAAATTGGCAAGTGGTTTAAATTGTCATCCAAAGGAGTTGTGCATAATTTAATATGAAAGAGGACAACAGGTAGAATGCATGCCGGATATGCTGCTTTAAAGAAACAAAATATGTTACAAAAGTTCTGGCTTTTTACAATAATTACTATGGTAGTGTCAATAACTATGGAAAAATGAAAGAACCTTAAGCTAGAGACTATTTTAAAAGCATCCTTTCTTTACAAATGACTTGTTTCTTTTGGGGTCAGTTCTTAAACTTCTTTGCGAAACTTGCAAATTCACTTAGGTGACTTGCAGAAAACCACTATACTTAGCGAACATAGAATACGATGGAATCACTGCATGGTTTTCGATAACTGATCCACGAACCGAAAATCTCTGAGGTGACTTGTGGAAGCATTATACAAAGTAATAATAACCATTTTTTTAAAAAAATCTGTGATTACATATGGATGTGATAATCTGTAGCAGCACTATCAGATAAATAATACATATTTAAAAAATTTCTGTAATTACATGTTTACCCGATAGGCCAGAACGACTCTGTCCCAAGGAGCTGTTACAGACTGAGTAAATAATACATGTTTTAAAGTCCATAATTACATATGTAAACGATAGACTATCGAGTAAATAATGCACATTTTAAAAAGTCCATAATTACATATTTACATGATAGTCTGTAAATTCTGTAATTACTTATTTACACAATAGACCATAACAGCTGTTACAGTCTATTATGTTAACTCTCATAGAATTATATTATGGATTTTTTAAAACACCATAAAGAACCTAAGGAATGGAATGATAGAAATGAAATAAAATATAAACTCATAGTTACTATAGCTCTCTCAAAAGAGGACTATTGCAAGTTCAGGTAAAACTCATGACTGATACTTTTATTGAAACTACAGACTTAAAATTTATTTGCCAAAATATAAGTTAGGCATCACAGGGCGAGGAATAACTAGGTAGTATGGTATTAGGTCATTTTTTTCCACTATTTCCATGGATAGAACTATTCCTGGTGGCATAAATAAAGCACTGTATGTAACTTTTATGTTAGTTAGTCTTCTCATAAAATTACAGTGAAGCACAATCATTAGATTTGTATTTATGGTCTTCATTTATTCTTTAAATATAGAATATCCTTTAGTTTGTACATACTAGTATGATGTTTGGGAGTGTGTACATAGGTTATACATAATGATAACATATGCATTTGTAGGTTTTCAATTGCTTTCTTATCTTTTAAGTCCTTTCACGGATTAAGGACTCACACAGTGCATTTTAAATCTCAACTTCTGAATTTGTTCTTAAGTTAAATACAAGATCAATGCAACTAAATGAGACTTCTGTCCATAATTACTACTAAGGAGCAAGGCTAAATCAATCAAGTGAGAATCTGTCATTTAGTGCTGTTGGACCATATATTCTTAGTAATAAAACACAGTATGGGAGAAACCTTTGATCCTATTTGTAAGGTATTATTCTGTAAGATATTTGACAGCTTGAAATAAGTGAGTGCTTGATTTTCAGAGAGCTGTTGTACAAAAATAAATCTTCACTTTTCATAAAATTTATTTTCACTTCACATTTGAGCTACAAACTCCTGACATTTCTCAGCAACATCCATCGATGAAGTTATTTAAGCCAGTGGCTTTCAAATTTCTTTGAATGCAACTCTTCGTAAGAAATAATTTACATTAAGTCCTAGTACATCCATACAAAACCTTCACAAAACCACATACACCCTTAACAAATGTAATGCATTCTGATATTATCTACTCCACTGTGTTTTATTTTATTTTGCAAAAAATGCTGATTGTGACTCACCAAATTGATTTCATGATCCACAGATGGGTCACGACCTGCAATTTGAAAAACACGGATTCAGACAATGCTTTTTTATTGCTAGGGCACACATGGCTTTCTTACTTTATAATAGGTAGATAAAATCTGGTTATATTTGGAATGGAAGCATTCTACTGGTGGATTACAGTGTAGTCTAATGAAAGTTGACTCATTATTTATGAGTGTAGAAATATATAATAAAGATATGAAGTTTTCTCATCTTTGTCTCTAGGGTTAAAGATCTTGAAATAGAGCATCCTAGAGTACATTATTCAAGAGTTTTGGTTATTACAGAAACTATAGAAATTATTTAATGGGAGCTCTGCTGAGAGACACAACAGACTTCTGACTCAGAATGTCCTGCTTGAGAAGGGATTCATTTTGTGGGCATTGTTTTTTATTTTTCTTTTAAGATTTTGTTCATTTATTTTAGAGTGAGGAAGAGTGAGAGAGTGAGAGAGTGTACATGCATGCACAACTGTGGGAAGGGGCAGAAGGAGAGGGAGAGAATCTCACGCAGGCTTCCTGCTGAGCATGGAGCCCAACGCAGGGCTTGATCTCACCACCTCGAGATCATGACCTGAGCCGAAACCAAAAGTCGGAAGCAGCTCAAACAACTGAGCCACCCAAGTGCATCTTGGGGGCATTGTTGATGGTCCCAGTGAAGATTTGGAAGCAGAAAAGGAAATACTACCATAAATGTGACAAGGGATCAGAGAGATTTTCATCTTTTGATGGTAAGAAAGTCCTTCAATAATGAAATTTCCTAGGGTATTTAAATGTATCAGAATTCTAATTAGTGAATTTGAAATTAGGATCCCAAATGAAAAACTCACCACTATTAATTGGTAAGTAAAGGTAAGTATTTCACAAATTGTCATTATTTTATTCTCTTTTTAGGCCAATGATCACTGAAATACAGTATGCTCAGATTTTGTTGTGGAATATAGAGAAGAAAAAGTATTCAAGAAGCCATGCTTTTGATTATGTAATGGAAGGTGTAAAATGGGTAAACATTCACCAGACACAAATATCTAAAATTGGTATGGTCTACTGGTCTCTACCTTGTCAATACTTTACACATTAGAGAAATGAGAATGAAGGAAATTTGTTAAGTATTCCTCAATGATCTCTCTAATTTTCATGATTTTGGATAAGCTCAATAGGTAAAGACCTTCAGACCACAAATATATATTTGTAAATTCAGTCCTAATCTCAAATATGCATCATGTCAAATATGATAGCTTTCGAACAATTCTCCGTGCCTTATTTGCTTTTTCTCCTACATTGCTTAGAGTACAGCCTTCCATCCACCCAGACTCTCAGACTGGAGAGCTGCTGGTTGTCCTTACCCTGTCGCTCTTTCTTCTCCCTGATCAGTCAAGACCACGTCTTTTATGGTCTATTTCCTAAACAGATTTCGAACTTTCCCTTCCTTTCCATCCCCACTGCCATTTTCTATGTTCAGACCCTCGTTATTTGTTATCTTAGTTCCTTTAAGCCTCTGGAAGAATCTTCCTGCCTCCAGACCACTTCTATCACTTCATCTTCGACACTGCTGCCGGGCCAGTCGTTCTAAAAATCAGATCCTGATCATGCCTGCCCTTTGCTGAAGATTTCCCCTTCCCTTTGCTTTCTCTGACCGGTCTTGTCCATCCTCCCAAAAACAGTAATAGAGATGCCCTAGCTCCGTGATGGGGTCAGAGCATCTTCACCCTGGGTGGCCATTGCACCTTGGGCCTGGCTCTATCTGAGCATGGTCAAACTGTTCTACTGCATGTTTGTCTCTCTTCCTCATAAAATTTTTAATTTCTTAGAACGTAATGACTATTATCTTTTTGCCAAGAAATATGAAGTGCTCAATAAATACCCATGAAATGATTAGATGGAAGAACCAGTGTCTTAAACAGTAATGTCCAATTCAGGCTGGTATTTTTCAATTAGATTTATAAGCGGAGTTTAATCTCCTCAATGGCAACTAAAGAAAGTAGAAATAAGGGACGCAGGAAATAGGAGTCACTTCTTAGAGATGGAATTTTCCCTCCAGATTACAGATTCATTTAGGAACTGTATCAGCCTAGAACCCAGACTCTGACATTGTATTTTTGAGAGATTGAAATCTGCTCCCATCCTGGATTTTTTTATATGTACACGTAAATTATTTCCACATTGCATGTAGCAGCTTTCTTGAACTCTGTACCCAAACTGGATGTTGCATTTTAAAAACCTGAATCACTTTATTTAAAAAGAAAATTTCTTTAGCTGTATTCTATAGCTAGGAATGGAGATCATTGTGGGTACTTTTTTCCGGAAGGAATTTCCCTCTTGCTATATTGAAGTTTCGGAAATTTGTGATTTAGTAGCAAATGATTGCATCACTTGGCTATTGTAATGCCAATATGTATGTATTGGAGAAGTTATTTATATGCATGTGTTTTTATTATAATGGAATTTGAAGACAGAGATAGATTTCTTCCCTGCAGTGTTAACTACAGTAAGGGTTAGCATTATAGAATGTCATTCAACTGGCTCTTATAATAATAAATATTTCCATGACAAAACCTACTATGAACCTGAATTCTCCAGAAATCTCTCTTTCCCTTGGCTACTATTTTACCTCAAGGAGAAAGCAGAGAAAATGGTGAAGCAGATTACTTCTAGAAACCTGTGGGCAATTAAATAAAACTCATATATATGAAGAACCTCTTTTTCTTTACATTATTCTGCCATCAGTTAAGCAGTATGTAGATTTTTTTTCTCTTCTTATTCAAAGTTGATGCTCTTGGTGGTGCTATTGTCCATTCATAAATACGACTTGAAATACAGGGTATGTGCCAGAGATATTGATAGGCTAGATTCTTTGTCTATTAACCATTTATTTAGTCATTAAAAATATCACTGAGCATCCCTTGTTGGAAATGTAAGCACGAACGCAAATCCTGGCTTCAAGGAGTGTGTAGTCTAGAAACGGTGATAAGATGTATACATAATTATAACAAAATTTAAAAGTTGCTATGTTAAAGGAATCCAACTACTTCTTACCAGCTCCACTGTCTTCCTGGAGTCTGAGTCACCATCATATTCTACTTAGGTAACCACCAGGGTCTGCTAATTGTTTTCCCTACTCCCATCTGACCCCCTCCAAGCTATTCTCAACAGCCAGAGGGTCCTTTTGAACAGGAAGTCAGATCATGTCACTCCTCAGCTCAAACCTCTGTAATGGCCCCCATTTCACTGTCATAATCTGCCCCCTCAAGCTCCACACCATCAACTTCTGACCCCATCTCCTACTACTCTTCCCCTCCCTCACCTCCCTCAGGCCACTCTGGTCTCTTTCCTGGTCCTGAAAAAGGTCAGGTGTATATCTTTTAACTCTTTCTATTGGCTCCTTCTGCTGCTTGGAATGCTCTCCGCCACCAACCACATAGCTAATTCCTTCCCTCCAAGTCCTCAGGTTTGCTAAGATTTCGCCTTAGTAAGGCCAACCTTAACCTCTATTTTAAATCACTGGAGTCCCCTACACCCCCTTCCTCTGCTGTACATTTCATTTTACCAAGGAATCGATCCCCTTCTAAATACTAGGTGATTATTTGTTTATGATGTCTATGGTTTGGGGTCTGTACCACATTAGAATCTCAGCTCCATACGGCAGGGAGCTTTGTTTTGTTCACTAATGCATCCGAAGCACCTAGGAGAGTGCCAGTCCCTAATAAGCACTCAATGAATAGTAGTTGAATAAATGAAAAAAAAAATGAGTAAGATTGACAGAATATTATTTATAGGTGAAAGAGATTTATTCTAAGAGGAAGGGATCAGAAAGGTCTCACTGAAGGTTTATTGGAGCTGAATTTTTTTTTTTTTTAAGATTTTACTTATTTGACAGAGAGAGAGCACAAGTAGGCAGAGAGGCAAGCAGACGGAGAGGGAAAAGCAGGCTCCCCGCTGAGCGGGAAACCGGACCATGCGCCGGGCTCGATCCCAGGACCCTGGGATCATGAGCCGAAGGCAGACGCTTAACGACTGAGCCACCCAGGCACCCTGGAGCTGGATCTTGATAGAGGAGTAAAATTTGGATACATGCAAATACATTTAGGTAAAATGCTCTTACTCATTGTTTTAATATTGTTTTGTAATTCTTATAATGCTGCTGTTAAAGTCAGTAAGAGTCACATTGAAGAAAGAATAAAGTACATGTAGAAATAGGAAAACTGCTGTAAGGTTCTTTTTGGTAGGAGAGTATACTTTTCACCTGGGTAATGGCTCATTTCATTTCGTGATCTATTCTCTCCAGACCAAAAGGAAAAATAAAGGAAAAATCATTGCAGCAATCACATTGAGTCTATCATTTTCCTCTCTCCCTTTCAGAATGATCTCAGAGACCTGATGTCCTCAGAGCCTACTTGTTTTTAACTAAACATTCATTAAATCCAACATATGCTTTAAAAAATTCTGTCATTCCGATGTTTTGCCATTTAACTTTTTCTCTTTGACAGATTTAGAGGGAAAAAAAGCTACATAGATATTAACATCAGATGATTAACTAGTGTAATATAATGCTAACAACATAGTTTAGAGAAGAATCGTAAATTGAAACGTCTGCATGGTTTCTGCCTTCTTTTATTTCTTACTTAAACTGCTCAAAATGAAGTTTTTACTCTAACACCAAACACTGAGCTCACAAGTTCAATACTAAAATGACTGGAGGCCACGCTGAAAATTAAGCCACAAAGAACTAAGAAAGAGCGTGAACTACAATTCCAAGCAATGCTTTGTTCATCTGGCAAGAGACTGTTGCTACAGCGCTGGTTGTCTCTGCACGCTCGCCTCTTGTTCTTTCTTGACCACACTCCAGCCAAGCTTTTAGAGTTGTCACTCTACTAAAATTTCCAGTGCTCATCTTTGATATCACAACAGCGTCTGATACACTTGAAACACTTTCTGGGCTAGTACTCCTGGACATCACACCTCTGGTGCCCTCCTACCTCATTGCGTCTCCAAGTTTTCTTTGCTGGATCCTCCTTGTTGCCACCTCAAAATATCGGTGTGTTCCGGGGCTCAGTCTTCATTCGTCTGTTTGTGGATCATCACTCACTCATGAAGCAATTTGCCTTGGCACCTGTGGCTCAGATCCCACTATGTGCCAACGACCCCGAATGTTTACTCTAGCACCCGCCTCTCATCTGAGCTCTAGCTGTGCACCATCACCTAATAGGCAACTCAAAATTAACATGCTTAACACGGAACACTTGGTTTCCATTGAGCCTCACCTCTGCAAACCTCCCCCGGTGTTCCTCATCTCAGTCAACACCAGCACCTCACCACTTGTGGGTTGCTCAGTTCCCCAAATCCTTCCTTCATCCTCGACTCCTGTCTTTTTTTCAGACTGCACATCCAACCCTATCGACAATTTCTGCAGGCTCCACCTTCCAAGCATCTCCCCAAGCTGCCCCTTCTGCCCACTCTTTGTCTTCACTCTAGTCCTAGTCACCACCATCTCCTGGCTCTCCACCTGCATTAGCACCCTCCCTGGTTTTCCTGCTTCCACCATATCCCCTTATAGGGTATTGTAACCCAGCAAACTTGTGACATTTTCAGAGGGTAAATCAAATAATGGAACCTTTTCCAGTGAGTTCCCATCACACTTAAAATAACTCCAAAGACCTGTCATGGCGCACAAGCCCCATAAGATGGGACCTCTGATTCTTTCTCCACCCTCACTTGCTTATTTCTCCTGCTAGGGCCGCCCCACCCCCCCGGCTGCATCCCCCTGGTTTCCTTGCAGCTCCGCAGGCCCCTTTCGGCCTTTATACTTGCTGCTCCCTCTTGCTGGAATGCCTTTACCCCCTACAGGTATGCAGGTACATGACTTGCTCCCTTCCTCTATCCCCTCCTCTACCTCCAGGTCACCCCCTAGATAGAACATCCCTGCCCACCCTGGGGAAACTGGTACCCCCACACTACTCCTTACCAGCTTTGTTTCTCACCATACCAGTTACCTTTTTTTTTTTTTTTGGTATATTGTCTGTCTTGCTACAATCATATGAAGGCAAGGACTTACTTGTTGACTTCTCTATTCCCAGCATATGGTAGGCACTCAGTAATTTTTTGAGCAAATGAATAGTCGTTGAGTAAATATAAATTATTTGTTAAGCCTGATCTTATTTATTTTTTAAAGATTTATTTATTTATTTGAGAGAGAGAGAATGTGGGGGAGGTGCAGAGGGAGAGGGAGAGAGAGAATCTCAAGCAGACTCTGTGCTGAGCACGGAGCCCGATGTGGGGCTCGATCCCATGGCCCGGAGATCACAACCCCACCCGAAACTAAGAGGGGGCTGCTTAACTGACTGAGCCACCTAGGCGATCCAAGCCTGATCTTATTTATTTTCTTACCTCCCTTGTTTTCTCTATTTCTACTTTCCTCATATTGTCATATTTCAGCCACACTACATGCCCTATTGAAGGTGACTTTTAAAAAAAGTTACATTAACTGGAAAACAATATAGATGATCCAGAGAAACTGTGAAAATATTCCCTGGAAATTACACATCTCATCCCAGTCATACTCTCTGCCTGGCATGTGATCATTAGCTCAAGATAATTCAGATCCTGGCTGCAGTTTAAAAAAAAAGTTTCCTTAGAGATACAAATTCCCATCAAGCCGAATACAAAAAGGCCACAAAGGAGAGAAATACAGACAGAAAGACAGAATATGAATATTTATCTCCTCCAGTGCCTTCTGAATAATTTCCATTCAGTCCATGAACCTTGTGGAAACTAGATCAGTTATGTCATATTTTCCATGACCCAATTCAACCCATTGCCCTTAGGCTGGTCAGAACTGGAGCTAGATTTCTGATGGATGTTAATAGGAAGTTAACAGAAAATCATGGAGATAAAAAATAAAGTGAGAAATGAAAGCAAGATGGTAGGTCAGGGGTGAGCTGCCCAGGCGTCTGTGTTCCAACAACCACAGAAGAGATTCCTGGGCCCCCAGCAGGTCTCCCCCATATTTCCACTTTACTTGCAGTCTTCTCACCTTCTTCCTGGGCTGGGTTCTGAGCTGATGGACAAGTAATATAGCACATTCTTTTGGTTTTGCTCCCCCAGATACAAATAAATCAGAACAACTAGAACAGTCATAGCTTTAGGGTCAATCTTTCCCTGATGTTTTGCTTATTCTTTGTGTGTATTTGCTATTAGGAAATTCTCATAGGAAAATTATAAATATTATCAAGTGGACCTTGATAAGTTCTAAAAAACTATTCCTTCCCTGGGGAGTCCTTTACCTGTGCAAAAGCAGGTGAGCCTATGGTCATTGGAACTGACTGTGAGTTTATCAGTGCACATGATCGCAAGCAGCCTGCTCAGTTATTTGTTATTTGATTAAGTAACTGTCTACACTTTTAAAACCAATCTTTATTTAATTTAAACTAATGTGAGGGGTTGGTGGAGAGGCCAGTCCAAGTTAGTGAAAACAAACTGTGAAATTTTTTACAAAATGGAATTTATTTTCACTCACAAAAACTTGCAGCTAATAATATTTTTCAAGGAGAGATCCTGCCAGATCAAAGAGATAAGAATTGGTTATTATCAGTACATTGTTTATATACAAATGATGATGCCCAAGGACTAAAAAAAAATTGTGTTGAATTAAGGAGATTAATGTACATGTTTTCCCTAAAATCCTATTTTGGGGGTTGATGTATGTTAATCTAAGCTATTTCTTAATATTTATAAGTTTAGAATTACAGTAGGCAAAGAGAATTTTTAAACTAAATATTTGAACAACATGTTGGTTCATATAAAAAGTGGGGAGAAAATATTTGGAATTGAAACTATTTTAGAAAATCTGGGCCATGCCACTACAGTGACTGTAAAGCTTGTGGTTGATTATAGCCTGGGCATAACTTCTTCATGTCTGCAGGCATAGAAACTGAGGCCAAGGACATGATGTAGTTCCATTACAATAAAATTTCTGATATAGACAAAAGTAAGCTTGAATACAATTCACTCCAAATAGTAGTTAAAAATGTTTTATTTATTCAATCTCCCTATTTTGTAGCCCTATGTTTCACTTTGATATATTTGAAAACTTTTTCAGTCTTTCTTAGATATATATCTATGGACTTATATAATACTTACATAACAGTTATACAGTGTTTGAAAAGTTATTCCATCTAGTTATTCATTTAGTTAGTACTAATTGATCATGATGCTTTCACAATACTCTTAATTTTCATTCTTTTGTGTTGGGGATTTCTGTGTTCCCTTTCAAATTAAATGTTTTAGCCTCATTACATTTGTGATCATTCTTTGTTGTTGTTTAAATGAACATATAACACTTAAAATTAATTAAACACTTTTTTTTAGATGTTTTCTATTGTAATCAGATTAAACTGAAGAGGATAAAATGAGATTCAGTTTGAAACAACCGCAACCCATGACTACAATAAGGTCTAAATTCATGTTTGAATGAGTATATTTCATCAGTATTTTCATAAGTTCCATACATGATTCCTTTATTTAACATATTTTCAATGAATTAAGCCTAATAATCATGTGTTCAAAACCTAACTGAAGTCAACACGAAGATGTTTGGGGACCTCACATCCATTTTCTAATATTTAGTTCTCTGGCACTTCCTAAACTTGGGGGAATTTTGCATTGTACAAGCCGTGAAGAAAATTTGAATGTTAAAACAATTGTTCTTTTTCTTTTATTTCCCTTACTTCTGTGGAAATTAAACAACCAAAAAAACCTTTAATTCAATACTGTATTATGCCTGAGGTTTTAAATACACAAAAGTCAGTAAAATAAAAGTGATAGTTCCTAGAGCAAGTATAATTCAGACATATTGCACGTATATATTAAAGCATAAAAGTTAACACCATATGTACAAAATACTACACGGGCTCATTTCTGTCACCACTGATAAATGCACAACTCCTATAGGAGCTGTGAGCTCTTATTAGCGCCAGGATTTGAGTCCCAGATATGAAAGAGGTTTCGGTACAGTTGTGGGAATACTGCTACATTTCTTCTGTAAATTTTAAATTTTAACCAGGAAACTATAGAAGTGAAAATTTCATTAGGGAAACAATTCTAAAACTTCTAATTTTTGTAACCACATATTTGCTTCTCTGTTATCAATTCATTAAGGTCTTTGCCATTTATGGTCTCTGTTGATCGTTTATTAATTTTTTTCAACAAATATGTGTTAAGAACTTACTAGGAGCATAATACCTGAAATATCTGGGTCATCAGCTAGCCAGATGATAATCCTTGCCATTGTGTTGTTTACTTTCTGTGATGAAAGGCAGACAGCAAATATAACACATAAGTAAATTATAAAGTAGACTGAGAGGTGGAAAGTACAATAAAAAATGAAAAAAGAATAGGGCAAGGAGTGTAGGAGGTTGGTGGATAAGCAATATATTAAGTTGGGGAAGATGGGAGAAAAGACTGGAAGGTAGTAAGGGAGTCAGCCAGGTTCGTAAGTAGGAGAAGATGGTTCCAGGCAAAGCAAACAGTCGGAGCGAGGGCCCAAAGGCAGAAGCAGGTCTAGCATATTCAAGATGCAGCTGTATTGTGGCTGGAAGAGGATGAATGAGAGGCAGAGTCCTAGGAGATGGGGTCAGAAAGTTAACAGGAGGCTAGTTCATGAAGGGCCTGGAAGCCATTATCTGAGGTTTGACTATTACTCTGAGCAAATTAGGGTTCCCTCCTAGTGTTTTGAGCAGAGAAATGGCATGATCTGACTTTACTTTTAAAGGGTCATTCTGGCTTTTGTGTTGAGAATAAACAACATGGGGAGGACTATGGTAAGAGTAAGGTACAGGGCCTTATTGGAGTCTCTTAGGATAATCCAGACTATAGATTTGAACAAGGCTAGCAGCAGTACAATAGGGTGAGAAACATCATGTTTTGGAACTAGTTTGAATATAGGACCAACAGGGTTTCCTAACGGGTGGGGTGTGGGGTGTGAGAGTGAGAAGGTCATCAAAGATGGCTCCAAGGTTTTTTGCTTGAGCAACTCAAAGATGGTGTTGCCATCATCTTAGAGGTATGATTGCCGGTGAAACAGGTTTGGAAAGAAAGATTGGAAGTTTGGTTTTGAACTTGTTGAATCTGAGATATCTTTTACATAGCCAAGTGGAGATGTAGTCAGTTGGACCTAAGACTGTGGAATTCAAGAGACAAGTCTGGGCTGGCAACATAGAGCCTCTTTGTGGTCTTTGAAGCCATGTCTGAATGTGGTCATCAAGGGAGTGAGTGTAGACGGAGAAGAGAATAGGGCCAATGACTGAGCTCTGGAGTACTCCAACATTAGAGGGTCAGAGGAAAGAGGGTGAACTAGCAAAAGAGACCGAGAAGAAATGACTAGTGAGAAAACTGGTCAGCCGGGTCGAACATTGCTGCTAGATGAAGTAATATGAGGACAGGTCATTGACCACTAGATTTAGCAATGTGGTTGCCATTGGAGACTTGATAAGAGCAGTTTCGGTAGAGAGGTGGGGACAAAAGCTCACGCATGACTCTTTTTATATACTTTGGTGAAAAGGGTAGCAAAAAAATGGGATGATAATTGGTGAAGGTAGTGAGGTCAAAATAGTGATAGGCTTGTAAGTATTTAACCACTGGTTCTCTGGGGGGAAAAAATCAGTTCTGATTTGTAGCTTTTGCCAATTTCAGTAGTGTAAATAGCCCCATCGTGGCTGATTTCACTGAGTTGAAAGGAGATGGCTCTTGAAAGCTGGTATGAGCCAACCCTAGCACACCACTGGGTCAACAGAAATTCTGCTTTGTTTTAAGATGAAAAAAAAAAAACGGCTACTTTGTATATTCTGAAGGGGCTAATCCTGTAGATAGCTAAAAATTGCTGATGTAGTCAAGAAAGGAGTAAACTGCTGGATCAAATTTTCCAGAGTAGGTGAGAAGGAATGTGATCCGGTGCACAAGTAGAAGGATTGGCTTTAGATATAAATATATATAGTTCATCTATATTAATAGTGGAAAAAGCCAGGGCGTATAGTGAAGACTCTGTAGATAGGTGTGGTGGAATAGTCTCTATGCTCATTTGCATGGAACAGAAACCCACTTAAAATAAAGTTAAAAAAATAGTGACATTTTGGAAGAATATAGTGGTAGCTCAGAATACCCAATGGGACTAATTGCAGTTGAGCCTCATGACAGGACTCATCTCTTCTTTCTTGAGTTTTGGAAATATTCTTTTCTACCTCTGGGGACTGCCTCTCTTTCCTCTGTTTTCACATGGCTCAAATTCAGCTTCCCTGTTCAAGCACCCACCAGAGAGAGGCTAATTACAAATAAGGGAATCTATTAGCTTAATTTATGTCACTCTCCACTGCTGGTTCTGTCAACTTAGATCAGAAGAAGGAGCCACTGACCAGTTAGCAAGGAAGATTTACTCTAAGGGGCTAGGGCAGGATCTCTAAGCAGGGTGGAGCTAAGGATGAAAAGGTGGACATCTCCAAAACGGTCACGAACAGTCTGGGGCAAGTATTGAATGGATGTACTTCTGTGTCATCCATTAACTTATTTTCATTTTTTCATTTGTGTATTTATTCAACAATTAATTATTAAAGATCTGTTATGTGCCAAGCATTGTGGTATGCAAGGGAGATGTGAAGATGAATAAGAATGATCCTGCTCCCTATCCTAAAAGTGTTTCCATTTTTTCTAAGATGTTTATAGTCTTCATCATGATGGTGGTGACAGTGTTGGCTGATTATGTCTTAAGGACCAAATGTCGAGAACATTTTGTATTATTTACTATATTAGTGTTAGTAATTAGCTCAAAAGTATCATGTACCACAAGGCATTGTTAAAAAAATCATTTATTGCCATTTTAATCTCCTATTAAAAATGAATTATTTTTGGTAAATTTTTTATACTTTATGTTTCATAGATCATTTAGTCTTTGGGAGGAAAGGAGCATGGATTAATTACTTTCATGTACTGAAAAAGATATATTACCTCATGCTGATGTTTGAGATAATTCGTTTGTCTTCCAAATTATTTTTTGAATCATATAATATATATGACATTGTTAAAGACTTAAACATTACAGAAGGGAATAAAATGAAAGTTAAGATTTCCCTGCCTGAGATCTTCCCCCTCTTAAAACTCCCAGTCTCACTTCCCAGAAAGAAATACTACCAATCATTTCATATGTAGGCTTTGGGAAATTTTTAATGTGTATTTAACATATTCATACACACAGAGACATGGTCTTATCTTATGCTCCAAAAGTACTTGATGCTTGTTCTTTGAAATTCCCTGCATGTATTTCTCCTTTAAGAATATTTATGGCATTGGGCTAAGAAATAATTTGAATCCCAAGGACTAACTTTCTCCCCTGAACAGATCTGAGATGGGAACTCTAGGTTAACTATATCTTTGCTTGTAAAATTAATCCCATTTTCTGAACTGTGTTTCAGAGAAATTGTGTGATTTGATCATGGTCACATAATTAGCAAATGGCACAGGTGAGATTCAAACCCACACCCTTATTGTACTGGACTCTACTGTCCCCTAAATGATCTTGACTCTTAATCATATATAATTATGTTCCTTTTTCATGACTTTCAAAAAGCATTTCTTTTTCCATGCTTTTACAGACCTTGCTATGATACCTGCTGGTAATGGAGGTGCCATGTCTGAAATGGCATGTTCTCCATGGTAATGAAATAACCACAAGTTTACTTCTTTGAATTGAAAAATTTTCATGTTTCTGTGAACTCAGAACATTTTGCAGTTTTGACTCTTGGAGCTGATTAACTTTTTTAAAAATGTACTGGGGCTATTTTCCTGAAGGATAATTTTTCTTATGGTCTTTGGTTGCCAGACTTGGTTGACAGATTCTCTTTCCTACCTCCCTTTAAGAACAACAGGTAACCGCCTTGGAAAGAAGGAATGCATATTTTTAAGCATCTTTAAGGCCAAATATTCTGGTGAATAATTTTGTTGTTGGCTGAATACTTGAGCCTCAGCTTTGATATGTGTGTTCCCTTTAAGAAAACAGTATCCCCTATTTTTAAGGTTGGAAAATATATCCTTAATTTTTTCATATGAAATGATTGGTAGTATTTCTTTCTGGGAAGTGAGACTGGGAGTTTTAAGAGGGGGAAGATCTCAGGCAGGGATATTTTAACTTTCATTTTATTCCCTTCTGTAGAATTCTACAATTCTAATTGCAGATAGAAAAAAGAATGGATGGGCAGAGCTCTTTTTAGTATTTTGAGAATTGGACCTTTTCTGTTTCAGTCTGTAGACTATAGGAATCTTTAAAGCCCATTTTCAGTAAATGAGCATTGTTTTTAAGGCCATTATGACCATAGATCACATTCTTGTACTATCTGTTTGTATTATAGTTTTGTTTGTTTGTTTTTAGATAGGATCCTGAGAAAGTTTTCTTTTTTTTTTTAAAGATTTTATTTATTTATTTGACAGAAAGAGAAAGACAGTGAGAGAGGGAACACAAGCAGAGGGAGTGGGAGAGGGAGAATCAGGCTTCCTGCAGAGCAGGGAGCCCAATGTGGGGCTCAATCCCAGGACTCCAGGATCATGACCTGAGCTGAAGGCAGACTCTTAATGACTGAGCCACCCAGGTGCCCCCTGAGAAAGTTTTCTTTTGGAAACTTCAGTCACCTACATGCTAAAGAAAATGCACCTCTCTTAATCATTGAGATATTACTTTGGGGCTATGAAAAAATGAAACCAATGTCATCAATGATATGGGAAGTGAAAAATATCCATTAGGTAATACGGAGAATGAACAGTGTCAACTTTGCCAATTGCCCACGCATTCATTTCCTCTCTCCTTAGCCAACATGCTTACTGCTCTATCTTTCCAGCAAGTCAATGACATCTACTGAGAGCCCACCACATATGAAATAGCCATGTAAGTGTTGAGGGTAGATACAAAAGAACTAGACAATAAGGATAATTCTCTGGAGGAATGTATAATCTAGTTTCCTTTCTTCCCCTTGCTTTTCCCACTCAATCTCTTTGTTTTTTTTTCCATTTAATTTCTCATTCTACGGGGTCTTCAAACATCTATCCCATGGCTACCCTGTTCTTTTTTTCCTTCGTGCACTCTCTATTCCACTCGGGGACACAATTCAGGAATTTTGGTTTCTAACATTTTTTTTTTTACATAGGTCATATGATATATGACTATGAAAAGTAAGATAATAAATACTGTAAAGATAATTTTATAGGTGCTCACAACACCCAGATATACATATATCTGTGTGTGTGTGTGTGTGTGTGTGTACACATATATATGTAAAATCCTGTAGGCCTAGGATGGGTATGTACTTCAACAACTGTATTCAACATATGTATTCAACAATACACATTTATATATAATCTATTAAAATGATCAAATTGAGTGGTATTACTGATTAAACACACATAGTTGTTTTTATATTTATTCTTAGTCATTTTAATTATAGTTAATTTTAGGGAATAATTGTAATAACATTTGACAACTTTAGTTAGACTTCTCTCAAAAGTGCTGGGTCAACACAGGTGAATAACACTGAAAATACCCCATCTGTATTTACAAACCTGGAGGAATTACTGCTAAGACTTTGTCTACACTTAGTATTCCCAGTATCCTATCTCCATTTTTTACCACTGGAATTCTATAAATCTGTTTTTGGTGATGGAGGGAAAGGCTAATGTTAAATAAGATAATATATATCTTTTGCAAATATTCTGAGCGGCTTAATAATGTCCTAGATTAAGAGAATATATACCCAAAGCAAAGAATATAAAAATGTCTCTCTCTCTTTCTCATTTTCTCAGTGGGGAAGAAGCAGAAAGGACTGAAGGGGTGGGATGACAACTAGACAAACGGAAAGATTTGCAACACCACATTAAAGGCCTCCCCTTGTGTGTTTGTGTATCTGCCTATTCGATTTAGTTCTATGACACTGTACTAGCTAGTGGTGCAAGAGAGGCAGTCGTCAGAAAATAAATATAATTAATTATAATTTAATCAATTTGCAAATTTACTGTGGTTAAGAGAAACAGAGCCACTATAAATCTACTCAAAACAAACACCCTAGATATCAGAAGACATCTACTGTTTAGAAATATGTATTAATAAATGCCATGCAGTGTTTCCTGCTACATGCAAAAAAATCTGTGCTACCAACCCATCAGAGGAGTAGCCACGTACTTGACATGTTGTCAACCTAATGTAGAAAAGGAAAATGCTTAACATTCAAGAAAGAAAAGTCTTGAAATTTTAAAACAATTAGAAAAAGAGGAAGTGTTCAACAACTTGCATTATAGTTTTAATAGAGGAAGAAGTTTTTTTTAATTTGAAAAATAAAACTATACGTTGATTTTTTTTGAGTCTTGGTTAAGTTCTTCAAGTAGATTGAAAAACAAAGAGATAAAGCCCTAAAGCCATGAGAAGGCATTCTTTCCTGGTGACCTTGGCAAAGCAGTGCTGGGCTCTTGTCAGTCAGGAGGGGGCACAAGGAATGCCTGAATTAGTGTTAATCTGGATTGATAAGGCAAAATCTTTGATGATTTCAGAATGGAAGGTAACTTTGATGGAGGTTCTAGTTGGCTAGCCTGATCCAAACACCACCATGGGATTCATGTTTAACAAGTTGATGCGTTGGAGCCAGGGCTCATGACATTGAAGTGAGAGTGTTTCTAGAAGAGGAAATAAGAGTCATGATCTGCAGGAGGGACTGGCTAGCAAAAACAAGACCAAATTAGACCATCCTCATATTGGACATATTTTGGGGGGCAATCACTCTATTTTGGTGCACATCATTTCAGATGTTAAAATACATCCAGAAAGTCAAAATTTTATGAACACACTCATGCCCAGTTTTCACATGAATAAAAATGTATTTCATTTCTACATTTCAGTATATGTATATATTTATATATTCATATGTAAACATATTAACGTATCAACCTCATCTTTTGAAAAAAAAGTAGTTGCATGTATTCCATTGTCTAAATGCATCATAATTAAATTAGCCAATTGGATGTAATTTTAACTCAGTTTACATTGACTCCATTTAAAACATGTTTTTATTAGCTTTGTCTTAATCATGATTTTGGTGATCTATGGCCTCCCTCTTTCCATTATCCTGATTAACTGGAAACTGACTACATATTATTAGGAAATTTCATGAAAAAGCAGCATTTAAAATTAACTTCAAAGGTAAACCAAAACTCAAAAGACCTGGATTCTATTTTAGCTTCAGGACTTGGACATCATGTGAATTAATAAAAACAATTTTACACTAATAGTAGTAAATATCTGATGATATGTGGTTATAGATTTGTTCTGTGAGTTTGCTATAAATTTTTAAAGGAATACAGAGAAATGTTGGTTGATAGCAACCCTAACAAAATATTTCTAGGAGATAGAATCAGGACTCCACACAGACTGACCATTGGTTTAAACCTGGGAAACATTTCTAGTGGCTACATACTTTTATATTAATGGAAAGGAAGGAAATTGTCTTATGAGATGGTTAGAAATTTTCGTTTTTGTCCTCCTGTCTGAATTTTTTTCTTGTTGGGCCATGCACTAGGCTATGATTTCGCCTCCTTATGAGTTCCCTGGTATAGCCTATAGCTTTACAGAAATTTCCAAAACTTACTTCCCTTTGAAAGTTCCTTCACTATCTTTGATTTCTTTAGATCTCTTCTCCTGCAATTGTATGTTTGTTAGTGTTGAGCTTTCTTATATTAATTTCCTTTCCACAGTTCAGTGAATTCTGAAACATCGATTACTTCTAGATACTCTGTCCACTGTTTACAGTTTTGTGTGCAATTTTTTTTCTCTAGATGACACTCAAGGATAGGAGCCCCAGCAAGGTTTTCCCATTCTGTCATTATTTTTATTCGAGAGACTGCATTTAGTTAAATTTAGTTAATTTGAAAATTTGTAATAGTCTTTATCACCTGATATCTCCCCTAGCTTTTGTTTTATAGAATGAAAGGCATCAAATGTATGTCTATCTGAACCTCTGTCTTCATGCACACACACGTATACATTCTGTCTGCATACATATATGCATAGATAGATATGATTCAGTTTCTCTTTCTTTGCTTTGGATGACATCTGTTGTGTGCTGTCCTATGGCAATATGCAAGTTCAACTTTCATTTAGAGGATTAAGGTTTATTTTTTCTCCCTAGCATATGTTTATTTAGTTCCTTTCCCCATTAGCAAATTATATACAAACCCAACTTCTGTAAGCAAACCAGTTTCAAGAAACCAGGGATTTAAAAAAATTATTAAATTACATGTTTGGAGCTTTGAAAATAAGACATATTATTTTTCAAAGCCTCCCATTTTGGTGTGCTCTAGTAAGTATTACAATATAGTTGTGGATTTTATATACATTTTAAAGCTCCGATTCATAATGTAGATTGTAATTTAATAGGAAATGTAATTGTGTTAGAGGAGATACTAAATATTTGATAGGTGTTCTGAAGACAAATGTTGTGTGCTTAGAAGAGAGTCATAGTTTAGTAAAGATGAAGACAGAGCTGAATCCCCTGCCTATTAGCTGTGAGCTGAGTGGATTACAGAGGTGTATCCATTTCTTCAGGGAAGTCTAACTGGTACGATGTAATTTACTTTGGATTTTCAATATCTTTTGGTTACTTCATCTCCTAAAAGGATAACTTTGAAAGTAAATTGCAAAAGCAACCATATTAGACCCTTCTGATGAATTAGAAAAACAGATCAATATAAACTGAAGTGTATATTTTTCTAAATCAGTATTAACATGGCAACCAAGAAGTGATTTATATGCTTAAAATACAAATTAATCATCAGCAGAGTTTTTACATCATACTTTGCAGTCAAAATATTCAGGAGTTGTAATTCAGAGAAAGGTAGTCTCAGCTCCCTGTGATCTAATGATCACAATATTTGGCCACCAGCACTGTGGGTAAAAACCTATGCACATGGAAACATTCAGATTTGACCAATTGTAATCAATCCAGTAATTATTAGGAATACTTAATCCACCCCTGTAAACTGAAAGGCATTTTCTTAGGCACCCTAGATATCCCACTGTATGTAAGTGAGAGGGTGCCTCTCCCCCATAATCTTTCAGCTCTTGTCCTTTCTCCTGGGTGACAATTCTGTAATGTAAGCATCTATCTACTAAGAACTGAACTGAAACCTCCTTTCCATTTTGCATAGAACACTGGACAGCCATTAGAACAGAAACAATATTTCCTCCTTCCTGATGTGTAGGGGCTTTAAATTGGTGCCCTGAAGGTAAGAGTGCATAACTCATCACCTAGTACCCAGGCTGTAGGAGATTTTTTTTTTTTTAAACAGGTACAAGAACATGATTTTTCTTTGCCAGTTTTTGGCAACATAGTCATTTAAAAATATGTTATTAATATAATTGCTTATATAAATCATGATCTTTAAAATATTCTAATTTACATGGATCCATTTAAAATGATTATTTAAGTTCGGAGCAAAACGTGTATAGGTGAGTGTTGGGGTGTGTGTGTGTGTGTGTGTGTGTGTGTGTGTGTGTAGTATTTCTGGATTTATTGTTATAGTGACTATTCCTATAAGGAAAGGGAAGTAAAGAATTAGAGCATTCGAATCAAAATCTTTATGATTTAGGTAAAAAAGCATTTATTGTGCATATGTTTTTCAGGTTGATATGTGGTGGTTATGGCTACAAGTGTCTACTTCACTTTTCTGCAGCCTCTGTTTTCATTATAGCATTTTTCATCTCCTGAGTAAAAACATTCAGCATTCCTCCAGTGTATGCACATTTGGCGGATTATCTTACAGAATCAGTCTGTGGCTCTAGTTTCTGTATCTATAGATGGGCAGACTGAAACAGCCAGTCTAACTGAATCACATGCTATCTTTAAAGTTCCATGGTTCTATGAAATTTCAGACTAAAACTTCTGCTTTATTAATAATCTGAGATGAAGCTGCATTAAAATAATCTTTTTGAAGTTAGTATTGCATCTTCAAAAATATTTCAAAATCTTATAATGCCAAATCTTCCGCTTTACAATCTCCTGACAGGTAGGTAGCAGCACTACAAGCTGGAGATGTGGTCCTTTTGAACTTGGCCACACAGGCCTACAACCAGCACTTAAATACTTTACAAATTGAATCGCACTTGTGTTAGAAACTGATTGATAAAATAAATTACTGTATCTTGTAGGTTAGGATTTGAGTTCTGCAATTGTAGCTGTTACAAATTACCTGAAAACCTTTTTATATTACATTTCTTATGGCTGTATTTTACAATTGCTCTAATAAAAAATTCTATACAAAAATTGTTTGATATTAATAGCAATCATTAACAACTTGATAGATTCTTGTTAAGTATATTTGCAATACATTTAATCCTATTAAACTCAGCCTTGAGTTGTTTCTTCCAAATATTATAGGTCTTTATGAAGCTAGCAATATAAAGAAGAGATTTCAACCATTTTTGGCCAAAAATTAGGTTTAGCTTAATGGATCAATTTTTTTCATATTAAACTGCGTCTGACCACGGCCAAGTAATACATTCAGCATTGATCTTTGTCTCACTCTGCTGTAGCTTGCGTTCTCTTTATGTACATGAAAAATAAGGGGCCAGGAATGAAAACAATGCCTGTATAATACAAATATAGAATTTTTCTCAGACTTCCATTCGGTTTATCATTTCACTTTGTTATTAATGCCTTGCCTGCTGCTTTTCAGAAATGTGTTTTTAAAAAAGCACATTTATTTCCATAAAGAATGCTTTCTTCTGGTGTAATTGTAAAAAACATACACCATATACTGGAGTACATCAATTGTTTCAGAAGCATGGACAAAATGTATGAGCCCTGTTCGCGTGTGCAAACAGCCTATTCTAAATGTGGAGCCCTCCAGGGACTTGACCCATTAACACCAGTGATCTGAAATGTACTGGTTAGAACCGGGGCTCAATTTGAACGTATATTTTTCTTTTAGTACAAGTAGAAAGTTAAATGAAAATGAAGCCAGAGTTTTAATAGACACAGAACTTGCATGTGCCAAATTTAAAGAGATGTCAGTGCTTCTTTGAAGTGCTCGGTCTCTGAGACAGTTTTAGTCCTAAGAGGAGCCCCCCAAACCTCCTCATACCACTGTTGCTCCTGCCTTTTTTCCTCCCCAATACATTCTGCATACCTCTCAGGAGAATCGTATTGCTACTGCTCGGAACTTCCCCTCTGCTTAAAAGTTTTCTCCGGTTCTTCACTGCGCGCAAGGGCAGAACTGAGACGCTACTCCTGGGCATTTAAAACTGGGGCATCGGTCTTCAGCCTGGCTCTTCTCCCTTGTCTTACACTTCCCCAGGACAAATCTGCGAGTCAAGTGTTTCCCAATACAGCTTGCACGCTTCTTTGCTCACACTCTTCCCCTGGTTAAAATTCCTTTCCACCCCCCTTTCTCCTTTCCACCTGCCCCATTTCTACCAATCCTTCCAGCCCCAATTTCACGCATGCATCATCCTTTGCTTCAAAAGGTGACCTGCTCTCCCGGCACAGAATGTGCTTTCGTGGAAACACAGACTTTGGAGTCAAACAAATTTTGTTGGAATATCCCACAGACTAGTTACGTGACACAGGACGATTTAGTGAAACTTCATTTAGCAATGTCGCCCCAGCTTTAAAGCGAAAATTGTAATAGTTCGTTTTCTTCTGTTTGCCGAACAGTTCTCTTTTCTCTCTTAACTCATCTGTTCCCCCAAGTTCTTCTCGGTCCTTTTCTTTTGTACTGTTGCTGTCCCTGAAATATGGTGATCGTCCCCGCGTGTTTCCTCCGCAGCGTGGTTTCCAACAGACCTCCCCTTCAGATGGAAGCATCGTGTGTTTGTCAGGTTTGTCTGAAGGAGGTGTGGGTGCGGAGGAGGCATGCCCTCGGAGGACTCCCACAACTGGCAGATCAGGAGGCTTTATTTTGGCCTTGGAGCACTGCGAGCTCTATTTTCTCCTTCGCTGCTGGCGAGAAGGTGGAATATTACGTCCGGCTCCCTCACTGGGCTTACTTAGCAGCCATATCACCCACTTTCTTTGGAAAGGCAATCTTAGGTTTTATCTTGGGGGAAAACTATGGTTTAATACTGTTCATTTGACACACTGGAGGAGAATGGGGAGAAAGTTCGCCGAGGTGCGGCTGTGCAGAATGGAATTCAGGTCCCTCCCTGCCGCAGCCCCACAGCTCACTCCCACTCTTTGAGCTTGTTGACTCAACTTGGGCTCATCTTACCTCTGATGGGTTGGGCTGCGGTTTTCCTTCTGGTCTTCTGGCCTTCCATTCACTTCCATTTGCTCTGGGTCCGTTTCCTCCAACCTTATCGGATTGCTTCTGGCTTGCTTTCTTATTTACCAGAACTCCTAGGGTTTTATTCTCTGGGAAACAAAACCAAATCTCTTCTGCCTTTTCAGCAGGACTTAGAAAGGAAGGGGAGGTAGCCATGAGTGCTTGGTTTGCTTTGTCAAGCTGGAATCAAGGCCAAGGGCTGACCTGAGCGAACTGGGCTTTAGAAAGGTGACTGTGCCGGTTGGTGGAGGGTACAAAGAGAAGGAGCCCAAGCTGGGAGCCTGGCTAGGAGGGTGGCGCAGGAGTTTGGGTACAAGATGGTGAGGGTTCCAAAGGGGGCAGTTGCAGCAATAGAAAAAGATGAAAGCTTATTGGATATTTTCAAAATTATTCTTGAATTTTAGGACCCTTAAGAAAATAATGCTGTGTGCTAAAACAAAGAGTTCCAGGGATAGATACCCTGGGAATGGTACACATCTTAAACTTTTATGTGTTACAGTCCTGGATACTGAGAAATGATGTTTAAAGTGATGATCCGGAGGTAGTGCAAAATCCTTAATTATGAAAATAAGAATTCATTATGCACACCAGACTGCGTTTTCTAGGACAGATCTAAAAAACACTTTCAACTAGGGCTAAAAGAATAAGGCTTTAAAATAATACTGTTTTCTAGTTGTGCAGAAACCTCAATTAACCAGGCTTCAAAAATCCAGAGGCCCTCACATCTGTTGTTTGTTTGTTTGTTTGTTTTCAGTCAGGAAGGAGGTATGATGGAAATTCTACCTTTCTTCAGTTATGTGACTAAAATTTATATTGGAGGGACTTAAGAATTGTCTCACTTTTAAGGTAGGGCAAGCAAAGCTAGATTTGCCAGACTGCAAGGTGACTAAATGTATTTCAGATTTTCAGTAGTGATGTGCATTTCTGCTTGTCGTGGGATTTAAAAGAATCCAAACAAATGCTGACAGCAATTTCTCTAGTTTCTTTGATGGTGTTAGTGCATGCTTCATATTTTCATGTATTACATAAACTTCAAGCATTCGAGGAGCAGTGAGAAGAGATGGAATTTAGATCACATTTAGCATGATGATCATTGTACTCATCCAGTAAGAAAAAAATAGAACAACACTACATATTATGGGTCTATTAAAAATGCAACTTTGTCGAGGAAATTTTTCGTTTCCATAATAGTTCAGTAGTTACTCCATTACAATGTAAAATGGTATGGGCAGAGTTATTAACTGTATTCCCAGTGAAGTACACATCTATTTCCTTTGCAGATGTGCACTTTATAATTTCTTATGTTCATAATTTACGTATTGCCACACAATTCCCTCTTCTCCTAATAACAAAAGAAGTGCAAAATGATTTATGAAACTTTTGAGTATTTTTCCTTTTTTTATTAGATCATCAAGAATATTCTAATAGATTCTTTTCTTCTGAGAAAATCTATTTCCATAGATTTCTGCATGTTGTTGGAAAATGTTTTCTTTCATTTACTCATCTCTTTCTGTTTTTCCTGCCTCTTTGTGTTTATTTTAGTCAATAAATAGATGAAAAGAAAATGCCTGCCTAACAAAATGCAAAGTGTATTTTTGTTTGCTAGTTGATAAATTATTTAGAAAAGATGTGGGGAATGATAAAAATATAACCTGCATTTGCAAGGCACTTTTTAAAACTTTCTAAATCATCATATGTATATTGTGTCCCACTCTGGCTTCTTAATGGTCCTGTGAGTTAGTGGGGCCAGGTGTTACTTTCCTAAGATGGGGATTGAAATGCCCATTTGCAGAGAGTTTAGATGACTCATCCAAAGCCCCATACCTTGTGGGTATGAGCTACATATGTACATGATGGTACAGACAAGTCTTGATTCACCTGTCCTAACTCTCATTTTGGATACTACTCTCTACTATGAGTAAAGCACAAAAGCAGAGTCTAGACTTGGCAATAAATGAACAAAGAAAGAAAGAAACAAAGTATATATTATTTCCAGCAATCTTCCTAATTGACGTTAGGCCCCAGTATCCTTATACTGATTGTGCAGATGTGTTGGTTAGCAATCTGCCCTGATTATTAAAATAGCCCAATAAACAGATTAGTTACGTGCTGTCCTTCATGACACGTGCAAACACATGGCCAACATTATAGAATCTAGAAACCAGAGGGAGGCCTCCACAAGGGCAGCATCCCGATTTTAAACATGAAGACACCAAGGCTTGGAAAGACCCAGTGACTTGTCCAGGATCACACTGTTATTAGTCTTAGATCTACCAATGAAAATTCAGTCTTTCTTACTTCCAGCCTAGGCATCAATCAGATCTTCCTCTTAGCCATCTCTCCCCATTCATATACTAGCTATTTTTCAAATCATTGAAAACTCGAGCTCTTTCCAAGGAAATTTCTAGCTCTTCTAGTCATTAATGAGATTAGAATGTCATAAGATTTCTGACCTATATTTCAAAAATAAATAAATAAATAAATAAATAAATAAATAAATAAATGGTAAGTTGGAGAGGGTAGAAGAAAGAATGAAGATTTCTACTAGACTCCTGCTGCACAGTGTAGTCCAGGGGCCAGCAACATCAGGGTCACCAGGCAGCGTGTGAGAAAGGTGGACTCTCTAGCTCCAGGCCAGACCAGTCTGAATCTGCAGGACCCCTATATGATCTGTGTGCACATTATGGTTGAGAAGTACTGCTCCAGATCTAAAGTAAGGGGAGTGAGATTTTGTTTGCTCTTCTTCCATCTATTCTTCTTTCTTTCTCTTTCTTTCTTTCTTTCTTTCTTTCTTTCTTTCTTTCTTTCTTTCTCTCCTTCTTTCTTTCTTTCTTGAGAGAGAGAGCCAGGGAGCATGAATGGGGTGGTGGCAGGGGTGGCAACACAGAAGGAGAGGGAAAGAGAATCTTAAGCAGGCTTCATGCTGAGTGCAGAGCTCAACAAGGGGCTCAGTCTCATGACCCTGAGACCATGACCTGAGCCAAAATCAAGAGTTGGACCCTTTATTTACTCCAAAGATACAAATGTAGTGATCCGAAGGGGTATATGCACCCCAATGTTTATAGCAGCAGTGCCCACAATAGCCAAACTATGGAAAAAGCCAAGATGTCCATTAACAGATGAATGGATAAAGAAGATGTGGTATATATATATATATATATATATATATATATATATATATATATATACAATGGAATAATATGCAGCCATCAAAAAAGAGAAAGCTTGCCATTTGCAATGACATGGATGGAACTAGAGGGTATTATGCTACGTGAAATAAGTCAATCAGAGAAAGACAATTATCATATGATCTCACTGGTATGAGGAATTCTTAATCTCAGGAAACAAACTGAGGGTTGCTGGAGTGGTGGGGGGGTGGGAGGGTTGGGGTGGCTGGGTGATAGATATTGGGGAGGGTATGTGCTATGGTGAGTGCCGTGAATTGTGTAAGACAGACGAATCACAGACCTGTACCTCTGAAACAAATAATACATTATATATATATATAAAAGAAGAAGAAGATAGTAGGAAGGGAAAAATGAAGGGGGTGGAAATTGGAGGGGGAGACGAACCATGAGAGACTATGGACTCTGAGAAACAAACTGCGGGTTCTAGAGGGGAGGGGGTGGGGGATAGATTAACCTGGTGATGGGTATTAAAGAGGATTGAATGGAGCACTAGGTGTTATACACAAACAATGAATCATGGAACACTACATCAAAATAAATAAATAAATAAATAAATAAATAAATAAATAATAAATAAAAATAGTTGGAACCTTAACTGACTGAGCCACCTGGATACCCCCATCAATTCTTTTTTTCTAATGCAAAAATGTCCTTAAGTAACAAATTGTCGAGATTTGACTTTCTGAAAAAGTGGAGGTGGCTGTTTAGCTTCTATAAGTTATTCTCTGACACATTAGACACCTTTATAAAAAATATCACCCAGAGTTGTGAAATGCTGTATCTTAAAAAACTGTTCTCCATATGCCAGATATTAGAAGTATATAAAGTGCTGTTTTATGAAAAAAATAAATGAAGTAATATATTGTATTATAGACACGTTATTCACGATGTTAAGAATCCTCCTTTGTTTAGAATGCAGAGGTTTTCAGATTTGTCGTCATTTTATAAAAGCTTAGCCTTATAGGTTCCACCTAACTTTTTGAGATTAGAGTGTTGAAAAGCTTTAAAGGGAATTAATTTTGTATCTAAAATTTTAGCGATAAATGAAAGCAATCTGAAATCAATAACGTATTAGTATGTAAGCAAATGACCTCCATTGAAAAAACATTTACCTCAGTGAAACACGGACCAGTGATACTAGACTTTAAGGTAAACATGAAGTTTGCCCAGCATTTATATAATATTTTCAAAAAATGCAAATGGAAATGGTTCTCATTATTTACATGTCTTATATAAGCCAGAGGAGACCAAGGTTAATGAAAGAACAGTCTGATGTTTTTGCAGTCCAGACTTGTTTCCTTGTTTTCCCTATATTGTAACAAGGCTTTCAGGTACTAACAAGGTCAGTGAGGTGAGGAAGGAAGGGCCTGCCCAGTGTTTTAGGAGATGAACAGGGACTTGAATAAGTGGAGAGAGGATAAGACAGGCCTGGGAAAGATCCAGGTTTATGAAACCTGAAGTGTGTACACCGTTGAGTCCCATTTTAAGATAAATAGTGCAAATTATAAATACAAAATTGGGTAGAGAGTCTTGTAAGTGGCCCATGCAAATGTTTCCCAGTATCTACCTCTGAGAAGGTATTCTGAATAGATGGAACAGTATGAACAAAGGAGCAGGGCTTGAAATGCGTGCACGGGTACGGAGCTACCTATGCAGAAGACCAAAGAAGACAGTTTCATCCACTGTCACTATTCCGGGCAGAGGAATCGCATAGGGTCGAGGAAGGTATAAAATATGGATGGAGACCATCCCACCACCATCACTACAATGAGAAGCAAAATCCATCGCCACATGCTTCACCCTTCCCCTGCGGCTTTTCCCCTGCCATATGGGCCTTTCTTAGGATTCAGGAACCGATAAGTTGTCTGGCTTTTTCCAAATGTTAACTAACTTTTAGGTGGAAAAAGCAGCTTAAAAATAAACCCTGGCTCTGAAAGTGAGGTAACAGATTTCCCATGAGCATGATGGTGCCTCTGTTTATTTTACCTAAGTTGTAAAAGTATTGGAAATAAGAGAAATATTTTCAGTGGCAATAGAGGACAATCTACGTGTTTAAAGGGGCCCATGCTTCTTTCATAAACTTTTTATGGGAGTGGATTGGTTTTTCCCTGGTGTGTGTGCGACAACATCATTTGTGGGTTAGTAGATTCTAATGTAGTGAAAGGAATTCCAGTTGCTTCCTCTCCCCACCCCACCCCTGCCAAGACTTCATAGTATTCCCAATTAATTTGAATTCGCAAAAATTATCTTTATTCATTTAAAAGTTATATAGCACTTAGAAGAATTGCCAAGTAATTAAGCTTAAGAAAAAATAGTGATCCTGGAAATGTTTGGGGATGTGTAGACTAAAGAAATAAATTAATGAGTGTGTTTAGGTTGTGCCAGGATAATAAGGTTCCCAGCAATTCCTGGCTGAGAAAATTCTGTACTTCCGAATCCCATGTCTCCTTCATTCATCACAGTCTTGGGAGCTCCTAATTTTAAACTAGAGTGTAGGTGTCTCTCTGCTCACACTAGAACAAGGGAATCAATAAGAGATGAATAGTTTGGGAAGATTTCAACGGCTCCTGCACCTACTCTCATTGCACGCAGGGCACAGATGCATCAAGGTCAAGAGTTACTTATAGACACTGTGATTTGGGTCCAAGAGAAGCATTCTCTTGAGTGGCATTCTCTTGAAACATATTTGCAAACACACGGCAATTTAGACTAACAAAGGCAATCCACGTTGCTAATATATTTGCAGTAGCAGAAGAGATGCTGAAATTCAGGATTCACACGCAAAGCCAAAAGGAGAGACTTGAATTTAAAAATCAAAACAAAACAAAACCTCACTCGCCAACTTGTATGGTTCTCTAGTCTTTGCTCTCCTTGGATTTTCCTCATTCTAATACATTTACTTCTCTATCTGGTGAAATCCCAAATTGCCACTTCAATTTATCAGCCTGGCACGGTCTCATAGAACAGATCCTAATCCCAGTGTCAGCGCCACTCTACAAGGGCTCCTTCTGCTTTCAGTTGGTGCTGAGTTGCCCTGGATACAGCTCCCTGCCTAACTCGGTGGCCCTCACAGGGGGCGCTTCCAGCCCGCAGGCAATGCAAATGAGTACAGGAAATATTACATTAATTTCTAGGCACTTCGAATAAGAGTTAGAACGATTCCCTAACTAAATTGGTAGGGAGCAGTTAGGTGACTGCCTTTCCACTCCTGGGTAAGGTGTCTCCCTGCTGATTGACAGGTCGTCTGCTTTTGAGCAGGGGAAAGGGCTGAGAATTTAAACTTGGCTCCCACCAACATGGCTTTGCCTTAAGCTCGGGAAAACATCATCATAGTCGCTTAGGTATATTTTCTCTTAAAATCTTGCTCTATTTTACACACCTTATAAAAATAGAAGTACTTCTGTGTATATGTGTGTGTATGTGTGCATGTGTGCGCATGCATGCGTGTATGGCCTATAGTATATGTGCCCATAGGAATTTTAATATGGTGGGCTTTGGGGAGGGCTTGGTGGACAGCTTGTTAAGAGTGCCCTCTGCCTGTCCAAATCCTGTCATCCACAGTCCCATCCCTCTGCCTCCATGGAACAGACATTTGTGTTCACTGGAACCACCATGCTGCTTATTGAGAAGCAGGAGACTATGGTCTATAGAAGCACGTCCTCGAGGCTAAGACTTTAAATCTGCCACTTACTGTCTGTGTGTTCCTGAACAAGTTTCTAAACCTGTCTGAGCCTTGGTATCTTCATCTGGAAAAGGGGGATAAAGGTAGTAACAAACTGAAGAGGATAGATGTGATTAGATCAGATAGAGCAGTCATGTTATATTGCATATAATAAAATACACAATAAAAGTCGGCTATTATTTCCTTATGATAGTAACAGGAAAAATAGAATACTGTATATCATGAATGACAAAACTCAAGCTTACGGTAGTGATAGTGGTTACCTAACTTGCGTCCAGGTTAGTAAGGGTCGGGCAGGGAACTCCGTCTCTGGTCTATCTGACCCAGAAGCCCTCATTCTTATCCATGTGTTTGCGGACCCCTGCTTTTGCCTGTGTGTTAGTATCACCTGTCTCCTTATCCAAGATCCTACATTATACCATGGGGCAGCACCCACGGTGCCCCTGGCAATGTGAGCCTAGAAGATGCATAATAAAGATGCATTGGTGGATTTACTTATTAGCACATCCCTGCCTGTGATGCAGGGATCCACTTCTTAAGTTTCTATATGACAACACACTTCTTTAATACCTGTTACACAATGTTTATCTTTCAGAATTTAGGTTTACTTGTATCTTTTTCTCCATAGCACAATTTCCCATAGCTCTATTATATATTCAACTCATTTGTTGATGTTGTTTTCTAATTGTCTGTCACGTGACCAAATACATTGGAAGAGGCATTTTGTTAGTATTCCTCCTAAATTTCTCTTGCACGTCAAGGAGCAGTAGATAATTATGTATGCTGTGGAGATTCCACATATAAACCAACTGAATAGTCAAGGAAGCCATTTGCTTTTGTACTGGGTGGTGTTTGGCTCTCACATGGTTTGAAGAAATGTGAGGGCGAGCGTGAAGTCAACAAGTATCTCCAGGTTGCTTTGGGCTTGTTTTTCCTTTCTGTAGCGATTGTTACTATGGACCAATTCTCTCTGCTTGAAGCTCCTTCTCCCTTAGATTTCAGAGACACCAGGATTTCCTGGATCTCTTCCTCTCAAGCAGCCTCTTGGGTGCTCTCCTTCCACCAGCTCCTTACCTGACCATTTCTCAGGGCTCCCTCTTGGGTCTGCTTCTTCTCTGACTCTAAAATGGCTGCCCAGCAGCTCTCAGATGTATCCAGGACCCTCCCTACCGCATACCAGCTTGAACCCCAGGTCTCTTCTGAGCACTAAACCTAGGTCCTGAACTGATTGTCTGATAATTCTCCGCTCCCTCTTACCAAACCTACCACAAAATCATCATGTCCAAAGCTGAACTAATTTCCACACAATTCCCTGAATCCACACCCCCTTCTGTATTTGATATCCCAGTGGATAACACCACCATTCACCTTTCATAACATGAAAAATCTTGAGTGTGGATTGAGATTCTTCCTTCAAACGCCACATCTTGTATGTATTACATCCTAAATATCTGTCGAATCTACCTTCTCTTCTCCATGTTCGATACCACTGTCTTAGTTTCATCCCTCACTATTTCTTGCCTGTGTTATTATAAGAGACCCCAAGTGGTCTCCTTGTCTCCATTTCCACCTTTATGTTTATCCAGAAGGACCCTTCTAATCATAGATCAGATTATGCCTCCTCCATCATAAATATTCTCTAGCGGCCTGCATTCCATCACTGTGAGGGCAGAGCCAAGCACCAAGCATCGAGCATCATAGCCTGCCAAGAATGCAGATTAAGACCTGATTCCTGCCCATTCCACTAGCTTTTATGCATTACCCTTCTTCATGCATATTCTGTGTTTCTGCAATTTAGACAACTGGCCTGTCCTTGAACAAGCACTGTTGTGTTCTCACATGGTGTGAGTGGTGGGATGTGCGGAGGTTATTAAGCATCCTGAGCCCGTCTAAATTGAAATTTAGGCTCTGTGTAACACTGGGCGATTTACTTCACCTCTCTGGTCCTTGCTTTACTCAACTCTAAAGGGAAATATAGTAGTATCTGCTATCTACGATAGTGGAGATCAGTGAAGCACAGAGAACAGCAAGTGCTCAATATAAAGTAGCTCTTACTATTCTTCGCACGCATTCTTTCATTCCTCTACTGCCATTCTCCTACAGCCTGGTCTCACTAATATTTTCTCTTTCTTTAAAACGTAGCTCATATTGCATATCCCAAAAAAGTCCTGTGGTCCTCTTCTCTGGGCTTTCACTGCATCCCATGCATAGCTCTATCACTGCGCCTACCTTAATTTTGTGTAGCCTTTTACCTGGCATGAGCTCTTTTATCTCTGTCTTTCCTGCACCAAGGGCTTCCTACTGCCCTGGTAATTGTTGAGTGGTTTGCTTAAGAATGTAAGTCAGTGTTTAAAGAAGACTTGAGCTTGAGCCTGGGAGTTAACTACTTACTTGCTCTGTGACTTTGGGCAAGAGAAAATAAGTTTTCTCATAGGGTTGTTGGAATTATTAAATGTATGTGATTATGCTTTAAGCACTCTAAAAATATTAATTATCTGAACAGCTGAAGATGGAAGTGGTTATTTCTACCAGATTTCGCCTTGATGTATAAAAACCATTTACCTTTGTTGTTCAGCTGTGTGCCTAGTTATTCATTAATTACTTTTCCTCTGAGATATCACAGCATAGACACTTTGGCTGAGAGATGTCATGAGATAGAAGAAAGAAAGAATGCTGGCCCAGAGGCATGAAACCTGGTGCTCTTCTGGATTTATTCCCGACTGCTTTGGGTAAGGTGGTGGCCTGTCTGAAACTCAGTGTCCTTATCTCTAACAGAGGGCTCATCTAACTGCCTCGGGTCCTCCTAGCAATGGTGTGACTTGTAGCCTCTGCATGAACACTGTAGTGACGATTAAATTCTTGGGTACTTCAAGATACTTAGTCACCTCATCTCCCCCTGCCCCACCGTCTCCATTTCTACCAAAAAACAAACACATAACCCACTAATGTTTTCTACATGGTTTAAAAAGCACTTTTTTATGTGGCATGAGGTTGGTCGGTAAAAGAGAACTTTGCTTCTTTTTAAAGATTTATTCATTTATTTTAGAGAGAGGGAGAGAGAGAGAACGCACACCCATGCACTTGCGGGCAGGGGGAGTGGTGGAGGAAGAGGGAGAGAGAATCTCAAGCAGACTCCCTGCTGAGCACAGAGCCTGACGCAGACCTCCATCTCACGACCCTGAGATCAGGGACCTGAGATGATGACCTGAGCCAAAGTCTAGACTCTGATGTTTAACCCACTGAGCCACCCAGGCGCCCCAGTGAAAGAGAATTTTAGAACTTTAGATCATGCTGCCAGAGAAGGAGGGGTGGTGGGAATGGGAATGATGATGATTGAGAAGCCTCTGTTCATTCAAAGTCAGAAAATAAATGATATTTTAATGAGCCAGCCACCAAAAACTGTTTTAGGTTTTAATCATGAGAGGAAAATACATTGTAAGGTCTGCTTTAGATAGCAAGTGACCAGACAAAATGCAACAAAATAGATAATACTTAGTATCCATTCCTAAGCAGGCAAATGGGTCAGAGAAGGGCATGAGAAACTTGATTAAATAAGAAGAAATTCAGAAGAGCAAAGCCAGACCTAAAAGGAAGATTTCATTTCTAGTGTACTGATTAAGCATTTAGTATATTTGTATGAGGCACTGTCATGGGCGCTTTGATTGTATTAAACCACCGCATCCCTATGACATAGGTACTACTATTATACCCGTTTATCAGATGAAGAAACTGAGGCACAGTTGTACAAATTCATGTAGCTAATAAAAAGGGCACATGAGATTTGAATTCAGGCAGTCTACCTTCAGAATCTGAATCATACCTATTATATTATAAACCAGAAAGTATAATTTTAACATTTGTGTTGGAAGGTTTGCCTGAGGTGGGAGTGGAAGCAGAAAGAAGATAGCGTGTTTTAAAGGAAAAAGAGGTAAAAGAATGTCCAAAATTCTAAGGTGTGGCCAAAATAGTTATTGGTCTTCCTGCATCTTCAAAATATGTAGGTCTTAATGATCCCATATCCTGTATGTTTCGTCATACAGGATCAGCTCTGGGGAATGGGTTAGTGCAAGATGATCTGTGCAAATAGGGATTACCGCTTCTCATGGGTCACAATGACACTGACATGCAAGGCCATGTTTCTTCTTGTTCACAGGTCCTTCAAGATATGGGGGCATTCAGTGTGAATGATTTTTTTTTTGCCATTAAAATAAGTGAAAAAGTATAAAAGAATATTGAACTCCTATTTTCCATGGAGCGCTATAAATTTGGAAAGTTGTCAAAATTGTCAGTTACATTTTTCTTGTTCAATGTTTAAAATGTTTTAATTTCACATTATATCACGCAATTAGTAAAAGCATATAAAACACAAAGCCCAGCTTTAATAATTATTTCCAAGTGAACATTCATGCAGCTCTCATTCTGGCCAAGAAAAGACTATTCCCAACATCCTAGAAATGCCCTTTCCCTACCTAGTACCCCGATCACAGCTCATACGTTTCCCCTAAGGTAGCCACTATCCTTATGTCAGTTTTATTTTTTTTATTTTTTTTTAAAGATTTTATTTATTTATTTGATAGAGAGAGTGAGAGAGCACAAGCAGGGGGAACAGTAGAGGGAGAGGGAGAAGCAGGTTCCCCGCCAAGCAGGGAGCCTGATGCGGGGCTCGATCCCAGGACCCTGGGATCACGACCTGAGCCGAAGGCAGACGCCCAACCATCTGAGCCACCCAGGCGCCCCATGTCAGTTTTATTTTTAACTCTCTTTTTAAAATCATCAAATACCCATCAAACCACGAAGTCTAAAACTCATCTTACTCCCTACCATCAATCCACTGACTTACTAATTTAACAATCACACAATCATACTATGCAATGCTGAGTTTATAAATGTAATTCATGAAAAGTCACCAGTGTTTGAGGAAAAAGTTTATACTATTTGTTTCTAAAGAATCGTTGCGGTTTGCTAAGGGAGAGTGTCCTATACTTCATGTAACAAGAGCTAGAATGGTATCTATTAAAGACAGTTTCTATAGAGTCAGTTTGATGATGACTATATTCTGTTTGTATTTCACAAAGAACTTTTGAAATCGTTTTCTCAATGCTTGTGATGAAATGGAGGTAAATATTATGCGTAGTAGGTGAGAGATGAGCTAATATCATTATTACTCCTCTTGCAAAGAGGTTGGGTGAAGTACCCAGGAGCACACAACCAGGAAGTAGCACTGTGGAGACTCAAAGCCAGGTCTCTGCGCCTCACCCTCTCCACTTGATCCTTCTGCTGCTTTTAAAATGAAATGTTTAATAGCCATCTTTTAACTTTTCAAAGTAACAAATAGTTCACTGGGTTCTTTTAATTCAGAAGACTTCTTAGCCGCCCGGTAAGGTAGGTAGAACAGGAGTTTTGAGTCTCATTTGGTGAAAAAGCTGAAGTTCAAAGATGCAAGGTGATGACATTCAGTCACATTTCCAGCAGGTAGTAGAGTCTGGTTTGAAGTCCTTTATGTGGATTCCAGAGTAAGGTGGAGGATGAGAGAAAAGAGGGACCCCCGTGGGGTCCCATCGTTTCTTCCGTCCTTCGCCTCGGACCACTGTGGCCACAGATGCTGTCCTTGACCGCCAGGGAAGACTCGGGAAGAGGTTGATACCGAGGTTTGGGGAAGTACCCCTCCCCCGCCCCCCCCTTGTGGAAAGGATGTGGTAGGAGGAGAGAAGAAGATGGAGGAGAAATTAAAAGAATACAAAAGAATACAAAAGTGATCCTGAACTTTCAAGTAAGAGATTTATTATGAAACAGGCTAATACCCTAGTCAGGGACTATCTTAGCATCTTTGAAAGAGCAATGATGGCTGAAGAGAATGACACGTCAAGAAAATGAATCATTATATTGGTTTCAAGGTCATTTGGATAAAAGTATAGTTTCATTCCTCTTAATATACTTCCACACTTTTTCTCTAGCCCCATTATTCCTGATTTGTCGGTATTTAGAGATAACATTTGGCCCTATTTCATCTATGAATAACATGTGAAGATGAAAAGTATCTACACCTGATCTGTTTTTCAAACATCCTTTCTTGGTTTTTCTGCCTGGTATGTCTCAAAGAAGCATGTAAAATTCTTTCTGGGGGCACCTGGGTGGTTCATGCGTTTAAGCCTTTGACTCTTGATTTCAGCTCAGATCATGATCTCAGGGTCATGGGATTGAGCCCTGCATTGGGCTCCGCACTCAGCACGGAGTTTGCTTGTCTTTCTCCCTCTGCTCCTCACCCCAGCTCCTGCTCTCTCTCTCAAATAAATCAATAAATAAAAACTTAAAAAACCAATTAAATTCCTTCCACAAGCATTTAAGACATATCCCAATTTAGTAAAATAATAAGCATATGCCTTATAGCACTTTTAGGAGGGAAAGGAAGGTAAAACCCAAACCAAACCGTTGCAGCCCCATAAAGGTAAAGAGACGTCATCAAACAAAGTAGATCCAGGAGGACCAAGTCTTATTTACTACAAAGTTGGAACTGGTAGCTAATTTTAAAGTCATTTCCTAACTACAGACATCAAAGTGATGATGATATCAGTGCATTGCCATTCCTCTCTCAAATATTTACTCCCACGTAAAGCCAACAATTAGAGAAGCAGCGCCAAGCAGGGTTTCACAGTCCAGTCTTTATCTCAGAAAGAATCTGGTTTGGTTTATTTATTTATTTTTTTACCCATTCAAACTGTTTTGAGATTTTATATGCTTAGACTCAATCATAAAATTGAATTCAGATATAACCTTTTGCAGTATGTGGAGCTAATGAAATCACCCCAAAGGTCACTTACTTAAGCAATAAGCACTTCAAATTGATCATGATCAGTTAAACTATCAACTCCAGGTAACGATTTTTTCTCTCTTCTTCTTTTTCCTTTTAGTACTTACTCAAGTACCAGAATTAGAAGATCAGTTTGTCCCTAGTGTTTAACATCCAGTTTTCTACCAATCAGAACACCAGACATGCTCTGTTAGATTTATGATGCTCTTAAAATGAGTTTTATTTTACAAGTCAAGGTACAATCACCAATTTTGTTGACATATTATTACAAGCTATGTAAAACCTTAGATAAAAGCCAAAAAGGAAATAAATCTGTGTATCACGCATCTAATAATTAGATATTGTGGGAAATTTTGAAATATGTGAGGATGTGGTTGTAGGCATATATATGAAAATAAAGGACACTAATGCAAATTCAATATTTTTAGCTCAGTTTTCAAGATCAATTTTTATTTCTTTCTCTTTAATAGCAGTTTGGTAAATCAGACTGTATGCAATAACGTTACATATCAACTTTATATCAATCAAATAAAATAATTGTGTCAGTAAACTTAAAAAAACAAATTTACATTCTGTTATCATGGGTTATGTATCAAAATTCCTTTAAAAATTTCTAGGAATCATGTGACAAAACTTTGGCATTCTACTTAGAAGATTGACTTCAATTGTTCTAAAAAATATAATTATTTATCACATGACTATGTGCCAAAAGCTCATCTTTGTTTTTTATTTGAATGCTTAATATTGGGCCAGTTCATAACACACAGCCCCTCCTCTGGAAAACAAGCAGGGAAAGAGGAGTGGGAATTTAAATCATCAGTTTCTTTGTGACCTAGTCAACAACCCCAGCAAAGCAGCTGATGGTTCCTGAGGTTGAAAAGAAATTGAAATGAGGTTTGAGGACTGTGAATTTAATTTTTTCTTTCTAGTATGAATTCCATCCTCATGCATCAAGTTGCGTCTACTATTGGACACAGAGATCAGAAGAGGGGAGAAGTCAAATGGATAATGGTACCTCCTGCAGAACCATAAAGTCATTGTTTACCGACCTCTCAGAGTCTGAATACATGATTTATAGAATAATCCACCACTGTTCTTTCACCAGTGAAAGAACCATTTCTTCTATTCCTCAAAAGGCCTCTCTTTATTTTGTATTCTCTCCACGATTTTCATTTTGGCTAAAATATTGTGAATGCGATGATATTATTTTGGTTATTTTTTTCTTGCATCATTCCGATCATTTGTTTTGGATCCTGCATACAATATATAAGCAAATCCTGTTGGCTCTACCTTCAAAACGTGTCCTGAATCCAACCATTTTTCTTTATCTCCAAGTCACCACACCTCTCAACCTAGACCCCAGCAAGAGTTCCTGACAGTTCTCTCCTTGCTTTTACTCTAGCCTTGGATAGTCTACTCACAAAACAGTAATTTTTTCAGAATTCATATTAGATCACGTCATTCTCCTGCTCCATCACACTTAGAACAAAATACTAAGTTCTCACCGTGACCTCCGGGGCCCTGCATGATCTGGCTCCAGGCTTCCCCATTTCCCACACCTCTTCTGTGTTCCAACTACACTGGCCCCCTTGCAGCTATTGGACACACAAGCAAGCTCTCTCCTCAGGGCCTTTGCTCTTGCAGTCACCTTCACGTCACAGGTTCTACACGTGGTTTGTGCCTTCACTCCATCTAGGTCTTCACTCAAATACCAGCTCCTCAGAAAAGCCCTCTCTGACCAACCCATCACAAGTGGGTCTAAGCCTCCCTGTTACTCTGTGTTAGTTTTCCTCAAAGCGCTTATTGTGATCTAGAATAATATTATTGATTAATTGTCTGGCTTGTCCAAAATGTCTGCCACAGGGGCACCTGGGTGGCTCAGTTGGTTAAGCGACTGCCTTCGGCTCAGGTCATGATCCTGGAGTCCCGGGATCGAGTCCCGCATTGGGTTCCCTGCTCGGCAGGGAGTCTGCTTCTCCCTCTGACCCTCCCCTCTCTCATGTGCTCTCTCTCTCTCATTCTCTCTCTCAAATAAATAAATAAAAATCTTTAAAAAAAAACAACAAAATGTCTGCCACAGAATATGAACTCACGTAAGTCAAAGACTTTCCCCCCTCCCTCCTTCCATCCCTCCCTTCTTACCCCCTCCACTCCTCTTCCTTCTTCCTCTTTTTCTTCTTCTTCAACTAGTCTATTCCTGGGAAGTGGAACTAGTGCCTAGAATATGGACGCAGATGATGAAAAATTTGTTGCAAGGTCATTTGAGGAATGAATTTTTTTTAAGATTTTATTTATTTATTTGAGAGAGAGAGCCCAAGCCGGGGGAGCAGCAGAGGGAGAGGGAGAAGCAGGCTCCCCGCTAAGCAGGGAGTCCCATGTTGGGCTCGATCCCAGGACTCTGAGATCATGACCTGAGCCGAAGGTAGACATTTAACAAACTGAGCCACCCAGGTGCCCCATAGATTTTCTTTTGAATATGATGTGACATAAGTATCCCACATGTTTTTCCCCAAATAGTTTACCAGTGATCCCAGGACCTTGCTGCTCTCCCTGCTGATAGAAATGCCCATTGTTATAACAGTAAACATTGAACACACATTTGCTTGTGTTTGTCGGGATTTCTGCTCCATCAGCCTATTTTGGAGCCAGTACCATACTGCTTTAACCATTGTAGTTTTGTAATGTGTTTTGATAACTGACAGCGTCCATTCCTTCCCCAATACTCTTTCCAAATTCTTATTTATTCTTGTTCATTCTTCTTACTTAGTTTTGACAGATGATCATTAGAATGACCCATTCAAAAAAAGTTAGATTTTAACTGGAATTCTGTATGGCTCTGAATTATGCATGGCTGTGAATTCGTTAACTACACGTATTTTGCATTTTTTACAATGATGGGTCTTCCAATTCAAGAGAAATATGTCTCTCCATTTATTCAAGTGTTTTTTTTTAATGACTCAATAAAACTTTGTTGTTTTCTTCATTTCTGCATATTTCTCATTAGGTTTTTTCTCAAGTATTTTGTATTTCACATATCATGTGGAAGTGGTTTCCAACTGAGATTTAGCTTTATTTTAAGTGATATTTTCCCAGTGAGTCCCACCTGGTAGTTACCTTTCTCTTTGTGCTGTATAACTGAAGACTTGAGTAAAGTATTTTCAAACAGTGAATTCATCTTTTTCATAACTCATGGTTTTGTTGTTTATGAATTTAATAAATATGAATTCATATATTTCTAAAAATTTTACATTATGGTATTTGTCCCTATCTCTGCCACTCCCTATTCCGCTTATCAAAATAACCAACCGAATTTGTCATTTGCATTTATACAAAAGTTGCCTGTCAGTCGAACATTTTATCAATCATCCACCCAGAAATACACCATGAAAATTAGTTTCACACCATTCGAATAGTTACAAGTCACTTGAAATTAATTTTTGAAGAAAAAAAAAGAACTGTTTTCTCTTTCAAGCATGTAGATAGAAAGAATTTTCTATGTTGTGTCTGGCAAGGAAACAACTCATTCCTTTTTAAAAGAATAGTCTAAACAATGAAAGGTAAAGCCAAAAGAAAATCACAAGATCTTGAAATAGAAAATATAATAATGTAAGTAGAAAATTTCATAGGTACAAAAATAATTCAGATCTGTACAATACACCCCTTCTTGTATCATATGTATATTTTATTGGCTTAGTTTATGTAATTGGCAGAAGTATGTTACAAAAGTCAGAAATAATATTGAAAATTCTGGTTTTTTTTTTCTGTTTACTTGCAAAATTTCAGGATTTAACAAATGTTTCTTTTACTTCGTGTATCGCCGTTGCTTGTCATGTGCACGTAGTGTACTCTTCTCAGCTCCAGTGCAAGACAACCATATCAGATACTGTCCTGGGGAAGGTCCAGGGCTCAGAAATATAATTTATCTTCATTAATCACTGTACATAGGGAGTTCTGGGATGAAAACATTTAGAGTGTAATATATGTTATAATATGAATAACCTAAAATGGCCACTTGTGACTTCCATTTGTAAAGCTGTAACATCTTCTTGGTGAGGATTTTGGCCCCCAAATAAGAATTATCAATAAAGAAAGTTATGTCACCTTTGCCGGTGTAGCGCTTCACTAATCCCATGGCATTTTCTAAAAGAAGATGGTCAGTTAAAGCTCCTGGAAACTGGAAGGCTTTTTTATGTTTCACATGGCAAAAATAAAATCCCTCTCTTACTTGACTCATTTGGTGTGTATCCTTCTGCTTCTCTTGATGATGTTAATGAGTAATACGAACTGCACGCTGACAGCTCGTTTCAGGAGACCCATTTGAAAAGTCGACTTCTGAAGTAGGATGCCGATATTTTCTCCCCTCTTCTCTACCACAGGAAAACAAGCTAACAACAAATCCAGAGAAAATGCTCCTCATATTATTATTAGGGAGCTGGCGATAGTTCCATGCTGCAGTGGGCTGGGGCTGGGGGCGACGATAAGGAACAGTGTAGCTCCAGCCAATGCAAAGGAGACTCCCGTGGAGTCAACGACACACTTATCTTTGAGAACTTGAGGGTAGGTGGCTTTAAATTAAATATGAACATTAAAAAAAAATGAGGTCTGGGCTGGTTGTCACTACACAGAGGAGGCCTAAATTGGGCTGTGGCCCTGAGATCCCAGTTCCACCAGCAGACACTGCACTGAGAGAGGGTGAAGCAGTCTGCCGGTAAAGGGAAGGGGGCTTGCAACTTCATTTTCCTCTGACATATTTTGTTGGCTGATTAATAGGCTGACACTAATTTAGGTCTCAGAAGACTAGAATGTTCTATAACAAGATAGAAGAGGAGGGGCGGGGGGGATGCTGAGAGGGGGAGTAACAGAATGTGGGATGTCTCAGATTTGGGCCCAGGGAAACCCAGGGCATATTTTAAAGACCTTACCCGCTGGCAAATTGAGAATGAAAAAGCCAGTGCCTTAAACAATTAATTTCGCTAATCATGCAATCTAAATTGTCACACTTAAGTATTTCAGTGTTGACCTGTTTAGACAATATGCCTTAATCCACAGGGGAGTAGTTTCAGTAGATCATGTTTAAGTTAGCTAATTAATATCAAAAGCAGTGTGGAATTGACTAACAGGTAATTTAATCAAAAGATAATTAAAACTATTGAAATTTATAAATTATTATTTAATTAATATTAGTTAATATTATAATTTTCAAAGTCTGAATTATGCTGATTAAAGGGTTCTCTCATAAAAACCACTGAAGATTAATTACAAATTAATATAATCTGCTGAACATCCTCTTAATGGACTTCCAGCTATTCTTGACTTTTGCAATAAATAAACATTAGACCCCATACTGCATGCCATCCTTCTGAATGTATTAAGCATTCTGGAAATATTGAGGCCATTAACTCCTTGGATTTCTAAGGGAATTCACACAGACGGTAGCACCTTGAATAGCAGAGAGGCTGATTCTTTTCTTGGGATATGAGGTGTCAGGGCACTAGGGCTGGACGATGGTTCTGAGAGTGGAGCTCAACTAGCCAGTGCCTCTTTGGCGCCTCTATATGTGTGGCTCAATCTAATGCCTTCCTAATCCGCTTTAGAGAAGTTTCCAGAAGGTGGTTGGGTAGGAGGGTGCAGCGGACAGTTTTGATATGGAATGTTGCCCTAGGGCCTTTACCTCTCTCTCTACTTTGCTACAATCCCTGCCCGTGGGTGACTTCATTAGGAATGATACGAATTCAGGTGCGTATGATCGGAGAACTGTGAAAATCAGACCTCGTCAAAGAAACCCAACAGCCTATGATCCAGTTGTGTTCTATTTACCAAGAATATAGAGAAATAAAGGGGAAGAAGGAAATGAAGTGGGGTGGTAGGAGGGACTAGATATTTTCTCCCCTCTTATCTACCATAGGAAAATAAGCTAACAACGAATCTAGAGAAAATGGTCTTCATATTATATTAGGGAGTTGGAGATATTTCCATGCCGAAGTGGGCAAATACCCTCAAGAGCCCTGGAACACTGTGGAGACAACTCTTTATTGCTGTTTCTCCCAGTATTTAATTTTTTGACTGTTAAGGGAGCTAGAAAGAGGAAATGGAAACCAGAAAGCTGAGCCAAAGGGAACTCTCTTTGGTCATTGAGGATTTGTGCTATTAACCTTTCCTAATAAACTAGAAATGTAGAGTCCTCCCCCTTCTCCCACCCCCAGCGTATAGTATCTAGCACTTTGGGGTTGCCCTGTAAATATAAAATGACCTCTCTGCCTATATTTATGAGGTAGTTAGATGCTGAATGGGATGTCGCATAACCTAATACTACATATAGAAGCCCCTGGCTGAAATGTATATGCAGTAAAGACGGATTTATAGCTGCCTTGAGTTTCCCTTTGAATTCCCAAGATTTATCTGGGCTTAAGGTCTCAACATTAGTTTACGCTGCCAGAGCATTCTTCAGAATTCACGCTAGAGCAGGATCTTGGGACTAGTGCTGAATTTCCTTTGATGAACATATGCTTTTGGTCTCTCGTTTTCTCTGGAGACTGTGACTGAAATTGAGGGTTATGGTCTTCATTTTGTTTTAGTCATTGACTCTGGACCACTATCAAAAATGCTCTTTCTTAATTGGAGCATTTTGGGGAAGCTAATGAAGGAAAAATCTTGTCCCTTAAAAATTGAATCACAGCTGCAGATAAGACTGACATATTCAGTTCTTAGAAAGAGGCAATCAATGTTGCATGCATCAGGTGAGTTCATTTCTCGAGCTCAGCTTTAATAGCTTATAAAGAAGATTGATTAAGTTCTTGTCTGATAGATCAATAGTAGAATGAAACTGAGCTTCCCTCCTTCCCTTCTAAAATGTGGATTCCCGATATGCTTAAAGGCAGAGAAAAGACAAACATTTGTGCATTGCTTTTCTCCTCCAACTTACTATTAACGGCAGCTATTATAAACAGGCAGAATATTTTTAAGTCACCTAGATTGCTTTATTGTATATTCAACATTTGAGAAAGCTCATTAATTTACTCGGCAAATAGTCTGTTTCTTTTGGCTTCTATAAATGGTTCTGGTCTAGATAAAGATGAAAGTGGTTAACATTGAGAACTTAAGGAAACTTCATGGATTTAAACCTTGAGATTCCCAATTTACTGCCCATTCTAGGTAGTGAGTATTAGCAAATGAATGTAGGAAATTTTGAGTTTTATACATATCTGTTGTATTTTTCATGTGAAATTGTAAGTTTTTTGTTAAAGTTAATAATTTTCTTTAATTATATTATTAATATAAAATGCATATGCATAATGTTCTTCTGTACATATTCCTCAATTCAGTTCATTCAATTTACATACCTATTTTCAGATTTTTTTTGTTCTTTTTCCTTTTTTTCTCTCTTTAGCCTATGGAATCATGACAGTTGACGTTAAACTATAAAGCATGATGATTAGGCAGATAATTATCAAATGTTTTTCAACAAAGATTAATTTGCATTTATCTATAGAATATTTTTACATGCCATAATTTCTAATTACTTTAATATATTGGGCAGATTTTTTTTTTGCTTCTTAAAGTAAAAATTACATGTGAGTAAGAAGATATCAAATGAACAGATACATGTTAATGGACAGTATTGCAACCTTGGTTTATTCTGAGGTTAAAAGCGGTTTGTTATGAGTACAAGAAGCTTTCCAGGTGGGTGAAATTATTCTTTTTCTACCAGTTTGGCACCATCTTTTTTTATATAGTTTTTCACCTCCCATTAACATTTCTTTCATTTTAAATTTCAAGTAAAAATGCTAATATTCTTCAGGTACAGTGTTTCTCAACTTTCAGGAGTTGTAACGAGAACAAGTCAACTAAGTTGGGTGTACAGGCTTTGTATGGTCTCTGTTTCTACCTTTCGGTTTTGGTTTGTAATTTGGCTTTGTTTTGAAGGACAAGGCAGCCTTCTTAGCATCATTTATAAACTTGCAACAAATATTTCAAACTTCATAGGATTTTCAGGAAAGAAATACTTTAAACTCTCAGAAATAATTACTTTAAATAACAGTATAACTATTGTTTAAAATTACATGTAAATGATCATTATATTTTAACTGAAATTGATAGCATAGAAAAAAATGTTTTATTTTACAACAAAGGCCTTTTTATGGTACAATAAGAGCCAGCATGCAACTTTTTTTTTTAAGATTTATTTATTTAGGGGCGCCTGGGTGACTCAGTCAGTTAAGCATCTGCCTTCGGCTCAGGTCATGATCCCAGGGTCCTGGGATTAAACCCAGCATCCGGCTCCTTGCTCGGCGGGAAGCCTGCTTCTTCCTCTCCCTCTGCCTGCCACTCCCCCTTCTTGTGCTCTCTCTCTCTGACAAATAAATAAAAAAAATCTTAAAAAAATAGATTTATTTATTTATTAGAGAGAAAGTGGGTGGAGGGGCAGAGGGAGAGAGAGACTCTTAAGCGAACTCCTCGTTGAGCTGTTGATCATGGAGCCTGACGTGGAGCTCATCCCAGGACCTGAGATCATGACCTGAGCCGAAATCAGGAGTCAGATGCTTAACGGACTGAGCCAGCCAGGTGCCCCAAGCATGCAACTTTTAATTATATATCATTCTTACTGATTTTTTATTAATAGCATAAGTATAGTAATATGGTAGGGAAATATTTAGGATTCAGCTCCTTTCAAGATCTTAGTAACTACAGGTGGTGTTTACATTTCCTTTGGTACTTTGTCTTACCAAATAACTTTTCAGATAAAAGTCATTAGTCTGATGGCACAGCATAAGGTTTATGTTATTAATGTCTTTTAATAAACATTTTCTATATTATAAATTTCTAATTAAAAAATGCTTGGGGCACCTGGCTGGCTCAGTCATTAGAGCATGTGACTCTAGATGTTGGGGTCATGAGTTCAAGCCCCATGTTAGGTGTAGAGATTACTTATAAAATAATGCAAATAAAAAAGGCTCAAGAAATAAAACTTTGACTCTAAAGGGAAATACTTTTGCCTCCACCCTTAGAATATGTGGACAAGAAGAGAAGAGAGATATGACAAAGAAAACTATTTTATAATTTTTAGATGCTTTTTAGCATCTAAATTCAGATTTTTAATTGTTTAACTTGAGCAGCTTATTGTCATATTTTAATTAACATGAATTAGAATATGAATGGTGATTGTGGGTATATTTTAAGGCCAGTATTTCATGATTACAGCCTTATATTTTCTCTGCTTAGAAAGTTTTATTAAAATGATGCTAAGAGAGTAGATCTTTTGTTAAGTGTTGTTATCACTAAAAAATACTAATAAAGAGTGAGTACAGTGGGAAACTTTTGGAGGTGATGCCTATGTTTATAGCATAGATTGTGGTGATGTATACTTATCTCTAAACTCATCAAGTTGCATACATTAAATATGTATAGCTTTTTGTATGCTAAAATAAGATATAAATTAACTCCTTTGACGACTGATAAAATATCCTGCATGGATGTTTCTCAACCTTATTTGAGTCATTAATCTTTTACTATAAATATTTTGTAACTCCCCTTTGTATTTTGAGATGAAATTCATATTCAATATAAGTTGCTATACACATAAGTTGTTTTAAAAGCCAACATAATTCATAATTGTAACGACAAAGGAAAAAGGAGTATGGATTTATAAAATAAAGTAATATGTACCTCAGGATGTGAACAATTGGGAGAACTACACCAGGAGATGGAATAAAGTTGGCCAAGACTTGCCGTAAGGTGTATGGTGGCAATGCCTCACCACCGCTAGTAGAGCTATGATGTATTAGCTATTCAGACACAGGAGTGGCTTTGCCATCAGTGAAGTGCTTTACCAGATGATGAATAACTCTCGGGCAGGTTATGAACAAGATAGTGTGTAATCTTCCCTTGATGACATGGTCATTGCATTGCCAGAAAATTCAGTTCGTGTTAAATTTGTGGCAGAAATGCTTTGTGTTGATGTGTAAAATGGAGTTAGATCCCAGGCTCAAATCATTATAAATGGGGTTTTCAACTACATGAATGTGTTGCAAAACAATAGAAAATTATTCAGGATGTAGGTTGGTTTTTGTTATGTATTAGATTGACTCACTTATTGCAAGATACTTAGCATCCTGGCCTCCATGCACTGAATGCTGAAAGGATCCTCTCCATCACTGTAACTACCAAAAATGTCCCCACGTTTTCCAAAGTGACTCCTAGGCTTTCCATTGATAGGCACATGATTACCAGCGAGTACTACTATTCTATATGAAGGAAAGAGATAAGTGGCCCTGCTCCAAGCTAAGTATCATTGAGTCTTTACTATTTGGGTTCTGTTACCGTAAATAAATAGGCTAAAATCATACAAATATAAAATATGATCTTTGTCAAAAGCTTCATTTTAGACTTTAAGGTACTTGAAATTATAACAGATCTTCTAATGAGAATATGACCATTTCTAGATTTGTCATTTTTAGGAGAAAAAGTATTATTGTTGGGAAATTATGCTAAAAGTCCCCCCCAAATTTTGCTAAGAAATTTTCATAACCTCAACCAAAGATGTGCCTTGAAGGCTCGTGCCTTCAGATGTGAGCTGAAGTGAAAAGGACAGTAAAACAAAATGTACAGGGCTTGTGCTTTGTGCTGGGGGAGTAACCCAGTATAGTGGGACATAACTTGGGTTCTCCAGGATGCAGACTCTGAGATAATGTTTTGTGGATGGCGTGTTTATAACGGAATGCCCTGGGGATCAACACCTGTGGAATGAGAACTGAGCAGAAGGGGAGTTCTAGGTCTGATACAGACTTCATGTCTACTTGGAATGACCCGAAAGAGAGCTCTAAAGGTAGGATGACCTCTCAGTGTTGGACCAGGAAGTGTCCCAGTGATCAGTATGTGCACTGCTCCAAGAAGGGGAGTGAACTTAAGGCCACTGTCTTAGAGTTGGGAGATCCCTGAAAGTGCTGACAACTGAAGACTCCTGACAGCAAACCTGGACAATTTGTCTTTTATTGAAGGAGGTCTGGATGGCACATCACAGTATTTACCACGTAGGTCAGGTCATCTGTCCAACTGGAATCCAAAAATCCAGGCTAGCAGGATACCCATGGGATCTGATCTACTGGATGGGAGGCCATGACAGCAAGAATCTCTGGTGTGAGTTCTATTAATAGCAACATATGCAATGAACATTATTCCAGAAAGATCTGACTATGCTGAAAGAGGAACTGTAAGTATAGAAGACGAGTCCAGGCACCAGGAGCAGAATATTGGTTAGAGAACCAAGTCCAGGCCCCAAGCAAATAAGCTGAAGTTCAGGATAAGGCATCAGCCCCACTGAAGAAAAGAGTGAATACCAAGGACCTAGAATACCTTCTGGAAACTGAAGCAGAAGGATGGTTATATAGCCCGGACAAAGATCACAGGTTCCGGGAATAGGCTGCACACCATAGGGAGCACTTTAAGGCCCCTGATCTCAGGGAGGGATTGAGGTTCCAACACCCTATGGCTGAGTCAGGATTGGCTCAAATGTTTCAGTCTTGGTGCCAATGAAGATTTGTATTCCTGTTGATTGTGTGAGGTGAAAGGGACAGCAACTAAGAGAAAGGAAATGCCCATTATAACGTGCACAAATATAAACAGTGGAATTCATCGTGCTTTGAAGAAACAAGTTTGGTTATAGCAAGACACTTAGCATAATGGCCTGTCTGGGCGCTTTTTGGAGGATTTGGAAAAGCCAAATAGCTCTCATCTCAAACTGTAGAAATCTGAGATCTGTGCCTTATACAGAGAAGTGACTGTGGAGCAGGAAGGCGAAGGAGCAAATTCCAACCTTCATGTTTCTCCTTTTGGTGGGCATGGAATCCAAATTCCTCCATCTGGATGTTCGGGTCCTGCACGATTTCACTTCACTGACTTGTCCTGCCTTATTCCCTGGCCTGTAGCCCTGTACGTGGGCTATGCTCACTGCCCCCCGCAGGGCCTCTCTGTGGTTCCCTCAGCCTCTCCTGGCCCACCCATCTCTTCACGACACAGTCAGAACCTACCTTATTGGAGGTGACAACATCTGCTCTCCTGTAACCATACTGGCAAAGCTGAATTGCTCTCAACTTATTTCCTAGATGCCAGTTTGGTCTTCCCAGCTAATAGATTGCAAGCCTCCTAAAGGAGAGGATCATGTCATGTTTCTTTTGTGTCCTTCGCAGAACTCAGGAAAGGGCTGGGCACCAGGTGGATACTGGGTGAACAGTTAGAAATTAATTGATTGGCTTGGCCTGAGAAAGCATATTTTAATTGATATTTGCTCAATTTATAGACACAGTCTTGCTTTTAAAAATGTCCTCGCAAGATCTCATGTACTCTTACATCTGATGATAATGGAAATATCTCACTTCAAACCTATGAAAAAATCAATTCCTATCAGTATAAACTTCCTTCCTCTTTTAATGAATATGTTTTTATTGCAGTCAAGGTTTTAGGTCTCTTTGGGAATCAACTTCTGTCTTTTTCCTGTGTGGCAGTGCCATCTGTGAATTTCTCTAAGAGAAGCCTGCCTTGCCATGTCTCCTAGGGTCATGACCCAAAAGTCACTAAGTGGTAGCTATGGGGCAATGTTAGTTATCCTCAGGAATGTGTTTCTACATTAAAATCTGAGGCTCAGGATTAAGAAGACATCTTTCACTCATGACATCGTTTCTTTGTGTTATTTAATTAGAGATAGCCTTGTATTATTAAGGACTCCTTCCCCTGGATCAGGGGCTATTTCCTTTCTTAAAGCCCAATCCCCCAAAACACCTGTATTCTACGTATATCAGTTCCCTTTTGTGAGACCTCAACAATATGAAGACAATATTTTCAACTCTCCTGGTTGACTCATTAATTTTATGTAAAACATCAATTTGAAATCTTTGATGTGTTCACTTCAAGTCTGAAAAGAGGAGCTTGATTTTCATTCAATAAACTTGTGTAAAAATATCTTCCTTTTAAAGTTATCATGCTTTACTTCACATTTTACATGTTATTAATAATGATTATGTTACATGTATACGTATGTGTTTCTATATATGTGTGTATGTTACGTGAATATATGTATGTATGCTTATAGTATCTATTGTCTCAGTGAAAATTTAAACAATGTTTCTCATTCATTAAACAAATATTTATGAAGTGCCTAGAATGTACCACTTATCTAGGTACTAGACATACAGAAGAAAAGAGAATAGACCAAAATCCCCGACTTACATTGTAGTGGGGAAGATGAACAATAACCTATATTTGAGAAGGGGAGACAGGCAGTAAATAAGATAAAAAGGTAAAATAGAGCAAAAAAAAAAAGAGGATATGAAATGTCAAAGTTTTTTAGTTTTGTTTTGTTGAGATATTAGCTAGGAAGGTTAGGGAATAAGAGGGTGACTTTGAAGCAAAGGTCTGGAAGAAATGGAAGAAAGAGCCACACGAACATCTGAGGAAGAGCATTAGGGGTAGAAGCAGAGGCCAGTGCAAATACCGCGGGGCAAAGATCCAGATAAGGTTGCCTACCGCTTCCATTTGGTTTGTTTTTAATTAGGAAAGTCTCTTCAAGTTCCAGTAATGGAAGACCAGCATAGGTAGTGGGGAAAGTATTAGATTGGAGTTTTCTATAGTTTTGGGTTCTTGCCTCACTTCTACTAGTTCCCATTGACTGAAAACTCAGAGTGCCTGGCATTGTGATAAGACTTTCCTGTGTATTGTCTCACTAGATAGTCACTACAGCCCTATTGCTCAGGTGCTATTATTCTAAATGTAGAGAAGTATAAATGAAACTTTGGGTTAAATAACTTAAATAGCTTGCACAAAGTCCTACTGCCAAAAAGGAGAGGAGCCCTTATTTAAGCATATCAGATGTATTGTGGCTTTTGATACCAATCTCACAATCTTCCTTCTAAGACAGGTTAAAACCCTTAAATCCTTGGGGCGCCTGGGTGGCTCAGTCAGTTAAGTGTCCTACTCTTGATTTTGGCTGAGTCATGATCTCAGGGTTGTGAGATGGAGCCCCGCATGGGGCTCTGTGCTGGGCAGGGAGCCCGCTTAGGATTCTTTCTCTCCTTCTCCCTCTGCCCACCCCCCACCCCCGCCCCTGCACTCACATTGCTCTTTTTTGAGCAAACAAAACAAAAGACCTTAACTCCTTAATCACTGTGGCCAAGGGAGGAGTTTGGATAAACTGTAGGAGCCTTTCTGGGTGTCCCAGATTGGACTTGTTCCACCCAGATAGGGGTCTCCTTGTTTCAAGGCCTTTATTGCTGAGTTTTCTCCTACTTGCTTAAAGTGAGACTATAAATATTACGAGTTTTGTTGTGGCTGTTGTTCTTTTTCCCTTTCTCTGTTTCCCTCTCCCCTTTTTCCTCCTTAGACCATCCTCATCTCCCCCTCCCCAATGCTTCTGTGACTTTCTTCATGTTCATATAATCATATATAAACATATCTATTGCCTTTGTTTTACAAAAATGAGATTTCAGTGTATCAACTTCTCCCCATGTTGTCACATGACATTGGGGAAAAAGATCCTGCCTATTCATTTGATCTTCAACCATTTCCCTGTTGAAGGCATTTTTGTTTCCAGTTCTTTGTGTTTCAGTAAACATACTTGTTACCTACTGATGCTTATATTTTTGAGATTCATTCCCAGGAATAGGATTACTGGAACTAGGGTATATACAATTTTAATTTTCATAGATCCATCTGGATTATTTTCAAAAAAGTTCGGGAGCAATTCACATTTACAGCTTTCATTGTTAAATGAAACCATTTTTCTGAGTCCTCACCAGAAGTAGGTGTTACTTCTCTGTGTAAATTTTGCAAATCTGATGGACATGAACTATCTCATGGAATTTACATTTTTCTGTCTGTTGGGGGGTGGTGAATATATTTTATAAATGTATTGGCCATTAGGATTTACTCTTTTGCAAAATGTCTGTTCAAATGCTTTGTACATCAATTGGGTGGTGTGTCTTTTTTATTTTTTAATTGAGGTGAAATTCACATAACCTAAATCTAACCATTTTAAAGTGAACAACTCAGTGGCACTACTACAACATCCCCAATGTTGTGCAGGCCCATGTCTATCTAGTTCCAAAACATCTCCATTGCCCCCCCAGACCCCATATCTATGCAGTTATTCCTCATTTCTCCTTCTCCCCAGTCTCTGGCAGCCACCAATTTGCTTTCTGTCAGTATGGATTTACCTATTCTGGATATTTCATATGAATGGAATCACATAATATGTGACCTCTTGTGTCTGGCTTCTTTCATATGGCAGAATGTTTTCAAGATGCATCAGTGTGAGTGGTAGATCCTTTTGTTATCAATTTGAAGAGCTATTTGTGGACTCTAAATTTTAAAACTTTTATGTTACCTGGATTGCAAAATCTTAATATATTATCTGCCAATGGATTTTGTTTATAGAATCATTTGTTGTTCAAAAATTGTAATTTGTGCACATTCGGATATGTCTAGCTTTACTTTAATCTCTGGGTTGGAAATTCAGTCTCTAAAGTTTTTTCTAATATTTTTATTGGTTTAGGTTTACATTTAAATTTTTAAGCAAACTGGAATTTTAGCATATGATAATTTTTTCTTTCTCAGAGGGATAGCTACTGGCATCATTGTTATTTTTAAATAAATTATCCTTTCTTCACTAGACTGAAATTGCATCTTCCTGTCTATTTAATTCCTACTATTGAGTTTTTGTGGTTTCTCTAGTGTGTTCCACAGATCTCTCCGACTATTCCTATTCTGATACCATACTGTTTTTTTTTAAGTTTTTTTATTTATTTTAGAGAGAGAGAGACAAAGAGGGAATGGGGGCGGTTGGGAGAAGCAGAGGGAGAGGGAGAGAGAGAATCTCAAGCAGACTCCCTGCTGAGCGCAGAGCCAGATGTAGGGGCTCGATCTCATGACCCTGAGATCATGACCTGAGCCGAAATCAAGAACTGGACGCTTAACTGACTGAGCCACCCAGGAGCCCCTGATACCATACTGTTTTGATTACAATGGTTTGTGTTGTTCATAATTTTCTTTCCCTGCTACATTTTTCCCTCTGGGCTTATATTAACATACCTAACTTTTTTTTTGATCATAGATAAGAAAAATTACTTTTTCCCAATTTTGAAACTTAAAAGTAATACATTTAAGAATTCATTCTGAAATAGATGATCAGATAATTTCCTCATATTTCTGTTGCTAAATCTGTACATTTTAATCCTGATTAGCAAGAAAAGATTGCTACTTCACTGGGCTTCCTCTTAGGGAAAATACGAAGATAAGCCCCTTCCCATCAGGTCTCATATAAATCACAAGTGTTTTGTACTCGGATCCAGGACCATTGCATTCATCTGTGAGTATGTTTGAAAGCAAGTACAGAGTGATGCACAAGCTTCCCGGAGAAAAACTATGTGTAATCTGCTTATTAGCGACTCCTTGCAGAGCCTGTCACTATGCATGGTTTTTTGCTTCTTGATTACTAAAGACCATTGAACTCTTCATTCATAAACCATTTGTAGACAACCATTGTGTACCCATTACTGGGTAGGACCTAGAAAAGAAGACATTACTTGTTTCAGCTTTGAAAAACAAACATAATTTTTACTTCACTAAAAGACACAATCTCTACCCTTGAAAAAAATCACAGCACAGTTGGGAAAATATAAATATTTATAATTATATCTAAATACATCTTCAAATCAACATTTATACACACATATACACACATATCCCAGTAATAACTTACATTTGTATAGCATAACTCTTTATAGTTTAGAAAGTGTGTTCATCAAAATTGTTTTATTAGAATATCTCTACAATTATGAACAATGTCCAGTAGATATTTGTACCCCTGATTTTACTGATGCTCACAATAAGGTATTTAGGATGAACAAGATCGAGTTCCTTCCAGAGAAGATGGTTTAGTTCCTGCTGTTCTTTATCCAGGTTTAGTTTTTAGTGGAGCCATCCTTGGCTCCAGCACCAAAGCTATGGAATATTTTTTTCTCCCAGGAGTGGAGCTATTCAACAGTTTGGTGGTTATTTATATTATGTAGTATGAACTGTTCTTAGAGCTGGAGATCCAGTAGAGAACAAGACCTCCATGGTCCCTGCCTAACAAAATTTATGTATATTAATACGTTTTGGGAGTGAGGGACATGTCGAGCAGGGGAGGCAGGGATAATAGGCAGATAACCAAATAATTAGAATTGTGATCATTATACAGCAGGCTGATATATGATGATACACATATTTGACCTGACCTAGGTGGAGAACAAAGCGAACTTTTGTAAGCAAGTGATTGTTCAGCTGAGTATGCCATCGTTTGGGGAAAAGCGTTGAGAAGGAGGGAAAGCCTGAAGGCAGAAAGGAGAATAGAACATTGAAGGATCTGAAAAAAAGTGGGAAAGGCTGGAATATGAAGAGTAACGTTGGATAGAAATAAGGCCAGAGAGTGAGTTGGGGCAAGATTCCGCAGGACTTGCAGGTCCAAGTAAAGATTTTGGAAGTTACCCCACAGCAGCGAGAAGCTCCAGAGAGATATGGTTTTATTGGAACACTCCGACTGGTTCAGAGTAGGGCATAAGGAGAGAGAGCAGTTAAAAGCCTATTGACAGAAGTGAGGCTCACTTGGACTGGGATATTGGTAGAGATGGAAAGAAGGGAACATCTCGGAGAAACATTAGCGAAGAGGATCCACAGGTCTTGGTAAGTGATTCATGGTGTGGAGATGTCCAGAACATCTCCCAAACTTTAACCTGGGCTTGGAGGGGGGCGCCTGGGTGGCTTCAGTTGGTTAAGCGGCTGCCTTTGGCTCAGGTCATGATCCTGGAGTCCCGGCATCGAGTCCCGCTTCGGGCTCCCTGCTCAGCGGGGCGTCTGCTTCTCCCTCTGACCCGCCCCCCTTCTCATGCCCTCTCTCTCTCTCAAATAAATAAATAAAATCTTTTAAAAAAATAATGACTTGGGCTTGGGGGGAAAGATTATGTGAACTTAAAATAGCAGTTGAATTGAAGGGTCTTGAAAATTGTTTTGGTTCTTTCTTCGCTGGTACAAAAAGAAAAAAAAAATGAACGTGGCTTTGTAGGAATTAGAGCCACAGTGACATACCAAACATTTGCTTTAACTATAGAAGGCTACAGTTGTACAGAGCTGAAGTGAACATGATACAGTAGTGATAATAAAACTGAGGTCCTGCCCTCTATAAAAGTTAAACTAATTATTATACACTTGCATGTTCACTCATGTTATTTATTATTTTCTATTTAAAACCATTATTTTTATTGCAAAAGAGACATAATTTTACTCTCAGCCTATAAACCTTACTATAACTTATCTGTATCTTCTAAGCACAAAGCCATTTTTGTCCCTTTAATAAGTGTAGTAATTTACATTGGCTAATGGTATAACTATGATAATTAGCATAATGTAGTTGTATTCTTAACCACTGCCTTATTACAACAATTTTAAATCTTGTTATTTTTTCCTGGTGGAGTGGAGTTTCTGATTACCCGTGATTTTTTTTTTTTTAACTATGTATAGAAAAACTTTTACTTCCTTTATTTCACTTCTGGCTGAATCCAGTCAGCAGAATTTTACATGTGGTTTGGAGATTTTAATCACTGCTGAGTGAAATTGGATACCTTGTGCTTTTTTGCTTGGTTCTAGATTTATTTGGGTTTTCTTCCTAGATCTTTTGCTTCCATGCTAGTGTATGCAGTTTTTCATGACCAAAAAGAAATGTAGTCATTTTTTCGAATACATCATAATAGTTGCAGAGAGGAAGGTTTAGTGGTAATGATTACAATTCTGAATAAAAATTAAAGTGCACCTTCTTATCTGGAATTATTGTAAAATAAAATGCTTTGTTTAACCAAATACTCACATACATATTCCACATAAAATTTATAGATGATTAATTTCCTAATAATCAGAGCCAACTTGCCTAAAACTGAAATCAAGTTTAATTGTATGTTGGTCTTTGAGGAGTCAGAGGTGCCTCAGGATTTTACAAGGCCTGACTGGCACATGTGAGTGGCGGCTTGCCATCAGCTCCAATATGCTTACTCCAGAAAGCTGCAGAAGTTCTGAGTAATAGAACATTTTGAGTATTCCAAAAGATCTTCACTATCTATTTCCAAGATATGGGAAACTTCTCAACTTTCTAATTTTTTAAAAAGATTTTATTTATTTATTTGAGAGAGAGAGCACAAGCAGGGGGAGGGGAAACGGAGAAGCAGACTCCCTGGTAAACAGGGAGCCTGATGCAATGCGGGGCTCAATCCCAGGACCCTGGGATCATGACCTGAGCCGAAGGCAGATGCTTAACTGACTGAACCATCCAGGCACCCCATCAACTTTTTAATTAATTAATTAATTAATTAATTTTTAAAAGTTTTATTTCTTTATGAGAGAAAGAGAACGGGGGGAAGAGCAGGGGGAGAGGGACAAGCAGACTCCGTGCTCAGTGTGGAGCCAGTCTTGGGGCTCAATCTCAGGACCCTGAGATCATGACCTGAGCCAAAACCAAGAGTCAGACACTTAACCAACTGAGCCACCCAGACACTCTTCAACTTCTTTAATAAAGCATATTCTAAAGGCATAAAATAAAGTGTTATGGCTAGAGAGGCCAGGTCTAGGAGGTAAAATGGATAGTTAAAATAACTGAAATGCAAAGTTTTAAATTTTAATTTTATTTAAAATTCTAATAATCTGGATCCTAACTCATGAGAACCATTAATTAAGTGGATTTTTTTTCAGCACTGGCCTTTCCCTCCTTAGTGTTGAAGTTGAACTCGATCTCATCCCCTTGCTACCCCAAGCCACTGATGATCAGAAGACCTTTTAAGTTTGCAAATTATGACTTTACTATAGCCGAGTTAACCCCAAAACTTATTAATCAAGTATCTTGAATATTTCCAGTATTTCTAATCAAATACCTTGAATACTTCCATATGATGTCATAATAAAATTTCCTTTATTTAATTTGGAGAATTTGGTAAAAGAAACAAACCAGAGCAAAACGCATTGTTTCAACAACCTATGAAATTCAGAAGATAACAATATTTTTTTCCCCCTTTTTAATCACCCAGAGGCAACTATGTTCTTCTTCTTTTGACTCATCATGAAACTCAACCTACCATGGGGATTACAGGGGACAATAGCAAGGATACTTGCTGCATTACTCTTTTGGTGCAAAGGGTGTCAGTCTGTGTCACTTCTTAAAGACTTTTTTTTTTAATGGAATGAGATTTTTCATAGATCAAATAATTACATGCATTTTCTTCCTTGTTTATCTCCCTGGAGTTGCTTAATGAAAGGTCAATACAAGAGCTATTAACAGCAAGAAACGAGGCCATGTATATGAAACCCCTTTGTAAACTGTAGACTGTTCACAGATACGAGATGATGAGACGATGATAACAGTGGGTGTTTGGAACAAGGCTGACAGTAGTTGAATAGTCTCTAAGCAGTGACCAGGACCCAGGGAAGCCGCTTTTCTGGAGGAGACTTTAGTACGGTAGCTTCTGCGTTAATTTGAATCTGCTCCTCTGCTCTGCTGAGATCTTGCACATTGTTTGGCCCATTTCACTCTCTAATGGCAGATCTGGTGCATTTTGATGGAGAACTTGCCAAACATGTCAAATTTCAGACCAAGAGGTAGCCAGCCACCCCTGTCTTGAGACATCCTTTGTACATGGTGACTGCATTTCTTTTGCCCTCTTCTACAAGGGCCAATACCAGGCTGATTTCTTTCAGAAAGCCTATTCTTCACTATTGTGCCATGAAGGGCCATTGCCTTGGGGGTACTTAGTACTTGAATTCTTTTGACAGCAAATTTATTAGCAATGTTGTGACATCTCTCCTTTTGCCTTCTGGAATCCTTACTTGAACCCATGTATTTTCAGGTACATTTCATGTGTATGTGCTTTATGTTCCCTTTCATAGTATCAAACTGTAGTGTTGAGTATAGTATGGTTTTGAGATATGGTTTCTGAGGGCCAAAACCATGATCTTGTATCTCTTTAGCTGCGTCACAGTGTTCAGGACCCATGAAAATCTATGATTAGTCCAGTTTTTGTTGATGTGATTTTCATGTCCAAAGAGCTATTTATAAAACTGCTTGTGCTTAGAAAATATGTTTGATTTGTTTTGTTTTGTTTTTGCAAAAGAGACTTACTTTTTATTTTTATTTTTTTTTTTTTTAAGATTTTATTTATTTATTCATGAGAGACAGAGGAGGAGAGAGAGAGAGAAGCAGGCTCCCAAGGAGCAGGGAGCCCGATGCGGGACCCGATCCCAGGACCCTGGGATCATGACCTGAGCCGAAGGCAGACGCTTAACCATCTGAGCCACCCAGGCGCCCGAGACTTACTTTTTATAAAAAGGGTTGTGTGTAGTATGGGTGAAGGAAAGGTACAAAAGCATTTTTTCTGCAGTTCTATCTTTGACTGATTTTCAGTTAGATTGAGGACACTCACCGTGGATGGGCTTCGTAGGGTCCTTAAACGCCCTGAAATTATATGAATAATATTGTGTGTTTGGGGCCTTTTTTCCTCGGGGGTGGGGAGGAAGAGTACAACATTAACGCCTACATAAACTACTCGATAAATTTATAAATTTATAAATTTATAAAATGATTAGGTAGGATTTTGTTTAATGAGCTCTCTTCCACATTTGAAATTATTCTGTTTACCTGTCACTTTTCAGAAACATGTGCTCTTTGCTCTAGACAAAGTACACCGAGAATTCTACACTTTGCAATGGAATAAATAATCCCATAAATGTGCTGACTCTTTCTGCGAGACAGACATAATTTGGAAATGTGAGTCTCAGAGCAGTGAAGGTGCTTCTTGATTTGTTTGTTTTTGTTTTGATTCTGTATGAGACTTCACATCAGATACAGCACTGGACTCACAATTGGTGGCTGAATAAAATCTACATATGGATTGAATAGCTCTGCCCATGTATTAATCACATGAACGATTTTTCTAATACCCCAGCCTCCCAGTCCTTGAAGTCCTCTCCCACATCAATCTTGTTTTCCACCCCACCTTACCCACGATCACACCCCAGACCGGTGGTTCTCAAACTTTGGTCCCCAGACCAGGAGACGCAGCATCACCTGGGACGTATTAGAAATGCAAATTTGGAGGCTCAGCCCCAAACCTATTGAATCAGAAACTGTGAGTATAAAGTCAACAATTCCTTTACCAAGCCTTCCAGGTGATTCTGGGAGCCTCTGTCCTAGACCTTGCCAATACCAATAACTCAACCTGTTCTATCATCTCAATTTCAAGCTTCCTGCTCTCCAGTCACCATTTTCATCTTTCCAGCTCTCCCCTTCTAGTACCTCAACTTCCCCCTAGGATCCATTAATCATTTTTACTTTTTCTCGTCATCACCCAGTGTCCTTGTTACTCCTATCCGAATTAGATTCAGCTGTCCATGATTAGAATCATTGTCTCATGTTACTCCTCTTGTCATCTTAACCTGGACAAGTTCAACCATTCACTCTGCACCCTCACGGCTGACTAGAGGAAAGCTCACATCATTGCCAGTGATATTTACCACTAACTGAACTGGGCCTTTATTGCGACCTGGAAATCATAGTACACTTCCCCAGTCTAGTCACTTTCATATTCTTTTAGAAGAGCATTCTCACATTCTGCCTTTTATATGGACCTTACTATGGATAAACTGTGCCCTTCCCAAGGCCAGCCCCTACCCTGCATTTCATCTCTCTCTATTCAAGGAGATGAGTCCAACAATTCTCCTTTCTCTCTCCTGTACCATCATCCGTTCCTATTGGGTCACTCCCATCAGCAAAATATACCTGCTGTCATATGATGTGAATTAAAAAAATTACCTTACCTACAAATGCCCTGCTCCTTACTACCCCATTTCTCTATTTTAGTAGGAATACCCCTAGGGGGGAAAAAAGTTGTCTCTAATCATTTTCTCCCAGCATTCTCTCTTGAACCTATTCCAATCAGGCTTCTGTTTCCATTGTTTCACCAAAATAATTGTCAAAGTCATGTAGGAGTTCCGTGTTGCACTACACAGGCTACAGCCATCTTGAGCCCTCTCACCCACCCCATACTCTCAGTCTAGATCTAATCTAGAAGCAAGGCCTGTCAGCTCTACCTCCAATTTATACCCTGAATATGACTGCTTCTCCCCACCTTACTTCTGCCCACCTGGCCCAAGCCACCATCATTTCTTGCCTGGATTGTTGTAAGGGATTCTTAATATGCCTCTCTGCTTCTGCCCTTCTCTCTGCCCTCTCAGATACTGTTCTCAACCCAAAAACCAGGATAGTCCTATTAAAAAGTAAGTTGCATCATGTAACTTTTCGCTCAAAGCCCTCCAAAAGTTTCCAACTGTATTAGAGTAAAGCGAAATTCCCTATTGTGGCCACATGGCCCCGCGTGCCCTTGCTGCCCCCAAGCCCCATCTCCACCTTGCTGACATCTCACTGTCTTCCACTCTTCCCCTTGCCCGTGCTGCTCCAGCCACACTGGCGCCCATGCTGGTTCGCAATAACTAAATCCAATTCTGCTTCAGGATTTTGTTTCTCTTGTACCCCATGCTTTGAATGCTCTTTCCAGAGATAGCCACATTATCTTGTTCCCTTGCTTACTTAAGGGCCCTTCCTTCTCCAACTATCCTATTTAAAAGAATAATATTCCACATAGACTTGCTTTCTCCTTTACTCCAGTTTCATTGTTCTTTGTGTGACTTATCATCGTTTGACTTATTATTTGGCCTGAACCACATGGAATTGTAGATAATAACCACTTGTATCCTGCAAAAACTGTCAGTACATAGAGTGCAGGCTAATTCATACTTCTTTTTATTTGTAAGCTCTATGATAGAAGAGGCTTTTTCTGTTCTGTTCACTCTTATAGACCCAGCTAATAGATCAGTGCTTGGTCCATAATAAATACTCAATATATATATATATATATAGAATGAAATTAATGAAGGAGTCAGCAATACTCATGAGGTAACGATAGTGTGTTGTTCATGTTTTAATTCATGTATCCAGTCTCCTTTCTGTTTTATCTCCCTATATAAAAATGAGTCACCATCTTTTTCTACCAGTAACTAAATTAATATGGGATTGGGATGATTCAGAAGAACAGAGTAACTATTTGAAAAAGGTATGTAATATAAGTTCAAACCTAATATATTAATTTAATCTATTAATTTGATCTATTAATCTAATATACACATTTGCAAATATGTAAGTATTTTATATAAGGTTTATTTCACTAATTATATTTTATTTCTACTAAGACCACTAATATAAATTCTGCTTTTTATGTCCTGAGCCAGACTTCATCTGAAAGTGGATGAGAGGCCTACTGGAAGGGCAAAGAAAGCTAGGATAAGATTAAACTATTGCTTCAAATTGACACAGTGATAGTTCTCTCCAAATAAATATTGACTAAATTTGAAAGGAAAGGCTTTGGGATCATGAAAAGCATGAGTACTGGGGAGAAAGACCTTCTCATAATTTTGCAGTGAGTATGTGCTTTGAAAACTGAGGCTGGTTGGAAAGAACCTGAAATCCTTCAGCAACGATGTTCAGCCGCAAAACTGAAGTCAGACTATGCGTGGGGGCACATTCTCACAGGTTATATTTCTAGGAAGGTATATAAAGATGCGATGAAGAACACTCAATAGTAATCTGAGGAAAAATAATCGAGGATCACATTTTTTTAAAAAAACACAAAAATTGCGACATCTTGTAAGGTAGTTAAAATTCCTACATCCATTCTTTGAACAAGTGATCTGAGGCAAAGGGGAAAGCAGTACATTTCCTGAGCACAGCACACATTGGGCGAAAGATCCGGGATGAGCGCCCAAAAGTCCCATCTTCCTGTCTCATACTTTTGTATTCAAAATATTGCAATCTGTTACCTAGAGGATGATTAGTGTGTAAAACTGAGTGCTTTAATTTTAATGCAGGAAAAAGTAATGTAGAAAGAGCATAGGCTGTGATGGAGACAAAATTTGTCTAAACAAAGATATCTTTGGTTAATTAGTAAAATGGCAAAGACGTTTATGAAAAATAAGACAGGCACATAAATCTCTTTCATAAGTGTTAAATATTTCAATATTCACTCATGAAAATCTTTTAATGTAATTCTCATATATTTGTAGAAATGATTAACACTACGTTTGAAACAAAATTTTTTTTGCCGCTGAGCTAACATTACTTTTTATCATTATATCTTTGAATACCATATTACTTATCTGACCTAGAACATTTCACATAAAAGAAAAGCTAAGTTAGCAAAAGAATAGCTCACCTCATAAAAAGATGTGATATCTGTGAAAACAGATATGATTAAAACAGTGTGTGCTGTTTAAGTGAGTTAGGAGTCATCATGGACAGCTCTAGGAAGAAGTCTCCCCATCACACATAGACAGTTAGGAAGGCAAATAGGACTCCAGGGTGCATTAAAAGAGGGAGAAAATAATATAGAAATATTAAGTTGATGTTATATCAAATAATGATACACTTTCATCTAAAATACCGAGTCTAATTTCAGTCAATGCACCTTAAGACATGTCAAGCAGAGAATGAAAATATCCATAGGAATGGAGAAAAATGAGCAAGTTGGGGATGAATTCATGTAAGGATAATTTATTTCTAAAAAATAAGTTTTGTTAAGTGGGAAATCACTTGTTTTCACAAACAGCACAGTAAAGGACATTTTGGTAATTGAGTGATTGATGCTTATGATAAAATAAGTAGCAGCGATAAATAAACCTCAACAGTAAATGAAAATCCATAGTATTATCTGAAAAGTGGAAAGACACTTAGAGACAGTAGTCTGGGATTAGAGGAGGATTGCTCATTACAAAGAACTAAATAGGAGCATCAGTGGTCGAAACAGAACTTCTATGCAAGGGGTCTTATTCTTTCTGTTGAGTACTTAACTTTGTTCTCAACCGACATATAACATCAATTGTAGGTTAACACCCTTTTGCGGTGACACAAAAGTATAAAATGAGGTCTCTTCTCTTTTTTCCTAATTAACAAAATTAGTTGCATGTGTGTTTTCTCAGCATAGAAAAAGAACATAAAAAATATGAGTAAATTTGGGAAAACTAGAAAGAAGAAAGAAATTCTTGCTATGACCAACCAAAACTGATCACAGTTCATATTTTGATGTATTTTCTTCCAACTTCTTATCTATATGTAGTACTTTATTTTATATAGTTGTAATCATGCCACGGATATGGATGTTTTCCATTTATTTTCATTTGGCCAAAACATATCCCTCCGTTATTATAAGCTCTCAGTGATAATTTTGATACTAGAATATTATGTCAATAGATGTACCAGAATTTATGCAATCATTTCTGTAACCCCGATGATCCTGATATTGACAATTTTGTACTCTGAGTACCAATCTAGTGATTAATGAATAGGAAATGTTTAATAAAATGATGAACTTAATGATCATGCAAGTTGTAAGAAATAATAGCTCTCACTAGGTTTTTTTCCACCTGTGTTTATTTCCAGTTACATGTGTTCACATCACCTTAGCATTTGTCCTCTAGAGTATAAACATCAATTGGGTTTGTGTGATATCTCCATTAGCCCAGTTTCATATGCAACTGGGCACTTGGTCTTTTGTTTCCGATAGCAGCTAAGAGGGCTTATCTTCAAATGGTGGTCATGGCCAACTCTGGAGGCAAATACCGGAAAGACAGAGAAATTATGCCAAAGGAATTCTGGGCTTGGAGAATGTAGATTAAATGAAAGTCTTTTTCACTACAAAGGATACTTTGTCCTTATATTACCTAGAACTAAAAATAGCTAGAGCTCACTATTGTGAAGCCTGAGGCTTCCTCTAAGAAAAGAGATGACATTATTTTATTTTTCCTTTAATATAGTTGGTCATTTTATAACATGTTCGATTTATGTAGTTTAACTTGGTATATAAATTTTATGTCATTTATCCTCATGTGCTTGTTAAGATGATTAACATTATCTTCATTTCACAGTGAAGAAACAGGGTTTATGGTAGGAAGAATAAAAGGGAACTAAGATTAAATCCTAAACCCTTCACTATGAGTTTCGTTTATAGTCTTTACAATGGTGTTAATTTTTATAATGCCAGTGACAATGATGAGGTAAACCTATTCCCCATGGACCATTGGATGGAATCTAAGATGTCCTTTATTTTCTGTTTGTTCAAATAGGAAAAAATTAGACCCATAAATCTATAGCTAATTTTAACTTTCTTCCAAAATATGAAGCATGCACCATTACTAGAAATCGGACTTATATATAATATGGTATGTATATATCTGGCCGGATCAGTACAGATTGTTTTCTTGAATCTCTAACTATTTTCAATTAAGTTATTTATTAACACTCTTCCCTTTAACCATCCATAGCTCTGGCTTTCCCAAAGTGCAAATGGTTTTCTGCCTTTTCCACAGGTTACTGTCAGGTTAAAAAAATTCTTTGTTCCGTTTTTCAAATCTGTAAGGAAATTAATAAAGACCAAAGTTTGGGAAATTTGAAGAAACCAAGTTTATTTCAAAGGTAGAGTTAAGAGAATGTTCTCTGAAGGTATATTATTTCAATACCAAACAGGAATATTCAGGGAAGAAAGAGAGGGGGATGGAAATAGAGTGGAAATAGAGGAACTGAATAGTAGAATCTAAACATTTTAGAGCTTTCACTGGAGCATTCTTTCTTCTCTTATGAAATGTCTTTGAAAAGGATTTGGGGCCTTCATTGCATGTTTAGGATGTCAGAGTACTAAGCAGGGGTAGGGAAATTCAGGGCCCTATTCTGCCTTTGCTGAATACTGTAGCTTTTTTTTCCTACCCCCCACTGCTAATTATAATGTTTGGAAAGATGGGGGTGAGGGGAGAGAGTTTTTTTCTTTCTCTCTCTCTCTCTCTCTTTTTTTTTTTTGTCTTAGAGAATGCTTTCCTTTCAAAGATACTGAGTTTGGAGAAGATCTTTAAACCAAGGGGTACTAGACATAAGAGTCTTTTTAAGTTCTTCTTATCCCAACATTTGAAAAGGCATTTTATTCATAAAGCTTACACTTTTTTTTTTTCCAAAGGAGCCATTTAATTCATTATGGAGTAGTATGAAGCTGTTGAGAGAGATATAGCAGCTTGATTCATTTGAAATCACAGGACAAATAGACTTTAAAAAGCAAATGCATCCATTTTGGCACTAATTATGTGTCTTTCGCACATGCGGTATCTCATGTCACAAATTGCTCTCATTTGCTTCTCACTGCAGAATGTCTCTGAAACGAGAGGAGTGGAAATGCCGTAAACAGGTGGATGTGGAACAGGTCGGTCCGGGGACTTTGGTGGGGGAGGGGTCGGCTGAGGAGGAAAAAATGAAAGTGTCTTAGAAGTCACTAGAATTCATAGGGAATTCATTCAACATGATATTGACCCACGTGATGAGGTGGAACATATGGCTTTTTCAAGAATTATATATCCTCCTTATAATCATAACAACAACATAACAGAGCCCACTGTATACCAGGAATTCTGCTGAGTGTTTTATTTATACATATTGTCTTTGAACCTTAAGATTAGTTTATGATTATATTCTCAATTTATAGAGAAGGAAACTGAGGAGGTTGAATAATTTATCGAAGTTATCTCTATTATGTGTGTTTTTCCCTACACCATTGAGTCATTACCTAAGTCTGACATTAGCTGGTGATAACACCAGATCCCACTGTTTAAGGGCTCAGTCCTACAAGACAGCCTCCCTCCCCACTTCAGACGCCTATCACCTGTGCTGATGACCTCCCAGCTATAGATCAGGGGTTCTCATGATCCTCTCCTTGGGTTTGATTCATGTGCGAGAGCAGCTCACAGAACTCAGAGAAACATTTTACTTACTAGATTACCAGTTTAATATAAAAGGATATAACTCAGGAACAGCCAGAAGGCACAGGGAAGGTGTGTGAGATGAGAGCAGAGCTCCCACGCCTCCTCAGGTGAGCTACTCTCTCAACACCCCCACCGGTTCACAAACCTGAAAGCTCATCAAATTTTGTTGCTCAGAAGTTTTTAGAGTTTATTCTGCAGCTCCTGCTCTTCTCTTCCGCTTCTTGGAGGTCTCTGGATGGGGCCCAAAGTTCCAACCCTCTAAGTACTTCGTCTTTCTGGTGACCAGCCCCATCCTGAGGCTACTCAGGAGCCACACCCTAAAGTTGCCTCGGTAGCATATGCTCAAAAAGGGTTCCTTGTAAATGATTAAAAAAACAAACAAACAAAACACTCCTATAGCTCTGGAAATTCCAAGAGTTTGATGAGCTTTGTGCCAGGACCTGGGGACAAAGGCCAAATACATTGCCTGTTATACCTCAGTATTGTAACTAATACTTGGGGCACTGAAGCCAGATGGTCTGCTTCCAGAGCCCCTAAGAGTTCTCTGGCCATCTTTGTATTTGGACCCTTGTCCTGCATTTTCCCCACACGCACTCTTCTAGTTTGCTGCCCCTGAATTCTGCAGAATGCTTTATGACAAACAGAAAGTTTACTGAAGTCTGCAGAATTAACCTGAGTTTGGCATCTTGCAATCCACTCTTGGATCTATTTAGCACAGGAGGAAAGCTTTATAAATGATGCAAGAGTTTCTTAGAGTTCTTTATAGAACAATTCAAATAGGGCTAAAAACAACCAAGAGGAGAGAGAAGTACACATTCATTTTCCCTGAATATGAACAAAAACAAAAGCATTTGCTCCATGGTGTGAATTGAAGGAATCTTATATTATTGAGCTGGTGCTTGTTGCCTGATAATGGAAAAGATTAGCGTCACTTTTCTGTAACTAAGCCTGTAATGGTGTCACAGCCTATTTGATGCCAATTGGTGTTCCTGGGGTCCTTGGTATAAAGCATCCTTTGCAAATGAGTAGTCCAAATGGTTGGAATAAGGAATAAAACCAGAGAGTAAAAAATGAATAGCTAATTCAACACTTAATTTCTTTTAATTTTGAGAGTCTTACATATGTGCTGCAACTATTAATGGGTGGGATGCTGATGATAGGGGAAGAGTTTTAAACTGTAAATTTATTTTCACCTGAGCTGCAGAACTCAAACCCGGCATGCCTTACACGTAATGCCGTTTGACAGTTCATTTGAAATAAATGTGCCGATAACCCTTAAAAGTGGTAATAAAATACTCTTTGCTCTACTGTACAGATGATTAATACCACTAAAGTAATTAAATTCCATTAGGCTGAGGTTCACATACCCAAGGAATTGGTGCCAGGATTTAGCCGTTCTCTAGTGAGGACAAAAGACTAATGCCTTTTAAAGCCATGTTTCACCAGGAAAATCCCAGGGAAGTCTATATTAACTTAGGACATCTGCTTGTTGTGATTGTTTGAGGTATTGATGCATTGGATCATTAGCAGGGTGGCGTGAACTAGTGTTTTCCTGTTGACAAGGATCTCTCACCAGGCGCTGCTAGCTTTCTGCAAGGGGAGAGAGAAAGCAAAGCAGGGCAGCCAAGTTGAGTCCTGTGAATGGCTTCGACTTACAGAATTATTGCTAACTGTATAGTCTCTGATGGTAGGAAACAGCGTTTTGCCCCCAGCCATTTTTCCCAAGATCAAAGCCAAAGTAACTCTGTCTCCTGCTGTTTTGTAGCTGTAGATTCTTAAAGACTGGCATTATTGTCATCGATGAACAGTTTGCCCCCTTTCAGATGGCGGCAGTAATGACCCACGGGGGAGGCAGTGGTTAGGCAGTGCTGACAATGTGACCAGGTGCTGCAGCATAAGCGTTTCATTAAATATTGAAGCAATGGTTTTCGGTTACAGTGGCAAAAAGGGAATTTGGTCTATGTCCAAATATGTGGCTATTTTTTTTCCCCTTCAACCTCTTCTAATCACATTATTTTTTTGCATGACCTTTCTGCTGGAAATTAGCTGCCGTCCCGAAAAAGCATGGTGTGTAATTTATCTAAGGTAACTCTGTATTCCACTTTACATGCTAGTAATCATTCTTAACGTATGAATGATTTATTTACCAATTTTTCCTTAAAATATGCAAACCATAGAAAATAAACCTTATGCTTATTTCGGTTTTTGGAGGTACCAAATGAAAGAATCCTGAATTTTCAAGGGAAGGAAAGTTTGCAGACACTGAGAACAGGATTCAAGTGCATTTAAGAGTTAGTGTTTTTTTCTGTGTATCATGTGAGAAACGGTTTTAGAGCCTCCACATTCTGTTTCCATTTGGAGACCACGTTAAACTTGTCTGTATAATTTGTGAAATGAATTCACAAGAGAAAAACTGTGGTCATTTTGAAAGGAATATAGCTGCCACTTTATTAGAGTAGGATCTGCTCCTCCTCTTACTTCGTGTGTCTGGATAACTAACAAACTCTAACAAGAACTAGGCCATGTGTCCTGTGACAACCTGCCCTGTGATTTCCTGATCCTCTGATTCCAGAATGCTCTAAGAGAATCCTTTGATTCTTCTCTATGAGAAGCAAGACAGACCTTTCTAAATAATAATCGAACACCACAGAAAACTCACTTTAAACTTCTAGAGGAGAGCTTGGCTCCTGCCGGAGGCTTTGAAAGGTGAACTGCAACCAAAATGTACCATAAAACAAAACAAAACATAATATTCCATTATGTGTGTGTGTGTGTGTATATATATATATATATACATATACATATATATGTATATATATACCACATGTCAAAACAAATAAAACAGAAACTCCCTCTAGGAAAGAACACAGGATTTAAATATTTTCTCCTAATATTATACTATATATTATATGATCATTTATCCCTACCTTGGAAATCCCACTTAGTGATAAGTAGCTATTGTAAACTTTCAAAGAGAGTTTCTGTGCGTTAATTTCAGTTTGCTAGATTTCCATATTTAAATCAGCTTTCCTTCATCATTCAACAAAACTCTGGCACTTCCTTACCAAATATAAATGTGGTTTGGTTTGAGATTACCATTCCTCTGAGGAACAAACTTTTTTATGTGGTTATTCTATACCAATGCACCGGATTTGCCCATGAGATCACCAACTCTATGTAATAATCCTCATAAAATTAGATTTTACTGCTAAGTTTCACTCTTTTTTGTTTGGTTGGTAGGTACTTAGGAAGAACTGAGTTAAAATGTCATTATAACCAATCTCTTTTTTTAATTTATTTTTTTTTAATTGGTTAAACATTATAACCAATCTCTTAATCTTCCTCTTACTCTCGTTTCATCTTTATTCCTTTGCTCTTCTTTCTCGAATTCATAGATGTTAAATGGGTATACCTGTAAGAAAAAAAACATATTGAAAAATGACTACTCACCGAACAGGATTTTGTCTTATGGCCAGCATTAGTAAGATAAACAACTTTTAAAAGCGATACAAGAAAAATTTCAACCATTCAAGTTTATTGTTATCATTTCCTTTTGATTGTGCTGTTTGGAACACTTCAGGACATGACTGATTTATTTTCATTGACGAATACTAAAAAATATAGAGGTTTATATAGCATAGAAAAGAATGGAAGCCTCTCTAGATGGAAGCAAATAATGAAAAGGAAAAAAAATAGGAGAGAGATTTGTCTAGAGGTGGAAATGCTATAACAAGTTGGTTTAAACCTATCTGTGCTTAGTTGATGATATTATCACCTAGCTGGTATTTTCATGGTGAAAATGTCTGTAAGTCCAGAGCCTGTTTTAAAAGATGACAACAGGGCAAAATTCTAGAATTCTATAGTGAATACAAAAATGAATACAAATGTGTCTCTTGCCAGAACCATTGCTTATAGCAGCTGTAGGCAAAATAGTTTCTAAAAAAATGTTCATGATATTCCTCAAAGAATATATTTATCTATTTTCAAGCACTAGGTAGGATATTTTCTCTGCCTTAAGAATTTTCACAAGCAGTGGTGACATCTTCAAAGTTCAGTCTGGTGGGATAGAAATATTTTTCGAGAAGTCAGTAGGCATTGAAAACTATTCTTTTCTTCTTTATTATACTGTGAACATTCTGTTTTGACATAATTCCCTCTTCATTTCTTCATGACAATTTGCATGCACCATTTAAATTACTCCCCATTATTCAGCTGTATTCTTTGGACTTTTTTGAAACACATAAATATTAAGGATAGATTAATGCCAGAAAGCACGTCCAAAATATTACTCGCAAGTTTAACACGTGACTAAAAAAGAACTATTTTTTTGTGGCCAGAGGAAAGACTGAGTTTCAGTTAGGTGGGAAAAGGTAGGGAATTTTTCTTGACTAGCAACTAAATGGTCTTTGTTTAGAATAAGACTTTGTTTTAATGATAATATATTAAAGGGTTTTTTTCTTTTTCTTTTTTAAGCTTTCTTTTCATGATGAAATAAATGTTTTAACTTTCACATTCTTTCATGGAGTTCCTAATTTTGTGATCTATAGCCTTAAAGTTCTAAAATTATCTACATTAAGAGAAACTCCTCAATTCCAGAATATTCTGTATGTTGTAAAGTGATTTAATACTATAAATCAACAAACATTTATTAAGTATAGGCATGTAGCCCAGGAAATACTTTGTTTAAGGCATCTAAGGTCTGATCTTATGCATTTATTTTATTTTTTAAGTTTTTTTTTTTAAATGTATTTAAGTAATCTCTACACCGAGCATGGGGCTCGAACTCATGACCCTGAGATCAAGAGTCACATGCTCTTCCAACCAAGTCAGCCAGGTGCCCCTGATCTTATGCATTTAATTTATAGAAATAGACTCTTTGGTGGTGCTTTCCTTGAGAACCATTTTTGTTCTCTTAAAGGTGAAGTCATGGCTAACCTTGTATTTGGCAGAATACTGGCATCCTGTGAAAAACAACCAAGGGTTTCTAGGCTAAAATGGAAAACTGATACTTTTCCCACTTCATATACCCTAAATTAATTTTTTTTAAAGATTTTATTTATTTGTTTGACAGAGAGACAGCGAGAAAGGGAACACAAGCAGGGGGAGTGGGAGAGGGAGAAGCAGGCTTCCTGCCGAGCAGGGAGCCCGACGCGGGACTCGATCCCGGAACTCCAGTATCATGATCTGAGCTGAAGGGAGACGCTTAACGACTGAGCCACCCAGGCGCCCCCAAATTAATTTTCTAATAAAAATATTTTCATTTTAACATTTCTCTTAGGCCTGCCCCCTTTTGAGATGCTGACTAACTTTTTAGGCTTTTGAGCTATGTGATATTACCAGAGAGTTGAATTTGACCAGCACAGGGACAGTGTAAGGCGTACTCAAGCAAAACTTAGGGTACTAAAGTTGGGAACTTCAAAGGATCCAGTGATAGAAGGTAGGTATTATGGACTACATATCTGTGTCCTCCCCAAATTCATAGGTCAAGACCTAACCCCCAGTGGGATAGTATTAGGAAGCAGGGTCTTTGAGAGGTAATTAAATCATGAAGGTGGAGCACTTATAGGGTTCTTCTAAGAAGAAACAGGAGAGAGCTTGCCTTCTCCCTCCAACTCTTTCTCTCTCCCTTTCCCTCTACCTGTCTCTCTGTCTGTCTCTGCCATGTGAGGACAAACTAGAAGATGACCATCTGTGAATCAGGAAGAGGGTTCTCACTAGAACTCAATCTTGCTGGCACTCTGATCTCAGACTTCCCAGCCTCTAGAACTGTGAGAACTAAATTCGGTGGAGACGTGAGCACTGAAAGTTCTGGTAATAATTGTAGTGGAGCCACGTGAGAATACAATGAAGGAGGGAGGGAAGGAGGGAGCGGCAAGAAATGTTTGCTAAAGGGAACAATTTTTCCCTCCAGTTTTAGGAGATAAGTTGAAGGAAAAATCTAGCAAAAGCAAAGGAAAAATTCGGAAATGAGTTAATGGAGGCATGTACAGGCTCCCTGAGGAGGAGACTTTTGTTTCTCCTTCCTTTAGAGCGATCATTTAATTGAATGTTAAGGAGTGATGGACATGCTGATGTCCTGCAACACGAAGATTCTAAAATTGGCATGGAAAGCAATCTAGAGCTTTCTCTTTATGTTTTGTCTTCTTCTGGGGCATCTTTAATCATTTCGGTGTCAGAGGAGTCTTTTCAAAGGGGAGGCATCTGACACATTTAAGACCCAAGCATTGTTCCCAGTACACCACATATACCATCTGATTCAACACTCTCAAAATCATGCCAGGTAGCTCCAGCAAAAGGAACTTTGGATTAGTAAGTGAAACACTCACAGTTCTGACTCCTCATGAGTCACCAAAATGCCTTCTGCATGTAGGATTTTTAATTATCCTGAGAAAAGAGTCTAAATTGCTCTGCGAGGCTAATATGCCGAAGTAGATTCTAGATAGTGAACACACCTGGCTAATCTTATAACATCCTCACCTTCACATGTCTTTGTTTTCCCATCAAGGAAAAATTTTTGTAATTTAAATCCTTTTGTTTAGTTTTGTATGTGTGGGGAAAAAAATTCCTAGAGAAAGTCAGGGGGCTGGTGGTAGAATTGAAGTCTAAGAAAATGATCTCTTAGAAGTTCTGAACACATTTAAGAATACAATGCTGCCTTTGGCTGTGGTTCAAATATGTAACTGAAGAATCCACTATAGGTATTAAAAAGGCAGAAGAAAAAGTGACTCATGAAGCTGTTTCAAATAGTCAAAAGTTGTTCTCTAAATAAAAGAGGAAACTTGTGAAAATTACAGATGGTAAAATTTATTTCAATAGCTTCATAAATAACTTAAAACCTGTACTTAATAAGATCATTAGGGATTCTAGGGAGTTGCCTAATCTTTTTTTCACTCACATTATTGCATTTCATGAGGGAAATTATATACTATTGTGGTATTTGGAAATTTAAGTATTTGCGAAAGACTGGTTATAGCCCTCATAATTGTCCATACATAATCTACTATTAGCCTAATTTATAAATTGGGTAACTAAGGCATAAAAAAAGTAAAACAAATAAACCAAGGGCACACAAATAGCAAAGGGAAGCTAAGATAAACCTGGGTTTGTCTGATTCAAATGCCTTTCCCACACCAAAATTTTTAGATGAAGACCTTAACTCATTTGCACCAGATAGGTTGAGTCTTGTAACAAGAAGTTGCATATGACTTTTCAGAATTTTCCTTACGCTCGATTATTTACTTAGGACAGATCCCACAGGTCTAAGGACAGTCTGGGTAAGTCTTCAACTGATTTGCAAGTCCCTTGTGATCCTTGGCATAACATCAACTTGACTGTCCTAAGTTAAAAAGAAAAGCACCCAGTGGATATGCTGGAGGCTGGTACTGGCTCTCAAGAGCCAATTTTTATACTGGCAGGGATTTTGTAAGTCTGTTGTTTAACACAGTCATTATTAAAAATTAAATTATTACACTTAAAGTCAAATTAATTATATTTAATGTAAAAGTAGTAGGTACTCAAGACTCATCACTTTTTAATTACTTTATAACATTTTACTACTGTCTGTGGTCTTGAGATCATTTACATCTGTTGTATCTTTATGGTAAAATTACTATATATAATAGTGTGCTACTGTACATCTTTTCCCATACTCTCCATTTAGGATCATCATGTTGGTAACATGAAATCAGCTATGGTGGAAGTATTTACACCAGGAAAATTGGCAAATGCTACAGTCGGAACCACTTTTTTCCTTCCCGAGAACTAGCTGTTAAACATTTACTAACACGTCTCTAGATACAGCTTTGCAAGTGTTTATTTGATTCTGATTCTCTTGCTCATTCCTTTGATAAAAGGAACCTCAGTTAAACTTAATCTAAGTAGCTACAATCACTTGTTCATATTGCTTTCGCCAGTTGAGAGATTAGGTTTGAGGGGAGGTTTAGAAGAGTGGACATCTTGCTCAAAACTAGTTTCTAGTTAAAGGGAATGAAATGAGGAAATCTTGGCAAACTCTCTTACTTCTAAGACACAGGTTTTCTTGGAATTTTACCCGAATGTCATATGGAAAGAAAACAAGATTGGATTTTTTCACCTATTGGGGAAATCAACACATATGTATGTATTAAGACAGAAGGAGAAAGCTAATTTAAAATGAATTTAACCAATCGTAGTTCTAAGGGCAAGAACTATTCTTGTCCAAGCTACCAACACTTAAAAACAAAAGTGGAAATGAAAAAAGCACAAAACAGGCATGTAATTCTGGATAACACTTAAAAGCATGTCAAAGGGAAATGTGCAAAAGTCAGGATCCTGTTCCTAGGATCCACGCTGCCTTACCCTGGGATCTTGGACCTTCCCATCTCCACTAAAATACATTTTAACTTTGATGAGTTATGGGCGCAAAGAGAAATGATTTTTTTTTTTGTCTCAGGGTACACATTTGCAGCTTTGAAATTTTTTACGTTTTCATTCTTCATGCTGATGAGTCGGTGCAGATTTATATTACCAAGTTATTACGGGTAGTAGAGACTGTGTCTCCTTGAAAGTAATGGCATGTGATTGCTTACTCCATTACTTTCAATGGGACTCAGTCGTTTCCATCCTTAGGGACTCAATCCCATTGAAAGTAATAGTCTGAGACTGCCCACCTTGTTCCCGGGCTTTAAATTGGATTGAATTTATACTGAGTGGCGGGGGCCAGCCACACAAGTCTCACTTTTAAAAGATGTGGACTTGATAAAGTGTTTTGGCCAGCAGTTGGAAAGTATAACTGCCCTCATGGAGAATGTATTTTTACTATTTAAGACACTCATTTCTTAATGTTGAAGTATTTTAATATCTAGCCTCTGAACTATTAGAGAAACATAACATTTCAGGAAAATTGTTTTCAAACTTTAATTCTTTCCTAAGTATGCTGTATTCAGGCATTTCAGGAAAGAAGACATCTTTCTGCTTGGGCGTTAATTACTTTCTTGTTCTTAGAACAATTATATTTTTAGAACTGGAAAGAAATTTCACAAAATCACATTTTAGATAAGGAAACTGAGGTTCAAGGTAATTTACCATGGTCAAGGTCACAAAGCAAGAGCTTTGTCACAAAGTGAAGATAGAACAGTTGTGTTTAGGATTACCCAATCCTATCTAAATCTTTGAAATTAGACTATTTTTATACTTAGAAATACTAATGGGTTATTTCAGGATATAATATGCATTGCTGTTTACACTTAAATAATAACATATTTTAATTTTTCTTCATAAAACAAACATTTTCAGGGATGCCTGGGTGAGCATTTGCCTTTGGCTCAGGTCATGATCCCAGGGTCCTGGGATCGAGTCCCGCATCGGGCTCCTTGCTCAGTGGGGAGCCTGCTTCTCTCTCTGCCTGCTGCTCCCCCTGCTTGTGCTCACTCTCTCTCTCTCTCTGTCAAATCAATAAATAAAATCTTAGGGAAAAAAACCCCAAAATTAAAAAAAAGACATTTTCAGATCCTGTTAGTATAAAATACCTTTCTGGTAAAAACATTCACTTTTAGGGTTTGGGGGACGTATTGTATAAAATGATGTATATGTACATATATATACATATATATGTACATATATGATGTATACGTATAAAATGATGTATAAAATGATGTTAGAAAACTGTGTCGGGGCACCTGGGTGGCTCAGTCAGTTGAGCATCCAACTCATGGTTTCAGCTCAGGTCATGGTCTCAGGGTCATGGGATCCATGCTCAGTGGGGAATCTGCTTGAAATTCTCTCCCTCTGCCATGCCCCTCCCCCCACTCATGTGCACACTCTCTCTCTCTCAAGTAAATCAATCTTTGAAATAAAAGAAATAAAAGAAAAAAAAAAGAAAACTGCTCCAGATCTTATCTTTTGTCTAACTTTGCTCCTGTATTTGTATCTTAGTTTGGAAATGCAGCACATAGTTTTTAGATTTCTGCTCTAAGATTGTTACAATGCCCAATTTTGGTGTATGCCTATAAAAAAAAGTTTTTGTTCTAACTTCAGCAAAATTAGTAAAGTGTTATTTTACATTTAGTTAATATTACAGCTAAAATATGGATATATCTGATATATATAGCAAAAGAAAATGATAAAATTATTAAATATTATTCAGTTTCACCTTATCATGAAGGCTAATCATTTATGAGTTGTAAAGAACTTCATCTTTATTAGCAGTGCCAATAGTTGGAAGTATTGGCCAGTCCTAGATGTTCAGTGTAAAAAAACTCAGTGCTTTGTCAATTACATAATGAAAATGAGGGAGATATTAGCTTTGACAATAATAGCACAACCAGAAATTTAATTTATTATTTTACTAACTGTCGATATTATTATTGATATATAGATTTTGACCACATGCACATGTGCATAATGCTTTTCTAACTAATATTTGGATAGACAATTGAATTATAAATATATTAGTTATGTTACTTTGAGAATCTGGTGTAAAATGAAGGTGTACATGTGGATGTTCTGTAAAATTTCTTCCATTTCTAGAGTCTATGATTATGTGGTTTTGAAATTATAAATCTCAGTTACAGCAGCTAATTGTCTTTTTTATTGTACAACCATACTTTATCCTACAGCATTGTTTTAGTTATTTTTGAAGAGTAAACTGTCATACCAAAAGCAAAAAAAAAAAAAGAAAAGAAAAGAGAGCGAGAGAGAAAGAAAAAACCCCACAGCATATTAATCTGGGTATTTAGAAGTCAGAGTAGTGGCTCTCCTTGGAATAGGGGTGGTGGTGGTGGTGGCTGACAGGTGAGGAGCATGAGGGGAGCTTCTGGCTGCTGATAGTGTTCTGTTTCTTGATCTGCATGCTGGTTACACAATGGTGTTTGGTTTGTGAATATTCATCAAGTCATAGACTTTTCTATATGTATATACTTGAGTAAAAAGGTTAAAAATGACATTTAAATTTAAGGAATATGGTTAATTTATCTTTAAAAAACTGATATTCCAAGAGATTTACCTTCTTTAAAAAGTTCCTCCTAGAGTTTTTTCTTTATTTGTTTTTCTGTAATAATTTAAGACAGAGGTCAGCAAACTATAGCATCTGGGCCAAATTTTGTTCTCCACCTGTTTTTCTATAGCCTGTGAATTAAAAATTGTTTTTATATTTTAAGTGGTTGAAACAAAATCAAAATAAGAGTATTTCATGACACATGGGAATGATATAAGATTCAAATTTCAGTGCCCCAAAATAAAGTTTTATTGAAACACAGCCATACTCATTCATTTCTATATTATCTGCTCCTTTTTGTTGTCTGTTTTACTTCATTACAGCTGCTGTGCATCACAATGGCAGAGTTTAGTAGTTGTGACAGAGATCGCATGGTCGGCAAAGCCTAAAATATTTACTATCTCACCTTTTAAGGAAAAGTTTACTGACACAAGGAAAGTGTCAGCCTGGGGGGTCAAAGGTAGATTAGTACTATTACAATCTAAATGGTGTATGAAATTAGCCACGCACTGGAATCAGCTAGCTCAGATATTATCCACACTCACCCAGTTCGTTATTTTTGCAGTCTACATTCAGTGTTCATCGGATCCCATACATGAGTGAGAAAAGCAAAAGCAGTACAGCCAGCAACTGCATTGAAAAAAATATTTTCTCTGGGGTATTGTCACTTTCCCTCATTCCTCTATCATACCAGTTTCCACCATCGTAATGGAGCTAGTCTATCTCTGCCTTGCAAAATTCCTGTGGACCCAATTCATGTGCTTAGGCTGGTAATCTGGTTGATATTTTGCAACTGTAGGGGAGGAAAACTTTTTCCCTCTTGCCTTCTAGGTTTTTTGGTTGGCTTAATAATTAAATTGACATAAAACGGAGGAGCAGGAGAAAAACATATTAATTTCTTATGTATAGGAGCCTCGCAAAAACATGAGAGGCTCTCAGACAGTCATTCAATTGAGGCAGATATACCATCTGAGCTAAGGAGAAGAGGGACTTCAAAAGGGAGGAAGACAATGCATAGGAAGATGGGAAGAGCAAATGCTGGGTAAACAAATGTTGGCTATGCCACAGATCAGTCTTTCTGTGGCAAAAAAAAAAAAGCTATCTGATAATAATTCTCTTCCTGGTATAGACCTCCTATCTAAATCCTTTTAGGCAGTTAAGGAAATATAGAAAGCTCTTTTTGAGTCTGTTGGGCTTAATTGTCCTCAGCCCAGGGTAGTCCATATGCCAAAGCAACACATTCTGGGGTGGCCTCCCCCTGAACCCCATCACAATCTTCATGTGCGATCATACCTGCCTTTGTCTTCAAGAAGTAAAGTGTTGTTATTTATCACAAGCATTTTTGACCCTCAAATATCTGTTAAAAGTTTCTTACTTGTTTGTGTTTCTTAAGGCCATTTCTTCAACTAGTATTAGCCATGTTCTGAAGGTCACACACACACACACACACAGATGTCCATGTAGCCCAGTAAGCACTTGTTCTCATATTATATTTCCTTGATCTAGTATACACTTAAAGTTTCCTTGCATATGGTCAAAGGAAGGAATGTAACCTATATTAGCTGACCTTTTGCTGATAAGAATCTTTCTGAGAAATAAAGAGAGGGCTGTGAGTGCTCAGGTATGGCCAGGGCCAGAGGAAGCCAGACATCATAAGGAGCCAGAAGCTGGACTACATGCTACAAACAAAGCAAAATTTTATGCAGTGTGGTGAGGGGGTAAGAAGGAGCTTGTAATTCAGATTACATCTGAAAAAGGGAAATTGGTGGAAATTTGTGAATTTCCTGAAAAAGGGAAATTGGTGAACCAACTACCCCAGACTGGAGCTGAGCCATGAGTCTATAAGTCCTTCTCCTTTTTAATTTTTTTCTCCCATTCATTCCATATATGTATGTGGAATGAGGCCTGTAGCCATTGGACAATCTGTTGAAGGTGGCCACTGCAGAGGAGAAAATGGGGGACAAGCACATTGTGATGTTTCTGAGCATGGTCTCTTTAGCTAGAGTGTCAGCATTCAAACCCAGCTTTGCTACCTCCTGGCTCTATGTCCCTGGGCAGGTAACACATCTGCACAGTGCTTCCATTTTGTTATCTTCAAGGTGGGGATTAAATGAGTTAATAGAGTGCTTTGAAAGGTGCTCAGTTAATATTACCTGTTATTGTTTCAGTTATATTTTAGATGCTAAAAAAGAGTCCTCAATAGGACACTGGATGCCACTTTAGCAATAAAGTGGAATCATAATGTATGAAGTAACTCAACAAAGTTTTTCTTTTATCTAAAACTCAACTATTGGGTAACCTGGGTGGCTCAGTCGTTAAGCGTCTGCCTTCGGCTCAGGTCATGATCCCAGGGTCCTGGGATGGAGCCCCGCATGGGGCTCCCTGCTCAGCGGGAAGCCTGCTTCTCCCTCTGCCTGCCACCCTGCTTATGTTCCTGCTCTTGCTATCTCTCTCTCTGTGTCAAATAAATAAATAAAATCTTAAAAAAACTCAACTATTTTCCAACATCTAAAATAAAATTGTTTGTCTTTATGGATAATATGCTTAAAACTTGCATCCTAAAATATTTTAAACCTTACTCAATATCTTATATTTACTCATTAATTGAGCAAATAGTTACTGGGTACCTACTGAGTACAGGTACAGGGCCAGGCCCTGGGGATACATCAATGAGGATACATGGTTCTAGTAGGGAAGAAAATAGGCAAACAAAAGCAAGTAAAACAGCCGTGAAAGAAATAAGCATTGTGTTCAAGTGTTGAGAGTGAAAAAAGTAAGTATTGAGCTAGAGAAGTGCAAGGAGAAATACCCTATTGACAGTGATCAGAGCAGACAGGGGTAACTCTCTGTGGGACAATTAAGCTTAGATTTGAAAATTGAAAATTGAAAAGGAAGCCGCTAGGCTGACTCTGGGAAGGGGAGCATTCCGGGCACACTGCACAGCACTCCTGAGCGTCCTGATGTGGAAACTATGTGTCCTGTTGAGAAGATCCCAAGGGGAGTGGAAGCTGGGTTCACAGGGTGGAGATCGGGAGAGATGAAGGAGTGGGGACTAGACCAGGGACAAATCTTGAAGGTAGGAAAAATAAGTGGGCATTAGGGAATTCAGGTGGGAATTCAGGATTACAGTTAGAAGGCTGATGAAGTTGTTCCCGTGGTTCTTGTTTACAGCAGAATTATGACATGTTCGTGCATGTGTGTGTTGGGGTTGGGGTGGCGAGGAGCACATACATAGCATGATCCTTGGTGAATCATGCAGGGAATTCAAAATCTGCACCACTGTGAATGAGGCGATGAGCTTATATAGAATATATATCTAAAAAAAATTTTATGAGCACAAATTCATGTGTCTTTATAAAAGATGAAATGTTTTAAAATTAAAATTATGGGATCCAACTTAATGTGCAAGCAGTTGAGGATTATTATTTAGCATGTTAATAATATTTACTTTCATGTTTTTAAAAATCATTTCCAGGAAAAGAAAGTATTTATTTTGTCCCACCAAAGCTCTATTTCCATTAAAAACCTTCCTTGTTTTCTTTATGTATGTGAAAATCCACATTAATAAGCATAAAGGTGAGATTTTAAAATGTAACAGGGATAGTTGTTATTGAAATGAATGTTGGGGAGACCTGGGTGAAAATGGCCCAGGTGGAAGCACCTCAGCTGTATTCTGCTCAGGCAGTATGATTCTATTGAAATTTCAAGTCTCTCTGGGGTTCTTTCCCAATCAGCCGCCTGGCTTAGAAACTCATGATGTGAATTTTTGATGGCAAAATTAGAAAATAAAGTGCCCTTCTCTTTTAAAAATAAATTTGGAATTCAAGAAGTGATCTGGCTAGACAATTGTATAAACTAACTTTACATTCATGATAAATGAATATAACGTGGACAAGAAGTTTCACCTGGTTCCTCATTAATATGATTATATCCTGAGTTGGTGATGAGGTGGGACAGGTTCTGAACTTGCCTATTCTAACTAATTTATTCCAGAATGAGAACCAAGTCAAGTGTATCCACATGAGAACTTGCCATGCCACCTAGGAAAAGTGCATAATTATCCTGAAATAGCTCCTTACCTTAGGAATGGGACACAGAATCCAATGCGAAGTCAAGTCATTCAACCTGGAGTTGGCTTTTCCCCAGCCCCTCCCTCCTTTGTCCAGGGCTAATGCAGACAAATGCTCTAATCCTCCCATCCTGAGGTTGGCATTTTGCCAGCTGCAGGGACATTAGCTGCTCATTAGCACCTTGTCATCTGCCCACAAATCCACATCCCACCCAGGACAAAAGTAAAGTGGTCTTGCTCATTTGAAGCTTTGGCCACTGAAAGAAGGAATGACAGTCCATGGGGTTTCTTATGGTTTTATAAGTTAGGAGTAAAAGAGAAATTCATGTGATTTAGAATCAAGAGTTTCGTGGGCATGTTGATCATCAAATTATTGAATCATGTAAGATATATCTGGTACACTTTTTATAAATTCAGATTCCAGCACTGACCTCTTGTTCCCAAATCAATTAGTCTTTTCTTTTTCCTCCAGAATATTGTTTTTGTTGTTGTTGAGGAGGAGGAGGAAGAGGAGGATTTTTTTTTAACACCGTAGCATTACAAAATTGCAGAGTAACAAAATGGAGAGATACATGTTCTGAGAAGTAATTCTGAGATGTTCTGGGCAAGCAAAAGAGTTTAGGTTGTTCTAAAACTCTGCAATAGTGAACAGGTAAAGACTATTTGATAAAGAAGCAATTCTCATTATGAGCACCCCCTCCCTTGTTTTTTTGTCCACAGACCCTGTCACAGTCAACCTGTGGTTGCAAAATGCATATATCTGTGAACATGTGCATCAGTAAAACTCCGCAGATAAATATCCCCAAATCTGTCTTTGTGTCTGTGCCATCAATTTTGGTCACCACATAAGCTAATCCTTTGGAATCAATGCACCGCTAACTGAGAAAGACTTGAGAATTCTGAATTGAGTGTCCTCCATTTGATTTTGCCCTTGGGTATAAAAATGGCTGAGAAACACTTTTTTAGACCTCAGATTATCACCTTTGCTTTCACCCCACTCAAGGCCTGAGAATTAGGCAATTAAGAAAGTAATTGTTAATTGTTATATTTTAGAATTTCCACCTTAGTTTAAATTCTAGCCAGCAAACAAGCTTAGTTTCTTTTAGGGACGATCCGATTTCAGTAGTTTGGGTCTATGTCAATCTGTACCTTCATACCCAATAATATAAAACTGATTCTTTAGGAAATGATGAGGTCCCAAACAGGCAGCCTGCTTTGTTGGAATGGAAATACTAAGGTTTGTATTATTTTTTTTAAGAGGGCCTTACACCTTCCAGATCACCAAAAGATTTTAGGGTGCATAATAGATTCATTCGTGATATGGAGTGTTCAAGATGGGAAGATGCCACATTTTTAGAAAAGGAGCTACCTCTTAAAATATATTGTTTCCATCTCTAAAAATATTCAGAAGGGAAAAATGTAAGTGTCAGTTGGGATAGTTTTATTTTCCTCCAAGATACCAAAAGGCTGCCTCTAATCACTACTTCAAATCACTTCCAGCTCCATGTAATCCATAAGGCTCCATGACGCTTATTTAACTTTCAACATTTGCTCTGTCTATGTGTGTAAGTGTGTAAGGGCATGTGTAGAGATGGGTCTTGTACTCATACCTGCCTCATTCCTCTCTATTTTGCATATGGTGTTTTTATGCTGACAGATCAAACCCAAGCCCCTGTCTGAGTCTCTAACTGCAACCATCTGAATTCCCTTTGGACATAGTCCACTAATCTGTAGTCCAAATTATGGTTTTCTAAAATATATTTTTTCCAAGATGAATTAAAGAAAAGTTAATTCCATGACAGGTCTGAGTTTTACTGAATAAGTGATGGTATGTGGTAACCAGCAGCATCCAAACAAAACCTAGTCCTCGGACATTTAACTGTATTGTTTTTCTAAAGGCACAGATCCTTTGGTATCATGCTTTAAAAGAATATTATGGTCTGGTTATCTAGTTTCTGTTTAAATATATATATATATATATTGACAAGAGAACCAAGATAGATAGCATTCACAGTCTGGGCTTTCAAATTCAGAAGAGTAGTGATCACAAACGTACCTCACAACTCAGCAATGCGTAAAAAGTGTTTAAATAATAGATCGAGATGACAGATGTCATAAACATATATGAAATGGATATAGTCCAACCTGGCAAATTTTGAGATGTGGTTTCAATCACAGTATTTTTTGTTGATTTTTATATATGATCCTAGGCAATTTTGAATTAAGGCAGGCGTCACCTTTAATTTATTGTCAGGTGGAAAGCACACTTATTTGTACTCTCAGGATTTATTCAACTTAACTCTGTAATTGCTAGCAATATAGAAGCTCATTATATCACAATTTAGTATATTTGATGCCAGCTGTTAGGGAGTTAATGGCAAAGTCGAAAGAAATGACATAAAACACACTCTACTGTTTAGTGCAACCATCATAATATTACCATTAAAAATCTCCAGTCGTCCTGGGTGTTCACTTTAGTATTGTTTCTCATATTGTCATAGTGAAAAATAAGGTTTTTTTTCCCACCAAGTATTGCATTTGATATTTTGCTAAACATTAAACTTTTTGTCTCTCTTTAATGTATGAAAAAGCTCTTGTACCTATTTTCTTTTTCTGAAAGTTATTTTTGGCAAAGCTGCAATTTAAAAAACCTATTTTCGCTTCATTGGAATGGGGTTTGAGAGGTGTCTGTATAAAAACTAAGAAGCAAATAGGCTTTTAATTGGGTTATGTACCACTCAGTATTTTTTCCTCCTGGATATAAGTTGATTATTTCCTACTTATATTTTAATAGAGTCTGTGTTTCTTAGGGGAACTGTATCAAGATAAAAACAATTCAATATGAATTCAGCAGCAAGATTCTGAAATTAGTGAACAAAGATTTTCCTGTATTATAAGGAATTATATATATATTATTTATAAGATATTTATACTGCGGTTAGCTACAGTGATCATTATTATTATTTTCACAATTTTGATACAACATATCAGTCATTGCACTCTATAGCATCCCCATATCTTTACATGATATTGATAGATCCATTGATAGATTTGCATTACCTTTGGTACACTGGTAAAATTGATCATTGTTGCAAAATTTTCTTAATTTGAGATCATGCAGCTTTTTTTCTAAATGTAGTATTTCATGTATGCACAAAAGACAATTTTCATATAGTTCTTAAAACTGAACAGATGTTAAAATAAGAAATAGGATAACATACTGTATTTTCAATTTTAGGAATACTTAAAAATATTCCTCCACCCTCTTGTTAACTGATAAATTTAAGCCAATAATTTTACACGTTTTGTGAATTTGTGTATTTAACTTGGGAAAACTCACTCTTCTTCACTGTGTGACACATAAAAAGAGAAAATTCGTTTCCAGGAAACAATCCACTAGTAATTTAGTCCAGCTATTTTCAGTACTTAACTTTTGTGTTTTTTTCTTAAGTTCACCATGATATGACATTTCATTATTAGATTTTTTTTTTTTAAATAGTCACTCACCAGATATTAAAGGATGCAATTGGTTTCAGTTCAGGCAGGTTTTAACTGCGTTTTAATTAGCTTAAAACATATGCTTCCATTTATCGTATTATGTGGAGAACATCCTATTCCATTTAGCTGAGTATTGAGGACTATTGTACAATATTGTGCTCAGGCTAAAACAATGAAATACTAATTGGATCCAGTAAAATAACTGTAACATTTCCGATTCCTATTAGGCAGGTTACGTAAATTAGGCTAATATAAAATGGTGCTTAATAGAATTGCAAATACGGTGTGATGATACATTCAGACAGGAAAGACAGTGAAAGGGGATTTTGGAGGAAATCAAATACATTTGCATTACAATAAAACATTTCCTGCTGTGAGAGCTCTAGCAGTGCTGGAAAAAAACAACACTCCAGCACCACTCCCTCTTATTTACATAGGAATGCCATCTCTACCTCTTTCAGCTCCTATGAACAGTTGTTGTCTGTAAGAGAATAACATGCAGTGCAGTTTTAAGTCTGTTGATGAATATAGCCTTTTTATTATTTCATTGGGCATCACATCTGAGATCTTTATATTGCAATGAGGGAGCATTTCTCTTCATGTACAGTATGTCTTTTTATGATGAGAATGTGCTTTTCAGCCTTGAAAAACTGACGGCAATCATAGGATTGGATTGATACTTCCTATTCGAGCTCCTAAGTGTCTTGTGTTTATTTCCTTCTCTTCTTTTCAATTATTAGCCACTGGGTTGGATAGTTGTGACATCTGTATACACTTTAATTATCCTAAAATGGATTAGAAAATAAGGTCGGCTATTCCTTCCCTTCAATGTCTTGCCCCCCTTGGACTTTGTTGTAAGCTTGAATAACAGCCCTGTATAATATTATAAACGAAGAAATTTGAGAAACTGACACCAGGATGGGAGAAAAGTAGAGTGATCCTTTCTCTAAAAATCCTTCTAAACCAACACTAATTTTGTCTTTGTTCATTAGCAGTCCCCATGGTGACTTTCTTCTGTGTTTTGAGGAATCCAGAGCACTTTCTGGGCTGAAAGGTGTTCCGGGGAGATTTTTTGAAGCTGTCCCTCAAAGGAAAAGTTGCCCAATGAAGTGGGGAAAGGACTACATTTTTCCTTGCAAATACATTGATAAAAGAGCTTTATGCTGAACTCACAAGCACCCTTGAACCTTTCAGTTTGCTCCCAGCGTTCAGATCCCAGTGTTTCTGTGAAATGGCAGAGAGAGAGAGAGAGAGAGAAGACCATTCTGGGGCCTAGCATGCAAATGAGCAAACCACGTAAAGGAAAAGAAAATTTAAATCTCGTCTATTGTATTCTAAGCAGGTTGCTAGCAAGCCTTTGTGGAGCTGGTGTAAAAATGAATCTCATCTTCTTCCTGCCATGAAAACTAAAAACATACTTTATTTCCTCACTCACATCAGCAATTTTTATGCAGTTTTATCTTCAAAAGGTTTTGTTTTTCCTAGGAGTTTAGTGTGTAACATTTTCATTCACGATACAAATTATTTTGTCTGCATCTGTGCTTCTGATTTAGACCTTAATCTCCTGGAGATCTTTAGTTGTGGAATTTGTCACTTTATTTATATTCACAGGTAGTTCTCCCGCTCCTTTAAAAAGTGTTGGAATTTATACCATTTGCTCAAAGGAACAGCAATTTTTAAAAGGTACTACATCGTATGGGGCATGCTTTCCTAGTGAAGCAAAGCAAGTTAAAATCCTCTAGATTCAAATTCCCTTCTCTTTCAGCTTTCAGCTGTGAAGAAAAGGATTTTCATCTAGATGTAAAAGATGGTAATTGTACAATAAGGGAAAGGTTCTGGCCAATAGGAGTGTGCCTGGGGGATGTGAAAAGAAGAGCAAAGAAATAGTCACCGGGCCCTGCAGGCTGGACGTACTGAAATGGAATGCTTGACAACCCACGTGAAGCAAGATGGTCAGCTAGTCAAGTTTGTCCACCAAACCAAATAATCTGCTTGGCTGGTTCCCCGTCCCCTTTCCCAGCTCCCACTATATTTACTAGACAAAATTAAACTGATCGATTTGTTTCAGCCTCATTTCATATATATATATAGAGAGAGAGAGAGAGAGAGAGAGGAAGAGAGAGAGAGAGAGAATGTGTTAATCCTTAGATCTATTTGTTTATCTCTCTGTATTTATCATTTTTTTCCTTTTCCCGGTCAATTTTTTAAAAATCTGGATACACTATAATTTCATGTCAGGTAGAGGAGCCAATCCAGTGCCCAGAGAAGATCTTTGTTCTCAAATAAGTTTTTTTTTTTTTTAAATCTTAACTGAAATAATTACTGATTCATGGACGTTGCCAAACTGATACAGAGAGATCCCATGTACCATTTACCCAGTTCCCCCCACTGGTAGCATCTGACATAGTTATGGTACAGTCTCAACACCAGGAAACTGAGATTGATACCATCCATAGACCTCACGCAGATTTTACATGTATTCATTTGTGTATTTGTGTGTGTGTGTGTGTGTGTGTGTAGTTCTAAGCAATTGTATCAAATAACTTTTTTTAGCTTAGTCAGAACTTTGTAAAAAGATAGCTAAGTGACTTAAATAAGTGACGATATTTTACTGAATCTTCTACTATTTCAACATTAAATGGTAGCCAAAAGTAAATCTTGTTCTTGTTGTTGCTTCAGTTGCTTTGTTGTTTAATAAGTGGACTCTTCACAGACATAGGAACATAAAATGTTAAGATTCAAGAGTGAAGTGCTAGATTTTGCAAAATATCATTACGACTAAAAGAAAAGCCCAAATAATTAATATAATTTGCTTTTTATCACAACTCAGATATTGATTTTTAATTATACCTAGAATTACACTTTTTAACCTTTCACACATACACATGTGCACACATACAGATAGAAGCTTGCTGTAACCCTACTTTGGCCTCATCGAGCATTACTTTTTGTTTATGTGCACACACACACACGTGTAACTACACACTCCAATTGCCTTACAGAGTACAAATACCTTAAATCAGGGATCAGCAATCTCTCTGAACACAGCCAGATAGGAAATAATTTAGGCTTTGCAGGCCAAACAGTCTCTGTTAAAACTTCTGAACTCGGTCCTTGTAGTAGGAAAGTGGCCATAGACAATACATAAATGAATGAACTTGGCTATGTTACCATACAACTTTATTTATGGGCACTAAAATTTGAATTTCACATAATTTCATGTATCACAAAATGTTATTTTTGTTTTGATTTTGATTCCAACATTTAAAAATGTAAGTTATTCTCAATTCAGAGGCCTTACAAAAATGGTCTGTGGGCTGGATTCGGTCAGTGGGCTGTAGTTTTCTGACCCCTGCACTACACAATATATGGAATTCTGGGTAGTGCTTTTGTTGGTGTGTGCACATACAAAAGTTTCTCCATTCTAATCTCTAATTTTATTCTCATTGCCACTTGAGAAACCACAGACAAGTTATAGGGAAGAAATAGAAATAGTTATGCTAACATGAGAGAAGGCTCATAATACAAGTAGTACAGTAACGGTAGATTATCTTTCTTTCTTTTTTTCTTTCTTTCTTTCTTTCTTTCTTTCTTTCTTTCTTTCTTTCTTT
>NW_027397072.1:63101198-63147350 GCF_003265705.2 Callorhinus ursinus | reverse complement strand
TTTCTTTCTTTCTTTCTTTCTTTCTTTCTTTCTTTCTTCTTTCTTTCAGTAGTTTAACATAGCATTAAAGGAAACAACTCAAGTTTCTAATTTTTTTCCTATTTTCTTGTCATGGATATATTAGCAGTACATGATGCATACTAATTATAAAGTTGGCTGTAACAAGAGTTCCTCTTGTGAATCCATTTAAGAACTGATTGTTTACTATCTTTTTCTGTAAGTATAAAATTTTAATTATGCCACTGACAGGAACTGTGCGTGATACAGTGCTCTACATTTATCACTGGGAGAGGGCCAGTTGCAGAGCTGTTTGACTTTGGAGAAATCCTGATGCGTTTGCAATGTTGAGCAGCAGGTGCCACATTATTATGTACAGAAAAGCAATTAGGAAGCATATTGGATGAATGGGGAGTGCATTAATATTAGCAAGTACATTTGTCAGTGGTTTTGATGCGAGTCTTTTTCTTTCCTTTATGCAACATTAAGATTGTGGCTCTCATAAATTCTCCCCTTAAATTGCCATCTGTTCCCTTGTCAGGCAGTAGTGAGGTAGAGAAAAGTTTTCTTGACAAAATGAAAGGAATTTCTTTTATTTAGAGTAGAAGCAAAAGAGCCTATAGAAAGTTGCAGAATTGTAGGTTGTGCAGTTCAGCTTTGCGTGTGTTAAGTAATTACCTTTGAATGTAACATTCACTGTGGAGCCCTTTGCTTTTTACAAGTTGCTATTTTTCCCAGTCATTTCATGTATTTTACAATTCAATAGGAAAGAGTTATAATTAGATTAATGCAATGACAACCAGCAATTGGCCACTTGGATTAGGAAGTTTGAGGAGGGAACTGCCGATTTTTTATTGTGGTGCATCTTTTCCATATTGCTGACCCAGGGCCATGTTCCCATCCTGAAAGGATTTAAGATTAATCACTAGAATGTCACCCCTCTTTAACTCCAGATTATTTCTGAAATAAATAGCACTCAGCACAATAACAACTGAAAGAAATTCTCTGCACAATATATACTATAACAAGTGGATATTATCTTCATGACAAACTCTGATGTATAATGATTGTTAAATTTCCCAAAATCTTCATTAACTGAAAAGCAAAGTGAATAAGTGACTTTGGTTAATTGAGTTTTCTAGTTAATCGAAAGGTACTATAACTCTTTTAATTCCAGCTACCTTAATTGAAATTTTTTTTCTTGAATACATTTGTTTACTTTTTAACTTTAGCAACAGAGTAAAAAATATCACTAAATATGTTCTTTTATGTACTTCCTTATCATTTATTGTCTCGAACTTTTCAAAAATGCCTTAGAAAGAAGGAAGAGGCTAAATTTGTACCTAACCTAGAGTATAACCTGATTTAAAGAGTGGTTGGGGTTGTCAACATATCTTTTTCTTCTTTTTCCAAAATTATTTTCAAAAGGAAATCGAGTTAGCATATTTTCTGGTTGAGTTGATTATCTCATTGATTATGAACATAGAAAACGGGGGGGGGGATCCTTTTTAAGTAACATGAGGATTCTGTCAGGTCTGTAACTTGCTATTTGTAATGTCCTCACCAAGGCCACCTGTAAACAGGTGAGCTCTTGCAATTTCCTTTCCTCTCTGTTCCCAGAGTAACAAAGGTCAGGAGGACTAACCATTTGTGACCCAAGCTCACATGAAACTAATATAATAATTAATGCTAGTTTACTGTATTCACTTAAAACAAGACTGAGTATTTTGTCAACTGGTCAGCATATTCCTTCCCTGAGGGCAAGTCTTGTTAAAAAGCAAATATTTAAATACCAGTCTTTGTTGGTGAGCAAGGCCTCAGAGCCAGTGGATTTATTTTGGATCTTAAGAGCTAGTGTCCACAAAAGCCTTGTGCATTTGTCTCCACTCTTGGAACCCAGATGTTTAAGTATCCTACAGCCTGGACAGTGCTGGAGACTTGATTTGGGAGTGCTCCTTTTTTTTCCCCCTGCTCAGTTTTAGATCTATTAAGTAATATCCACATTCCTTTGAAATTTGGATACACTCAAATTTTCTTCATCATACGTCACTGAACAATCTCTTCTGTCACTTTTATTCCAACATGGCTAAACTCATCAATTAGGCATTGTATTAAAACCATCCCTAGGTAATCTTAGTTCCACATCTGGGTACCCATGTACTCACTATCTTCTTTGAGGCAACTGGGTGGAAAAGGACAATTTTAAGGTCTAATCTGGGAGTGACTATGCCATGGCCTTTCATCCTCACACTAGACTGGTAACCTTGTCCACACAAACAAAAACAAAAATCAAGTGAAAGGAAGGAAAATTAGCTAGGTAATTAGGAAAGCAAACCACAGCAGTAAGGATGAAAATGCCTTATTATCATTTGTGATGAACTTTCATCCCCATTATCTCATTACCTTCTCTGAACAATCCAGTGAAATTCACATTGTTCATACAGGGTATTACAAATGAAGAAACTGACCCTCTGCCACGCTTCCAGAATCCTTCTGTAGGGAGGGGCAGGGCTGGCAGGTAAATAGGGACCTATACATTTCTGGATCTGGTGCTTTTCCCTACCTCTCAGCCCTCTCCTCAGCTTTTCCTATTTTACAAGAAGGAGTCTTTTAACTCTAGTGAATCTATTTGCAGGTCCAGGCTCACTAGGTATTTGTTCAGACCTCCAGTTCATTTTATCAGGGTAAGTGGTTCCAAAGCTGTTTCACCAAGTTCTTGAGTTTTTTGTTTGAACTAGGCTAAATGGAAGGAAATGTCATGGTGGGTGGAAAGGAACACGGGACTGGGAGTTGGGAGAACAGACTTTTACATGAAATCAATGGATAATTTTGGGCCATTCAACCAGTCCTCTGTTTCTGGAGCCTGTGACTATTTGGGCACACTTGGGGTGATTCCAGTCCCACTGAACCAGTGCACCAGCTCTGTGACCAAGAGCTAAGCCAGAAGTACCCCAGAGCTTCTGCCTTTTACACAATGAGGATGATCATTTGTCCTCTACTGGCTTCACAGGGTTTTATGAGGATCAAATGAGATGATGGTTGTGAAAACATTAAAAAAAAATCCATGCACTTAAGTTATTAGTCTCTGTCTAAATCATGGCCTTCCTATAACAGCTATTCTTCCCTCTACCTCCTTGTTCACTGGGCCTATTTGAAGGCTAGCAGCAAGTGCTGAAAGGCGAAGGAGCAGCCTCACCTGAGGATGTCAGAGCCATAGTTCCCTAGGGCCTTAGTTCTGTAGGAGTCTAGGTATTCCTCAAACCCAGCTCATTCCCGAATCTAAAGGAAGGTCTATGAGAAGACATGTATACAATTAAACCAGCTAGAAGGGAGAAAAAACATTCCTATCCCTTAAAGAAGTGTTTTAAAATGTGAACACCAGGCAGCCTGGGCATCTACTGGTGGCAAGAGAAAATGCCCCTTGAGCTTCATAATTGGATGTCTGTCACTGCCTTTCAGCCATCCAGGCAGTGCAATTCCAAACCTACTTTCTGTCTCTCACTATAGTGAGATCGGGAGCCAAGTTTGTAACCCTTCTTGGCATGTCATTTGGATCTTTTCTTGGTTCCTTAATTATTTATTTATTATTATGAAGCCATCACTTTGAATCCGGGCATGAGTACAAAACGGAGGGGAAAAAAATTAAAAAAAATAAAAGAGCCAAATATCAGAACCACAAAGGTTAGCCAACTAAAGTGGTCTCCAAGTACCTTTCCCTTCATTTCCTCACTAGCTTCCTCTTCGTTTTTCCTTCCATATCATGCACCCTGCAAATCTCAGCACTACTACTCATCTATAATCAGACCTCTTTGCAGGAGTTTAATTCCAGGCACTTAATGGCCAAGTTTAAAATGCAGCTGAATTTTGGACCAATTGCCCATTTTTCTCCCCTATTCTTAGTGACGTGGTTTGTTGAGTCTAACCTTGGTAGAACTTGTCAGAACTCCCTTTGTCAAAACTCAAGCACAACTTAAGTATTTATTATGCATAGTTGTGTTTTGGATTATTAATCTTTTGTATTTTTTGTTTTGGATTGACTTTGTATTTATCTAAGTCCTGTGTATGGATTTTTTAAAATTTGTTTGAGTCTTATATATAAGGAACAGTGATATAGGTTGGTTCTCTGGGGACATAGCTTCCTTTTAATATAGGATCACATTTGTCTATAGTTTCTCAAGGCACTTCTCAGAAAGTATATTTGAAATGAATAAGAGAAATAATTCTTTTGACACACAGACGTCAATGTAACTGTCCCATGCCCCCTTAGGAATTATTAACTTAATTCATTTCCATGGGTATTTTTTAAGAACCCCAATTTTTATTGAACTTCAGTTTCATTGTCATTTGCTCAACATTGTGCAAGTTATTGGGAAAAGAGAAAAGAAACATAGGAGATGATCCTCTCTTCTTCGTGGTTTTTTTTTTGAGATGATCCCTCTTCTAAAGAGATTTTATAGTTTGGGGAGAAGAGGAGTCTTAGTGCACACAGATGTTTAGAGAAACACATAACCAAATTGTGAATTTAGATGCAGAAGATAATATCCACAGAAATTGAGGGATAATAAATAGATCAATAAACTAGTGAATGGGGAAGCTTTATTGAAAAGTAAGGATGTGACTAACCTTTACAGGATAGATTGAATATGAAAAGAAAGCGAGTAGGAAAATACACAATGAGGGAAGGATATGACAGGAACAGATTTGTAGAGGTGGGAAGGCACATGCTGCGATTTGTAAACCTGTGGCATTGGGTTCCAAACGGGATATCACAAGAGATGAGAGATCTGAGGAAGGCTAGGGCCTTATCAAAGGTTTGAGGCCTGCTGGAGGTTTGAACCAAGAACACAGTACAAACAAAAATGTGTTTTTAAGAAGACGAAAGTGGCTAATAGTAACAGGTAGATGAAAGAGATTAAGTGGTGCCAATCAGTCCGTGTCAGCAAATTTAAGTTACATTGCGAATGTGTCGGAGGAAGTCATAAGCGGGTGTGACGCGGCGGGGAACCTGCCACAGCTGGACTCAATAACCGGAAGGTCCCCATCTCTCCCCGGGACTTGGAATATAGTTCCGCCCACCTTTCTGGCAGCCGGAGCCATTTCAAGGAGGCAAACTTGAGAGAGCAATGTGCTGTGCAGACCTTGTGCATGGTACACGTCACTGAGCCCTGTCAAGGTTTCTTCATAAACTTTTGGATTCTGGCGGCCCCTGCGGAAATCTGCTCCTCCTGAGTCTACTCCAAGGAAGACAGGCCTCCTAAGTAAGTTCCCTTAATTATTAAAAGTGCCACTTACCAGTCGGGCTGGGGGGTGGCGCGCCTCTTTCTTGCGACTCCCGGGGAGGGGAGCCAGTTTCGGATTTCACCCCGGGGAACTCCCGAGGCTGCCAACCAACAAGTCATGTGGTTTTACATTTGTTAAAAGATAAATTAAGGTATATCACAAATTTTGAGTTGGGTTGAGTTAAAATAATTTTGAATTTGGCAGCGCCAAACCGGAAGTGGTTAGGAGCCTTCTGCTGACAGAAACCCAGAGAAAGACTTTGATAGAGAAAATATGGGGCCAAGCAAGGACAGTTTTTGATTGGCTATAACCTAAGCAGTCGCCTTATTTGGGAAAGCCTAGTTGGAGGTTCGTCAGTGTGATTTCCGCTTTCTTAACTGAGGCATTACAGGCTTAAATTTTGGGTTGCTGACATCGGCTACCAAGGTATCAGAGCTACCTCTGTCTAATGACCTCCCTGTTCACTTAATTTAACACATTGTTATAGTTTTTGTTTGTTTTTACAGCTTTCAGAGCACTTTTGCTAACATTATCTTGTATAAGACTGGAAATAACCCAAGAGGTTAAATAGAGCATGCCATCCTATGTATATAGAAATTATACACTCAGTGGTGTCAAATGTTTTTGCCCAAAGAGTGGCAGTTTAGAAGTGGTGGAATTGGGACTTGAATATGGGAGTTCTGATTTTGTAACGAGACACATGCTGTGTCACTGGGGACCAGAAGAAATGCTACTTTGTTTTTGGTCATTAAGTTGGTTGGAAGGAACTTGGACAAGCAGAACATTTTTACTCCTAAAATCAGTTCACTCAAGTTATGCAGACTCAGCTTCACACATTGCAGAGTCAGATGCCCTGCTCACATCCATTTCCCATTTTCCTAGGATTCAAACAGGTATCTCTTAAGATGCTTTTCAAAACTTGACTTATTGACCAAGTGTAAGTTGCCCTCAAGCCTTTTAGAGAATTGCATTTTTTACAACCTAGGATGTCATTATTGGGTTTTATCCTGAGCCTCCTTCTTAAATACCCCAGCAAGGATGAACTCAAGGTTTTAGGACCATTGAGTATGACTGATGACTTTTTTGTCTTCAGAAAACTTTTATTGAAAAAAAAAAATTTTTATTGAAGAATAGCATTCATTCATAAAAATGCACAAATCATAATTGTACAGCTCAGTGAATTGTTATAAATTGAACATACCCAGATCAAGAAACTAAACATAACAAGAATCCTAGAAGCACCCCCTCATGCCTCCTTCTAGTTGGCTGACAGTTTATTAAAATGCTTATTCTTTCTTACATTTTTGAACTTTATATAATAGAAATACTGATTTTTATTTACTTATTAGTGTTATTATTTTTTTAAGTAAGGTCTGTGTCCAATGTGGTGCTTGAACTCATGACCTCGAGATTAATTGTTGCATGCTTTCCCAACTGAGCCAACCAGGCACCCCTAGAAATACTGATTTTTAAATATATCATTGTTTTTATATTTTTGTATGCCTATTTTAATACCTTAGAAGAGTTTAAATTCTTTCATTCCTTTTAATATTAGAGTTTCTTTCCATATTTTTAGCTTTATATGCAAATATTTATTGAGCATAGTCCCTAGCATTATTATAGAGAGTATTATCAGTTTTAGGGAACCTGGAATAATTTTTATATAGCTTAATTTCAATGCTTTCTGTACTTTGACAGTCACCATTTGATTTCAGGGTTTCACTACCTTAGACAATTTTCAGCTTTTTTTTTCCTCTTTCATTCTAGACACAGTCTATAGACCTTATGATCATTAGCACCTAGAGGGTTCTCATTCAGTTTGCTTTACTAGACCTGTCGTCTCTGTTAATCCAAGTTAAGGGAATCGGCTGTTTTTTTTTTTTTTTTTTTCCTAGTTCAACATTTATATGTCAGTAGCAAGCTCAGTACTTGATTTCTTCTATTTAGGATATATCCGTTAATGTCCAGTTATAATCCTTTGTTATTATCAGCACAAAGCTTGTTTTTATTTTCACGAGCTTGTAGAGTATGTTACCTTCTTTGTACTTTGATATATCTTTACAAAATAAGTAAGGTGTCTTACAATAGTACCTATGTGAGTTTGCTGGCTTTGTTCTTTCGGGTCTTACTATTAAAACCCACACGTATGGAGATATCATTGTTCTGTTGGTGGTGACCTGACTCTGTGGTCCTGACCTTGAAGACTTGTGAGTCTTAGTCATGAGTCTTCTATAACCATTGTGTCTGACATTTTAAAAAATCTTGGTTCAGTTGTCTGATTCTGACATCACTTCCTTTATTCTAAATGTTTTTCCTTTATTCTAAATGTTTTTCCCAAATTCTGCCCTGACCCTGACCACTGCGGTTGTTTTGAGGAAGGGCTTGATTTGACACCTATGACCTTAGCTTCTTCCCTAACTATGATTAGCCCACTAATTAAGCTATATAAAAATTATTCCAGTTCTCAGTACCGAGAACCTGGGCACTTCCCCTACCATCACCATATCTAGGACCTCAGTATGTCCATGTAAACAGTCTGATTCTCATTCCTTTTCTGACCTTTGTGTGCATTGCAAGACGAGCATACTCTAAGTAAGGATTCCTTGCAATACAGTTCACTTTTTTCTGACCTAAGGAAGGAATGCTTCCTGAAAAGGGAGAGGGAGGCCCCTTTCTACATCTCTTCCCACATTCCCTCCAGGAGGGACCCAGAGAGTTTTCGGGGACTTATTTCTAAGGGCAACACCTAAGTTTTGCCTGTGAGGAGTAAATAGTCCACTGTCAGGAAAAAAATAAGCCTTACCATTAGATGTTAAAGAATATAAGCAAATCCAGATAAACACCAGGGGGCTCTTTCTTTTTCCCTTCCCTTTTTCTACCTAGAGTCTTTTTGTTGTTGTTGTTGTTTATGTTTCTTCTTCTCTCCAGAGTTCTGTTTCCTAGTCAATATGTTCCTTGATTTCCCCCCTTAATATAGGTAGCTGGATGGCAGTAGCAGGTGCTGCATGAGTATTTTAGTGTCACTTTAAAGAGGCTCAGAAACTTTTCCCTGCAGCTGCTAGAGAGGCCAGGAGGAGCCTTGGTACCTCTGGTTGTGGGAAGGGCGAAGTGGGTGCCATCAGCTGATGTGATTTGGCTGTAGTGTAGAGGGGAAGCAGCTGCTGGCTCAGTCACCACCATGGCTTGGTGAAAGGCTGCCTTCTGCAGGTTTGCAGGCACCCTGAAGAGACCTTAATGGACTTGGTGATTCTGTGTCTTCCTGACAGACAGTGTCCTTTTTGCAAAGGTAGAAACAAGACCAGTGTTTCTCCTTTGTGAATGAAGAAAAGATTACATTTTTTGAGGTGAGACATTTGGTACTTTAGGAAGAAAGTCATAGTTGTATTTTAATCCTTTTTCTTCTTTTTGTGTAGTGGACATGCCTATTTTAGGATAAGGCTCTTTCCATCAGTTTCTTACCCACACAACAGACCCCACTCCTAGTTGAAGGACAAGACTTATCACGTATCTCAGCGCAGTTACTCAGTGCAGAGGTTTAGGGCCTTTTCCTTATAGCCTGAGAAAGCAGTTTTCCAGGGTTGTGCGTAAGCACTATCATTGAGAGTAGTTCGTCAATGTATTAAAATAATTTACGTTTTAACTTTTTTTGGCAATAACTACAGCCTGAATTATCTGTACTGGGAGGTGTGACCCACAGTTGGTATTTGAAAAATGGTATCATTTACATGTGCTCATTTTCAGGACCTCTGTCAAATGATTAGTTCACAGGTTCTATCTTTGTTTTAAACTTAGAAAGTATTAAGTTTGAGAATGTTTATTGTTTTCTTTTTTAAAAATTTCATTTATTTATTTGTTAGAGAGCATGAGAGAGAGAGAGAGAGAGAGAGAGAGAGAGCGAGCATGAGCAGGGGGGAGGGGCAAAGGAAGAGGGAGAAGCAGACTCCTCACTGAGCCGGGAGCCCGATGCAGGGCTTGATCCTAGCTCGATCTCAGGACCCCGAGATTATGACCTGAGTCAAAGGCAGATGCTTAACCGACTGAGCCACCCAAGCACCCCGAGGATGTTTATTGTTTTCTAATGCATGTTTTTTTTTAAAGATTTTATTTATTTATTTGACAGAGAGAGAGATAACGAAAGAGAGAACACAAGCAGGGGGAGTGGGAGAGGGAGAAGCAGGCTCCCCGCTGAGCAGGGAGCCCAATGTGGGGCTCGATCCCAGGACCCTGGGACCATGACCTGAGCTGAAGGCAGATGCTTAACGACGGAGCCACCTAGGTGCCCCTAATGCATGTTTTTTAAATCAAAGATTTAAAAAAATTTTTTGGTTAAATGTAATTATTATGTGACATTTGGGGTTGAGCTAGTATTTCTAATCTCTGATCTTATTTTAGGATAGTTGCTCTAAAGATACAGATCAAGCTAATTCTTTATCTAAAATTTTTTAAGAAGAGAAAATTTTACATTTCCTTATAGAACTGTTAGGGAGGCAACACCCTTTGGTCCTGGGGTTTTTAGGAGGCAGAGAATGGGCTTGCCTTGGAGAGAGTTAATGTAGCACATTTACTCAAGAAGGTAGTGGACAGATGAATGTAAAGATGGCAATCTCCAATATTAACTGAATAGGTTCTGGGGAATTAGTACCTCACTCCCCAACACACACACACACACACACACACACACACACACACACACACACACAGGCTTCAAGCTGTAGCCAAATCTGGTAGCATCTCTCCTCATATTCTCTCCTTTTCAAGTTTGCTTGTGACAGTTTCTTCTGTCTAATATTCATATAAAAACATTTCTGTTGAGGAAGAGACAAGAAGATTAGGGTATTTCTACAAACCAAGATTTCCTCTTTTGCTCCAAAGTAATCCACATCCTATTTGATTCCTATTTTGATAAATACCAAAGCTAAAATAATTTATTTTAAAGATCATTTGATTTTGATTGCCAGTACACTCCCCCATTTGATATCACGCAGCCTAATGCCTTAATCGATTTTAATTCCAGGCTCCTCTGCCCTGTGTGTGTCCTCTTGGAAGGGCGTACCCTCTGACCTCAACACAAGATGAGCAACAGGGTTGCAGTGACTGGCTTATGTATTGACTTACTATGTCTGTATAGGCAAATCAATCCAATTGCATGGCGATATTTGCTTGCCTAAAAGGGACATTTTGAAATAAAAGGAGGAAGTAAACATGGGGTAAGATTGGTTTTAATTTGATTATTTCATGATTAATTTGTTCAGTAACAATTATTAGGAACATTCAGTGCCCCTGGTGCTAGGATTATGAAGACAAAGGAGATAACACTCCTGCCATCAGGTTGCATACTCAAGTGAAGAGAGGAAAATGGACTCATAAAGAGATGATGAGACTCTTATGCATTGAAGTCAGTGCTAGACACCCATGGGCTTATGAGAGCATGGGAAAGGGGTCTGTAACCCTGCCTGAGGTTAATGGTAGAGGGGATGGGTAGGGAAGGCTTCTTGTAGTAGCTGACTCCTAAGTTTAATATAAAATGATGAATTTGAGTGAAATAGATGAATGAATTGAGGTGGGGGGAGAGGAGAGAATGGTATTATTGGCAGAGGGTACAGTATTAGCAAAACTTTGGAGTTCAGAAAATGCACATGCATATGGAGGGAATGTCAAGCAGTTCAACGTTGCTCAAGGATAAAGCAGGGAGAGGGAGGGATGAAAGATGAGGCCAGATAATTAGGCAGGGTGTTGTCTGCCATTTTAAGGAGTTTGGACCTTTTCTTATAGCTGATGGGGTGCCAGGAAAGTTTAAACAGGACATGACTTGGCTCTTCCTCCAATCTGATCATAACTTTAGTTCCTTCCTGCTTTGAGGAACTTGCTGGGTATTTGTCAACCCAATGGTGTTGGAGGTGTTTTTCCCCTGATGAGTGGACAAGCCGAATTCTTCAGAGAGATGCTGCCTGACCCATATGGCCCACTGACAGTTTGACAGTTGACAGCTTTTAGTCAGACTAGACTCACTTAAGCTGCTTACCCATCCTGAGGCGTGCATGCGGCCAGAGCCTGGACTTCACATCATTCTGGCTGTCTTAATTGGGCACTAATTAAATGTTTTGGCTGGAAACCTCTCCTTGCCATGGCTGAATGGACTCATTTGAGGCCAATATTTCAGGGAAACATCTTGTTAGGCTGATCTGATTCCCTGTTTAAAAAGAAAATGCACATATTCAGTTGTTTCTTCTTATTTCCGCCTAAGGATCTATCTATTATATTTTTTCTCCTTTTTGAAAAAAACTAAGTTTAAAAGGATGTGTGTGTGTGTATGAATGTACATATCTGGATATATGTGTATGCATGTGTATATTCACATATGTATACGTAAACACACATATGAGGCAGAATAGGAGCTTATAGAAAGTACAGCTTTGCAGTTAGGAGGCTAGAGGTCACATCTAAATTTTATTTGAGATTTACTTTAGGCTAAACATGTATATGACTTAGTTTCTGTATTTTGTGACAGAGTCACAAGAAAGACACATTAGAATTTTATCATAATATTTCAGAGTGAAATCTAGGGGCGCAGATGATTCTGATCCTAGAAGATGGGGGAACCTGGCTGGCTCAGTTGGTGGAGCACACAGCTCTTGATCTTGGGGCTGTGACTTTGAGCCCCAAGTAGAAGGTAGAGATTACTTAAAAAAAATTAATATTAGGAGATGGACGGATGGACCAAGATCTGTTTTCTACCTTTGCTTAGCTATTACATGCTGATAAAGATTTCTTTCTCCAGTCATTCCAAAGGCAGAGTAGATAGCCAAGTGTCTGGGGTTCAGGGGGCCACTCTTCACTCTACACTACAGAGTATGCAAAGGATGTCTACAGTGTCAACAAGAAGAGCAATAGGTGCTGCAAAATACATGAAGGAGAAGCATTGACTAGACCATCCATCCGTGGACCTTCAGAAGGGGCTGGTTATATGGCTTTTGAAGGCATTGGCATGGATTACCATTGATATGAAATAGCAGTTGTTACTTGTTTAGAAATTCTTCCACTTGATGAAACTAGGCCTCTCATGAATTTTGCTTTAAAATAAACCTAGTATTGTAATAATTTTTTCCTAAAATAATGATGGTATTACTGTATTAAACATGGACTAATGTGAAAATTGAGATTTTCAGAGGTTAAAATTAATTCCTAGGGACTCCTGGGTGACTCAGTCGTTAAGCGTTTGCCTTTGGCTCAGATCATGATCCCAGGGTGCTGGGATCAAGTCCCACATCGGGTTCCTTGCTCAGGGGAGGAGCCTGCTTCTCCTTCCCCCTGCTTGTGTTTCCTCTCTCTCTCCAAAATTAACTCCTAAATTATAATTTTCTTTGAAGAAATAGAATTAGATAACCGGGTTGGAAGATGATTTCTTGTCTGGAAAAGGAAAAATAAAATGTGCTCCTGTTCATGTGTCTTCAACTCTTTCAATTAGCTTAATATGTATTAATATACATTGTTCTGATAAGTATAGGTGTATAAGACAAAACCTCATCAATTCGCTATTCTTGAATTCATTTGCATTTGATTACTAAGAAGTAACTTGTTCACACTCAACAATTGTAAAACAGCACAGTGTAACACTGCTCTGTCTGAACTACAGTAGATCTTCAAAACATCTTTGATGTATGTGCTTCTTTAGGTCTTAAGGACATATTAAAACATATGTTGAGCTTTCTAGTATTCACTTTATTTAATGAGAAATGTTTTCCTTCTTGTTTTGCCATTACCTTCCTCCTCCATTTCCACTCCTCCCCCCCCTTTTTGGTTCTGAGCAATGATTCTGTGTGTTCTTTTCCTATTTAAAATTTAAAGAGTTACATTTGGGAGAGGAACAATGTAGGGAAAGGAAACCCCTGGAGTGTGTCTGATGTGATCGTTCTCCTCTGTGCCACCATTTTTCCTCCCGCTGTGGGAGCGCTAAATGATAATGCCTGATACCTTACTGAATAAAGCCTGACACGGTTTCCAGCTGTGAGCATGTGATCAGTTTTTATGTTTGATTTTTGCACACAAGTATACTACTGCAAGCATGTCCACAAACTACTTCACAAATGCTTAAGGGAGGAATTGCTGTTGAGTGAATCAAACGTTAAACAAACACTGAGTGATTGCATTAAAAAAACATTTATTTTACAAAACCATGTTTTTGTTCAAACCTAGAATTTTTAAAAATTAATTTGTATTTAATGGTCAGGTAAAACCAGACAAGTAACCCTCAATAAATTTACTTTCAGGCTAATTCCAGTGTGAGATGAGCTGTCCAATAGAAAAAAAGATTATGCTGCTCCCTGTACTTTGCTGTAATGATTAAATGTGATTGTAATTATGCAATGGGTTGATTCATTTGTGAGAAACATTGACAAATGTATCCTCTATTATGTCAATTTAAAATGGAGTCTCATAGGCTGTAATTTTTAAGTCTGTATTTTTCTTGAAGGAGGATATTGCACATACACGATCCTGGGTTTCTTGACATATTTTGGCAATATGATAGTCTTACATTTCAGACATTTTATTTTAACATCTTTCCTGACAGACGATATATATTTCTTATTGTTTTTTATGAAGTTTGTGGTATGCCATAATGTTTGTTAAACACTAAAACTTACCATATACTTCTTCCTGGCTCACTGATCAGTGTAGGAAAAAAGGCATAGGGGGTCCTATAGGAATATGCTAGCAGACGACAAAGAAGTTATTTTACTTTTAGTGATAAGAAAGCTCCATCATTGGTTTGGGTTTAATGGTGTAGAGATGGGAGGGAAAGCCCATAATTTATAAATTAATGAGAAATACCTATAATCATATTTAAAAGCAAAACAAAACAAAATAACTCCTTTCAAGCCAAATTCTTGGTTTTCTAAGTCCAACTGTTTCACCTCTTGCAAGCACAAGAACAGGATTGGGGGCCACTCCTACTCTCAGGTTTGTGTATCAGGTGTGATACTAGATTCTGAGGGATAGGAAGATTACATTTAGAGAGAGTCAAGATATCAAGTTTCTCAAAAGTAAAAAAACAAAATCAAGCATTCCATTCCAAATTTCAACTTTTTAAGGTGTGATTGAAGTGCATCTTTGCAACATGAAGAAAATGGAGACAGGCTGGTGATTGTTCTGGAATGACTCTGTAAGTGACTACATGTTTGTTTTTAACTTCATATGCATCTACTTTGAACTCCAACTGAACATTTCTAGTGATGATTACTTGTTTTCTATTGTAGAAATCTGGTATTTCCTGATTAGCCTAATAACTGACAGTTTCTAGCTTTGTCTTTACTGTGGGTGACAGCATTAAATCACTATAGACATTTAGTCATCATCTTTAGGGTGAGTCATTACAATTCCAGAGAAGATAGATAAATAAAGTAGAGGAACAGCAGTGAGTCATTAAAACCTCTGTAGTGATAAGGAAACTACTTACCGACATCGCTTTCATGAATTTTCCTTACTAACATGCTGGCAAAAGAACAATGCTAGGCATTCACATAAACACTGAATCTGTGAATTTCTGGGTTTTAAAGATTGTTTCCAGTCTTGTTTTGGATTTCCATAAGCCATTAACTATTCTCTCTCTCAATCTCTCTCTGTATAGACACATTATACATGCTACACACATGTACAATATATATGAAAATGTACATGTGTAAAAATGTACGTTAAATATATTTGTTAAATGTATATATGTTAGGGCGCGTGGGTGACACAGTTGGTTAAGCATCCTACTCTTGATTTGGGCTCAGGTTATGATCTCAGGGTCATGAGATCAAGCCCCACATTGGGCTCTGTGCTGGGCGTGGAGCCTGTTCAAGATTCTCTCTCTCTCTCCCTCTGCCTTTTCTTCCCTCCCCCTCTCTAAAAAAATGTATATATGTTAAATGTATGTGACATATGTTAATATACATATATGTGATGTATGTTAAATATGTATATATATGAGATATCTATCTGTCCATCCTTCCTTCCATCCATCCATACATCCATCCATCCACCCATTGATCCGTGTATTGTCTTTTGAAGTATGTGATTAGTAAATGGACAACTTTCTTCCAATTACTATTTTAGAATTAAAAAAAATATATATATATATACACATGGTGTTTGGGGAGAGATGGGGCATTAGTGTAGGCGTTTGCCAGGATTAAAACTTTCAGGACTGGTCAGAATATGGTTAGGGGGGTGGAGTGGGGTGAAGGAAGGGGGCAGTAGAGAATTACCAGATAACTTATAGCAACTGAGGCAATCTGTATCATGGGCAGATTGGACTCTGTCCAGTCTCTCTACATTTATACACTTAAGCTTTTTTCTTCTGTTAATGCAGATAATAATATTTCTTATCCCACATATACCAAGCTGCCATTCCCAAACAGCTGCCGTAGACCAGATATCTTGCAGTTTATAATATCCAGAGGCATAAAAGGGGGAATGTCTCTGTTTTATGTATTGTTTAAAGAGGGAAAAAGCTCTGCTAGAAACTGCCTCCTCTAGTCATCCCCTCATGTTTCATTGGCCAAAGCTGCAGCCCTTGGCCTGTGTTTCAACCGATTACAGGATGCATGAGTCTTTTTTCTGAGGCAGCAAAATAGAGGACTGTGGTCAGTTCAAAATAAGAAGGTCAGTTCAAAACAAGAAAAGACAGTCTTCTACAGCTTCTTTCTTCAGTTTCAATTAAGAAAGAACCTTTCTGCCCCACCAGGGTTTACCATTTTTTGGATTCATTGCAAATCTTATCTAAATCCTGTTGGATTTAGGAAGATGACGGTGGCTTTTCGAATTTTTCAACTTAAGTCATTCAGAAATTCTTTTGAAGTATAAATTAATAAAATATAAGCAGTCTACCACCTTATATTTTAGGTAAATCTAGATTCTTAATCTGCTCCTACCACCACTGTTTCCCAATTAAACAGCCAAAAGAGTCAGTCCTTAGAATGGATTAATGACCTGCAAAATTCCATTTAAACATAGCCATTCTTGAGTTTTATTAGTGGAAAAATACAAACTGGTCTGTGGTCATGGATTATTACAGATTCACTCCAGACTGCTGAATTGAACTCTGATGAACCTGTGACACTCTCCATTAAACCTCAAAATGAGCTTTCTCTTAATTGGGGAGTAGGAAGGGAAAAGTAAACTAGTGGCTGGTAAATGCCAGACTTGTGAATCATTGCTTTATTTTGGACAGAGTGTTGAACATTTTTAGATGTGCATGGAGGTGAAGGAGAGGAAGTGGGGAAAGAAGTCTATTCGTTTGTTAAGCCTAACTCTGTTCTAGGCAATGGCATTTAAAACAATCTAAATATAATATGAAAGGAAGGTAGTATTGTAATCATTTTTAGATGATAAGATTGGCTTTAGAAAGGTTAAATGACTTGTACTGGGCTAAGTAATTAATGGTGGATCTAGGATTAAAACAAAAGTATACTATAGATACTTATGGAGGTAAGCGCTAGAATGTAGCAGTAAAGAAACCAAACACAATCTTTGCCCTTTTGGGGCCCACAGTCTAGTGGAGGAAACCAATATTAAAAAAAAAAAAAAGAAAGAAAAACCTTGCAGCTGCGCAGCGGCCGGGGCGTGCCTGTTGGGGGGATGCCTGGGTGTTGGCATCTACTGCCTCCTGGCCCTTTGCGGTAGACTCCCACCAAGAGGGCCTCATGAGCTTGCCGGGAGAGGCAGTAAAGTTGACCTCCCTGCCCGTGTGTGTTTGCTCAGGTTGTTTTCAGATCCTAAACTGGGAGGCCAGTGACGGAGATGACCACAAAGCTATTTGGGGGACAAGGCGACTTACCACCTTGGAAAGCCCTGAAGTAGGGACTTGAATCCTGGGGCCGCCAGCCATCCATGCTTCCATTCCCCTCCCCAGAATTATTCAGGGTCCAGTTGAGTGTTTTCTGCTGGAGCTTCTCGGCTATAGCATTGTTGATTTCTTCTCTGTTCCTTTATGTTTCTTTCTTTGATAACCTTTTAAAAACATTGAAAACATGAGACTGATGATGATTAAGCAATAAATAGACAATAAAGAGAGACTATAAATAAAATGCTTCTTACTGTTGTCTCCCAAGTGGATGATGTGTGATGCCAAACTGACAAAAAACAGAAGCCTAGAACGTTTAAAGTAAATTATGGAAGTTTAAAATATTAAAAGTAAAATTAGAAATGTACATATGCTTAAAATGTAAAGCAATCATATATAAACATAAGTGTATACAATATTTAATGTATAATAAAAATTATGCCATCATTCTGTAAAAAAAATCATTTAAAAATGTACATGCTTATAAATTGTGATAAATCTTAGGAAGAAAAAGTGCAGGGTGTTCTCACAAGGGGGCATAGTTTCCGTTGGTGTTTCCACTGGGAAATATAAGTGGAGACCTAAAAAGTGAGGTAAAACCACTCAAATGAAGAATGGAGGCAGTTCTCTTCTCTGTGAGGAATTGGCCTATGTTCCCTAGGTGGGAACTGAGAGCTGGCCATTGTGACCAGAGCATAGTAACTGAGGGCTGGTGAGATGAGACTAGAAAATGGGCAGGAACAGATTTTTGTAGAGCTTTATAAAAACCTGTGATATGGATTTAGATTTTTACCTCAAGTGCAGAGGAATACTATTGAAGCAAGGGATGTCATAGTAAGATTTACAAAATCATTCCTGGTGCCATGTAGGAAATGGATGGGAGGGATTTCTTTCATATCTAGGTAATTTCAGTAAATATTTAAAATTATATATGTCATAACTACTTGTGTCTAATTAGTATTACTTGAATGAATGAATAAATGAATTTCCAGACCAAATGTGGGATAATGCTTTAAAGACAAATTATTTTTTGGTAGCCAACTGAAGAAAGAATTACCTCCTAAAATGGCTCTGAGAAATTATTACTACATAGTTCTACTGACAAAATGAAATTGACCTATTTTAATTTTTTTCTTTCTGTTATGCATTTATACTTTTAAGAGACTAAGCTTTCCAGAACTGTCTACTTAAATAAAATTTGTTTGTTTTTTGGAAACCTTGGCTTTCTTTAAATTTTCCTAATGTTAAATACCTAGCAAGCTGCCAAGTGATTTTAGAGTAGAAGAAACTAAGAGCCCAAAATGTGCCTATAGTTTTTAGAATTCTCTGTATTTGTGTCTTTTAAGATATAGAAGATGTATTTAGAGGTTTCCTGGTTCCTTTTCCTCTAAGGAGAAATATTAATGGGCTTATTATGAGAGATGTACCAGTGTTTTATGAAGAAATTATTATGAGTGGTATATGCATATTCACTTGTACATGAAGACAAGCACTGACCCCCAAGGTGTCCATTTACATTTTAAGTCCTTTTGGCAATTGTGTGATCCGCAAGTGAACTATCCACACCCTTTAAAAAACAAAAATGAAATAAAAAGCAGGATTGGAAGGCTACATAAAAGATCACCTAACCTACCCATTTTTATATTGCAAGCAGATAATCTCCTAAACTTTTTGAAGCAGTTGGGCTCTTTTTCAAGGAAGGACAGTGTCTCTCCCCACTGGACATGCAAACATGCTAAATCCAGGTCATAGAGCACCTGTGATAATCTCCTTGAAAGCAGATCTGAAGTGAGTGACCATGTGGGCTTTGTACTTCTAGGGACCCCTGGATCCAGGCATTTGAATATGCTGTCCTCTCTGTCTGGAATGTCTCCTCTTCACCTTATATTTACCCTTCAAAATGCAGTGATGGTACCTTTTCAGGACAGCCTTCCTTGAATTTTCCTTTAGGTTAAATTAGATTACACTCCCTTGTTTTGGACCCTCTGAGCACCATTACATTTATCACAGCTGAAATTGTACAAGTATTTGCTTAGTTATTTGATTAATATCTAGTTTGTGAGCTCCGTAAGGTTAACGACGGTGTCTGTTTTTGCTCAATGGCATCTGGTATATGTGAGTGTACCCAGGTGAAGGCAATTGATATCTCCATCAGTGTCGGAATAAAGTAGTGTTTTTAAGATATTTCTTACCAAGATTAAATTTATTATGAAATATGTCTCATTATTTTTTACCAATTCCTTCTCCTTTTTCAAATAAATCAACCAAAATCATGACAATTGAAATCTTTTAAGCAGTTAGCTTCAGTGTTCGTGACCCATATGTAGAAGTTCATTTACATCATGACCCATGCCTGTATGCATCGTATATATGAATAAAAGTTTCACAAAAAACTTACATTCTACTGCAAAACTTTTAGTCCATTCTAAAAAAGAGAGGGTGCTGATTGTAAACCAAAAAACTGATTGCATCTTCCACTAACAGGTTGTGAAGTAATATTAGAAAAGCACTAAACTGTTGATCTAATTAGGGTTCTCTCCATTACAAAATAAATGACTCAAAATTTAAATTATCTACCTATTGATAGTATTACACATGCTTCTAATGTTTCTCCTTTATATTATTCGGTGTCATCCACATTTTTTTTTTTTTTTACAATCGAGTATATTGCATTTGTCATCAGCAAAAGATTAGGAAAATAAAGTTATTGTCTAGTTGTTTCTTTGTCACTGATGTAATATATACTTCTTTGATATACTAACATTCTAAATCTTAACTTCTCACTAACTTCTCAATTCTCATTGGTCTCATCTTACCAAAGATTTCTCTTCTTCAAATCTTCATACAATCCTTCAACTTTCAATTTGTACTCTGAAGAGCTATTATGTAAAACTGGTTTCCCAGCCCTTCGTTGCAAAGTCTCACCCACTCACATCCAATATATAGATGCTCTGAAGACAAGTACTGTGGGTGTCCCTTACAATTTGGATGATCAGCTTCTATCCAGGAGATGCACCTATTCCAGTATTCCAGTATGCATGTATAGTACAAAGTGCATTGTATTGTTTTTGTTTAACATTGTTTGTTAGTATCATTATCAATCTGGTAATGTTATTAATAGCATTGTCAGAAACAACAGCAATCACCAAAATAACAGCCTTAACAACAGTGGCATTTACAGTATGCCATTATATTAATTATCACAATGGATCTGACAGGCTGCTCCTAAGAATTCATATTAGTGAATAGTTTATGATTTTAAACTTAAGAGGAAAACTAGAAGCCACATCAATCCTAATACGCCCTTGTCTTCATGTACCTCCCTCTTTTTCTAAGTTTAAAAAAGCAACGAGGAAAATGATAAAAACCATTACCAAACCAAATTTATTAATGGAATTAAATAAGTTGTTAGCTCTGTCATAAAGGAATATGACAAAGAGTGCATTTTTTTTCTGCCATAATTTGATCAGTGTCATTTGGCTGGATACAAGTAGTTCATCAGAAGGGAATGTGCATATTCAATAAGAGGAAGCCATGAAAGGCAAGGGTTTCTTGCAAATTTAATATTTCTAAATATAATTCTGTTGAAAAAATATTTTCCTCTGTTGGAGAAAAGAATGGCCTATCACCTCTAAGCTAGTTTTATAGTTTTGTATGTTGTGGATTTTGTAGTCACGAACTTTAGGAGTGGGATAAAAGTCATTATCAGTGGAATGTCCTCCTGATTGAAATAGTAGAACTGAACTTCACAAAGGAATTTTATTTCTTTTGTGCAAATTAAAAGGTGATTGTTATTTATGAAATGAGCTTCTAATCCTGATTCTGAAAGCTTGTTTACTTACTCAACAACAATTTACTTATTAATTCCTGTGGCACTGGACAGATTTGAATACTTAGTAATTAAAGTGTCCTAGTGATTAGATTCCTAAAAAGCATTAAGTTATCTGGTTGATTATTTACAGATTTGGTTACCAGAGAAGCAGTTGTCTCATGATCCGGCCTTTACTCTTTCTTATCTGAGATAATTATTGCATCAAAATAGACTTGAATTTTACCAACTGTTTTCTTTGATGGTCTGCTATTCAACTAGCTTCTTCTTCTTTTTTTTAAGTGTGCCCTGTGTTCAGCGTGGGCCTTGAACTCATGACCCTGAGATCAAAAGTTGCATACTCTACCAACCTAGCCAGCCAGACGTCCCTCAGCTAACGTCTGTGAGAAGCCTGTATCACTGATGGCCTTCTGAAGGCAATGAGTATGTGATACTAAATGCTAGAAAAAATTACAGTTAAGCAGCAGTCTAAAGTACATGACACATAGTCATTTCTAATCTCTAAGACAGTCTTATTTCGTATTTGTTTTTGGTGTCATAAGAGCTAAAATTGGCTAAATAAACTATTTTTTTGAATTGTTAGGTTTTTGTTTTTTAGTTGTGTCTTATATTTACTTATTTAAAGTAAAGTATATAATTGCATTGGATTTGTTGAAGATATTTAACCTAGGGCTAACTCATATTATGGCTAATTTGTAACACATGGTTAGTGAGGCAAACGACCTTTATCTCAGATCTTAGGAACTAAGTAAGATGGGGCATATTTAATATTGTGCCTAAGTTATAAAATAGTACTTAGATAACTAAATTAAAACACAAATGCAGGTTCTTTGTCAAATCAATATGCAAGAGTTGTGTCCAGCTGAAATGTTTTTTAGGCAACATGGCTGTCAATAGTTATGGGCCTTTTATGAAAGGAAAAGCAGTCACTGGTAAGTTAAAATAAGGCTAAAATTAACAAGTCAGGAAACGACAGATGTTGGCGAGGATGTGAACATCCTCGTCTAGAAGGGGAACCCTCCTACACTGTTGGTGGGAATGCAGGCTGGTGCAGCCACTGTGGAAAACGGTATGGAGGTTCCTCAAAAAGTTGAAAATAGAGCTACCCTATGACCCAGCAATTGCACTCCTGGGTATTTACCCCAAAGATACAAATGTAGTGATCCGAAGGGGTATGTGCACCCCAATGTTTATAGCAGCAATGTCCACAATAGCCAAACTATGGAAAGACCCAAGATGTCCATCAACAGATGAATGGTTAAAGAAGATGTGGTATATATATGCAATGGAATAATATGCAGCCATCAAAAAAAACAAAATCTTGCCATTTGCAATGACGTGGATAGAACTAGAGGGTATTATGCTAAGCGAAATAAGTCAATCAGAGAAAGACATGTATCATATGACCTCACTGATATGAGGAATTCTTAATCTCAGGAAATAAACTGAGGGTTGCTGGAGTGGTGGGAGGTGGGAGGGATGGGGTGGCTGGGTGATGGACATTGGGGAGGGTATGTGCTATGGCGAGTGCTGTGAATTGTGCAATACCATTGATTCACAGATCTGTACCTCTGAAACAAATAATACATTGTATGTTAAAAAATAAAAGAAGATAGTAGGAAGGGAAAAATGAAGGGGGGGAATCAGAGGAGGAGACGAACCATGAGAGACTATGGACTCTGAGAAACAAACTGAGGGTTCTAGAGGGGAGGGGGGTGGGGAGATGGGTTAGCCTGGTGGTGGGTATTAAAGAGGGCACGTTCTGCATGGAGCACTGGGTGTTATACACAAACAATGAATCTTGGAACACTACATCAAAAACTAATGTATGGTGACTCACATAACAAAATAAAATAAAATTAAAGAAAAAGTCATTCTTCTGAGCCTATTTTTTTTTTAAAGATTTTATTTAGTTACTTGACAGAGAGAGACAGAGCGAGAGAGGGAACACAGACAGGGGGAGTGGGAGAGAGAGAAGCAGGCTTCCCACAGAGCAGGGAGCCCGATGTGGGGCTTGATCCCAGGACCCTGGGACCATGACCTGAGCCGAAGGCAGACGCTTAAGACTGAGCTACCCAGGCGCCCCTCTTCTGAACCTATTAGAAGCAAATGGTGAAGAGACACTTTTTATAAAAGTGAGCAGCTTAGTTCTAATTTTCTTGGAAAATTCCAAAGGAAATATGCACATAGCATCAGATGGAATGCACATTACAGATGGCTGTGCCAACTTTACTGGTTCAAAGAAGGCAAAATGTTAACAGAAACCATCATCTCAAGTCAACTGTTAAGGCCTAGTATTTAGTGCTTTAACATACAAAATATTTCCAGATTTACTCTTATTTATTTTGACCTCTTTCTTAGGGAGACTCAGGAATCATAGTGATGCTCCTCTTCACTTAAAATATTAAGGTAATTTGAGGCTTCGTTATGTTCACATGTCTCTCCCAGGATGATAAGAACTCAGGTGCCCCCACTTCCAGCTCTGACCTTTACCTACTATTTTACACAGCATCTAATATTCACTTGTAACCTCTGTTTGTGTGTTTCTTCCACTAAAGCACTAACTATTCAAAAGATGAGATGAAAAGTGAAGTTGTGGTAAGTGAGCCTGAGGGACAACATGCTGCATTTACTTTGGTCTTAAATTCTTGAATTTATGGGAAAGGACTTTGATAATTCTATTCTGAGTACTTATACCTTCTTATCTTTTTAAAACTGTGCTCTCATGGTGTGTAATACAATCTTGAGACATCTCCTTTTGAGAGAAAACACAGATTTTCCTCAAATCCTCTGAAACCTTTCTCTCGGTGTTCGGTCACTGCTATAAAGTAAAATTTATTGCAGTCTAAAGAGCTGGGCAGATGTTAAAGACTTTTGTGGTCCCCACCAGCCAGGGGGTTCCTCTGTTTGTTATTTCCCGGCTGCTTGGCACGTTCTTGTGACATACAACAAACCTCCATTATAAAGGATTATATGATGAGTCAACAAGCATGTGAAAGATAGCAACCAAATGGTGACTTCCAATTACATGAAAAATTACTATAATCACCCCTGCTGTAACACCCGTCTGTTGGCAAAGTGGTTGATCCCCTTGAAAAGCTTTAAAAGAAGGCCCAGTGTATTAAATAAAAATCTCAGTTCTGTGTGTAATCATAAAAATTAACACTGTCACTTTAAAAAAATCTAATTGGTGTCCTAAAGGGAAACCTACTAGGCTATGTAAAGTAGCTATTATGAAAATGTTTAGCCTTTGGAATGTATTTCAGACAGCGTTTGTGTTGCCAGATTTGTCAGCCAAAAATTCACTAAGCAGATTTGTCAGGGGTTGAGGTCATAATCTGTAAAAAAGACATTGGCATAGAGATTAAAGATCAAGAGAATTATATAGGTTTTGTTACCATATGCCAAGATTCCTTTTTAAAAAGTAAGTTTATTTTGTGTGGGCTGTAACCAGAAGCAAGAGCTATCTTTGTTTGGTATTTAAAACAGTAGCATTTCCTGCTGGGGAAGGAACAAAACTGTTTCATTCACATGCTTGCTTGTGGTGCTAGTGGTAGTTGGGAGGGGGCAAGATGTTTCTGACATTCCTCCCCTCGGTTCTTTTCTCTCTTTCTACAGTCCAAGTCTTGTATCAGAGGTGCGGATGAAAAATCAAGGGAAGGAGAGCTGTTGAGTCCACTGTCGTGGTCTTCCTGGCTGGGTGCCATAGGAGCTGGCCGGACACCTTCACCTTATAGGGAATATGTCCCCAACAGGGAGAGTACAAACATTGCAATCAGGCTTCTCTTTTCTTGCCACAGGTGATATATTCACATTTATAAATTTCCCATGATGCAGTCTTACACTTAGAAGTATGAGTGACCAAAAATGGCTGGGTGTAGGACTTCTGGGTTCCTGTTATAGCCTTCTGTCAACCTTGCCATGTGGCTCTGAGCAAGTCATGAAATCACTCTGACCTCTCCACTTCTTAATAAGGGTATGAATCTGGTGGTTTCTGAGGAGCCTTGCCCTTTAAAATTCAGTGAATCTGTAAAGAATCAGATCTCATGTAGGTTGCAGCTTACCCAGGTGCAGCAGGAGAAAGTGCTCTCTAGTATTGCCGTAATATGTCTTTCAAAGTTTAATAGAATGGCAGAGTGCTTCCCCAGAACAGTTGGTGGGAAGGCATTATGCTAGAAAAACTAGGAAAATATGAAGTGTCTCTTGGAGTTCCAGTAAGTCATACAGAAGGATGCTTTTCCTAGAATTGTGCACACTGGGGCAAATTTGGGTATTTACAACAGGCAAATATAGTAATGACATTCAGGCACATTTACACTTTTGAGATGACCATGGATGAAACTCATGGTAACATTTCATAATTTTAACGTTTTAACAGAGAAAGGCTAGTCCACAGATAACCCTGGGACACACAAAAAATTAATTTACCTAGATGGAAAGGGAATCACATACAATTTGTGTGGGAACTTTCAAAGGTGCTTACACTAAAGATTTTCCATGCCACTTTTAAATTATATCTTCATCACACAAATGAAATACTGCTCAAGAACCGCTGACTGAGAGAAGTAGCAAGCAGTTTTTCCCAGACTTTATTCAGTATTCACATCCAATCACATTGGTAAACATAAATATATCACAGAACTTATTCAAACACTCACAAGTTATCTATATAAAGATAAACTACCATATATTCTCTGAAATAGATTTTCCCTCCATTTCTCCTTTTCATTTTGCATTCTGTATATTAACTGTGAAATTTATCTTTTTATGGGGGGAAGCAAATTATAGACCCCTCCTGACTCCACCCATAATTTTCCACATTTTCTTGAGACAAACTCTGCCACATTGAGACGAAGCTAGTGGCAAGCAGAAAATTCTAGAAGTATCTGAGAGGGGTTTTGAGTCTGATACCTTTATTCCTGACCTGAGAGGAAAGCAGATTCCCCACAGGGCTGGAGTCCTACGTCCTCATCCTTAGGAGCCAGACCTATCAGTCCTTCCATGTAGCCGGAAAGGGAGGAATACCTGTGAGATGGTTTCATGCTCACATAGACACTAGGGGGTGTCCAAGGACTAAATGTGTGTCTCCTTCCCTTCAGATTTGTCTCCTTAGTTCTCCTAGGTCCAGCTAACTTAAAGTCCAAGAGCTAAGGGAAAAAATCCATCCAATTAATTCTTGTCTTGTGCCAAAATGAATAATATGGGGTCAGTTTCATCATCAGGCACCGATTCCCTTGGATCTCTGGCAGCAATTGTAATCTCAGGGTTCAGAGCCAGAGACCATCTCCTAATATAAGCTACAGGTGATAGGGAACAGGGTGCTCTGTTACCAAATGCTCTTTATCTCTGTATTTGCTAAAATTTATGTGTACTTGAAAAGCAGTCACCATTTTTTCTTTTTAGTTAGTTTCAGTTTTGATCTGTCCACCCTGAACCAGAGGCTGGAGCAGTGTGAGAAGGTAGAACTCTGCCTTCTCATTCTTGTGCGGTCTGTTTGTTTTCTAACGTAGATTATTAGTTGATTATTACCTATTAGAAAACATTTGCCCTTACTGTTGTAGACATCTTCAGGCCTTTGGGCATGGGTCTCTTTATGAATAGCTATTACTTCTTAATTATGATGGTTTAATAAGATACGTCTTTCATTTTCATCTCCTATCTCTCTTCTCCTGTGATTCTTCTCCCTTCACTATTGGTCCCTAAGGGCATGTTACTGGCTCCTTTTCTTTATTGCTCCTGTCTTCTCTTCGCCCCTCCTGGCGAATTAAAAAAATAAATAGAATGCATTTTAAGGATGACAACAGTAATAATAAAGTCAGGAATTGCTTTCCAGCTAAATGCACTGATTGGAAGTGCCTATTGAAAATAGCATAAACCTAATTGAAGTAGTCAACCCCTCCCATACAGGTCATTCTGTGCTCTATTAAAATGAAGGTAAAACAAAGCTTGTGACATTTCTGCAATTCCCAGACTCACTTTTCCTAAGACATATCAATAGTATTGACAATAGTATTGCATTGTGCTCCCCAGTGACCTGGGCTGTTATCTTATGGTCCTGGATAATTCTTCAATAATGAAACCTTACTGTATCCTTTCCCTATAACAATCAACAGAAAAATAATTATGTTGCAACATGTAGGATTTGAAAATTTGAAATAAATCAAAATTGTAGTGATTAACCTAGAACACTAATCATTTAGATAATGTGGATACTCAATACCCACCTATTGTACCTGTTAAAGATGCTAATACATTTCCTAAACTTATGAAAATAAATTGCTAAAGAAAGTCTAATGTGAAATTATCAGGAGTGTTGGGATTATATATAAGGATGTGTTATTTCATTTTATTTTGAACAGTTTAAGTAGACTCCTCAAGAGTCATTTGTTGGTTCTAAGCTTTATTACTGAAGTCTCTTATATTAGATGGAACTATCAGATTTGATGGCAAAGCACTAGCAGCTGGGAAACAGCTCTTTCTCTCCCCTCTCATTTCCCAAACAATGTTTGCACTGATTAATACTATGAACAAGACATGACGCAGAGATTGTGTTGGCATTGTGTTCTGATGACCCCACACATTGTGTGCTCTCCGTGGTTCCTTTTGCTGTTCATAGTTATACGGGTTTATCAGAAATTACATGTCAGGCTCCCGATGAGTGTAATTGTATACTGATTGTGTATAGTTTTTTAAACCTCATTATTAGCCTTGTATGCAAACCAAATAAAAGGAAAGTTTAAAAAAGGAAAAAGAAAATAGCCTCCACCGGACGTCATGTCAGAGCCCAGGTGTTTGAGCCTGGATGCAGGGGGGAAACAAAATGTTCTCTCGGGGACATCTGCTGCAGCCATGTGCTTGAAAAAGGCCCTAATGAATGGAGGAGAAGGAGCAGAGTGGCTAGGGTGTTGGGGGAGAGCTCTGTGGCTCTGCTTTCTTCTTGCTGTATTCTCCTTGCATGCACGATTCATTTAATAACAAGGCAGGAGGATGCTGAGGGATGCAGTGTGCGTGTCCTCATTCATGTCAACTTTCATTAATTGGTGCCCCCATGGCAATTTCTCTGAGTTCTGACCCTCTCCTTAGAATCACTCTTTTAGCAGAAAAACCAAAACAAAAAACACCTCAACTATGTAGCCACAAAGTCAGGAGGAAGTAGACCCGGGAAGACTGATGAAATGAACAGTGCTTTCTTTTCCTTCCCAGGGCTCTGCCCTTCTGCCCATTTATACCTGAGCATTTGTTGGACATTTCTAAGACAATTATTACCCAGGGTATGTATTCTTTGGATTCATGAGCAGGAATCTCGGCAGGGAATGTTGAAGTATTACATACCAAGGATGAGGGCCATTAGAATTAGACTCATCTCTAATGTGGGAAATACTTAGTTCTCTTTTAAAAACCTTTAATCAGTATACAGTGGTTCAGTACACAGATGTTAGCACCAGTGTGAGGGCTCTCTAATTGTAATTTAAGTTATCCCTGCCTAAGGGCTCCCAATCAAATTATCAGACTGTTGCAGTGAGTCTGTGGCTCTTGGTTGCACCTTGCAAGGGGGTATTTTCTGGAATGATGAGAAACAGTGGTTTCTCCTGGGAAGCAAATGTACCATTATGGACTTATTAGGTCCTTGATTAGATCCACAGCTGATAAGTGAGTAGACTTTTCAAGAGAAAATATTGCAGTTTATTTTAATCTGCCTTATTCAGCCACTGGGTCGTTGAAAAGTAAATGAAATAGAACTAAAGGAAATATGTATGCAATTTTCTTAAAAGTGGTAACAAATTTATTAATCAATTTTTATAATTGCTATTACCCCTTCAGGCATTGGAGGTAGAGGCTTTTTAAATTTTTTTGTTTTGTTTGTGTGTTGCCTTGTCCCCAGTGCCCAAGCTTGCTTCCTATTGACAGTTTTCTGACTGGACTGCCAAGGATTAAAGAGTTAAACATATGGAGTGACAATTAATTAATTAAGAGGTCCTAGAAAGTTAACCTCTCAAGTTTCTTTCCTGAAATGCATGTTTATCTGATTTGCTTTAATAAGTGACTTGCTATTGAACTAGTTTTACATACTTTAATTTGAAGATAATTATAGTACTGTAATTCATATTTCAGATGCACATTAACTTTTCAAAAGATATCCAGCTAGCTACTTCTACCTAGCATTATGCTTATTTTAGTAAAGTATAACCCGAAGAATAATTGACTGGTTGTAGTAATATCTTTTAAGTCTTTCTATTACTAGGCATTTATTTGATTTTAATTGTGGAACCATTGGTCATATTGAGTTCATTTCCTGTTCATGTTGATTTCATGAGTCTCTCCATTAGTATTCAATTGCACAGTAATTAGTCATTAGTTCACCGTGATGTCTTCAAGCATGTGTACACTTATATTCTCATTTTCCACTCAGTTTCTGCAGTCTTACTTGAATTCTCTCTTTCTTAAAAAGACGAAGGCCACGATAAGGAAGATAAAATGCTAGATCATGAATTTATTAGACTAAATATTTTGCCAAAAGGTCCCTGGTTAAGGCAGGCAAAACTTGGTGCATTGAAAATGAAATAAGTGGCAGCTGCTTAGCCACAATACTGAAGTCACTGAGATGTCAAAGCCTGGGATCTGAAGCATTTATGATCAGAGGCGAGATAGAAGCTATTTAGCAAAACTTCTGGATGGCGCTTGACCCCAGTGTGCACCTGGCTAATTCTGATTAGAGCATCTTCAGTTTCTGAAGAAAGGTCAAATTCCCAACTCATTACTAAGCTCCAATAATGTATTGGATTTTGCCATTTTAACGAACTGTTTGGCTTTTGCAGATTTATTTTCCTTTACAAGAGAAAGTGTTCTTTAAAAATATATTATCAACGGTTTCATTAATTCCAAATTTGCTGTGTTTTTAGCACATTTTATCTAAGGTATTCGCTTAGCTCGTATGAAAAGTAAATATGTCATCTGTCATAGTCTGTCACAAGCTTGTAATTTAAATCCATTAGAAAATTGTCCCTGCTTTTTATTTGAGCTGGCTTCACATTGATGTCCTAATTAAATTGGAATCTTATATCATTTAAATGTTAGACTTGAGAATGAAATTATTTTTATTCAGTGATAATGGTGGTCTTCTTGGCAGAGCTCAAAAACTGCTTTCAGGTTAGTTGAGTCAATGTTCAAGAAGCCATAACTGCTGATATAGGTTCCTCTTCAGCATTTACTCCTTATACAAAATGAGAAGCAAAAGAAATAGGGTCCTCGATAGTCTCTTCTCTTTCTCTGAGTATATCACTGATATGGTAGCTGATTCCTACACCCATTTTTTTTTTCATTGTGCAAAGGTAATTTAATTCTTTGTTTTAAAGATTTTATTTATTTATCTTAGAGTGTGTGTGCGGGGATGGAGGGGGTGGGAGGAGCAGAGGGAGAGGGACAAGCAAACTCCGTGCTGAGCATGGAGCCTGTTGCCCGGCTCAGTCCTAGGATCCTGAGATCATGACCTGATCTGTAATCAAGAGTCAGATGCTTAACCGACTGAGCCACCTGAGTGCCCCAAGGTAGTTTAATTCTTAAAACTAAGCAAAGACATTTTGCTCAATAATGTACATAAATGCTCCTCAAATTTTAATGTGCATATGCATCTCTTGGGGACCCTGATAAAATGCAGTCTGGCTCAGTAGCTTTGGGATGGCTTCAAGATTCTTCAAGATGCTGCATTGCTCATCAGTTCCCAGGTGAAGCAGATGCAGCTGGTCCATGCTTTTCACTTTGTGTAGCAAGAGCACCGAAATGACTAGGAGGCAAACAGGGGATGAATCAGAATTAATATCTTTTCATCTAGCCCTTTTTGAGGACTGAATAATCATTCTCAAATTTTAGAAGTAATAATGCCAGTTGTTATTTTGACTTGAAACTTTGCTAAGGTACTGCTTATTTATTTATTTATTTTTAAGTGTTAACATCTATGTTTGACCCCTTTAGAAGCAACTGGCTTTTGTAAGAGGAATATGTGTGGCTTCAAATTCACTATCCTGACTTAAACATACCCATCAGAGTATGTGTTTTCATATATTAAACAATATTTAGAAGTTAGTGGAAGGTATGTTATTTCTACATCTTTTTTTATATTAAAAATTATCTTTAATTTTGTTTAAACATCTAAGATTGAGGAATTAATCTTCATCTCTAAATTTAGTATTCTTTTCACAGAATAATATCCAATACATTAATAATGAAGGATGCCAATTTCAGAATCACAAAGAAGAGTGGAAATCTGTAAATGTTCAAAATGGCTTAAGATAAATGTCTGCAGCGTGTGTGTGTGTGTGTGTGTTTGTGTGCGCACTTGCAAATTGTTCTCTCAACTGAATTATAGTCTGTAAGGGTCCCTAAATCTATTTGAAGAACTCTAAATTTTCTCTAAATTTTGGAATACAGATTTGAATAAGAATGACTATTACCCATTTATGAAGTGGAACACTTGACCTTCATCCCTTTTCTCTCTCCCTCCCTTCCTTCCTACCTTCTTGTCCCTTCTTTTTATGTGTCTGTTGGATGAAAAATGAGTTATCAGTGCAGGGAGACTAGAAAAAATCCAAATTATGATCAGTCCATGAAATTTATTTTTCAGACTTTTTTTTTCTTATAGCATGAAAACAAAGGAAACATTTTATAAATTTCAGACATACTCTAGGAGGTTGGTTCACATCATAATTCTATTGCTGGTTATATGTAAACTTTGAAGAAAATATTTTAAAAAATTTGATGTAATACTATTTTAATTTTTAGATAAAATAGTTTTTAAAATTCTAAGCCCAAGAAACTCAGCAAAATGGATTAGGGAAGGGGAACAATAAAACAACAAAATAATTGATTGATCTTAGACTTTAGTGCCCAAGTGGGCTTTAAGTAAATAAGGTATAATTTCTTTTATGTGAAGGCAAGGTAGTGTGATGGAAACAAGATGTCTCAAAAGGCAGACCAAGACTTTTGTCCATCTTCCTTTTCCCACCTTTGCTACTTGGAATATTACTTATTCTTTTAAGCTTCAGTTTTTTCAACTAGTATATGAGAATGCTGATAATTCCTCACTCAAAAGGCCCATTTGAATTAAATAAGATAACATAGTTCTCCCAAGCATTTGGGGTTTCTTGGCTGATTCTGAAAATAAAGCAGGAAACAAAATAGGAAAAAAAATCCCTCATATAGCTTACATTCTGGAGGGGGAGGTCAGACAACAAAGAAAATAAATGATGAATGTAGTATGTGCTATGGAGAAAAATAGGTCAGAAAAGAAGGGGATATAGAATGCTAGGGCAAGAAGTAGAAAGATGGCAATTTTAAATAAGGTCATCAGAAAAGATGACATTTGAATAAAAGTCTCACTGAGAAGAATGTTCTAAGCAGGGCTAACAGCAGGTGCAGAGCCCTGAGGCAGGAGTGTGTCTACAGTGTACGAAGAAACTGCAAGGAGCCTGTTGGAAAGGAGTGAGTGTGTGGGGAAAGGTGGAAGATCTAGTCAGGGAGAGAGCTGGAGGCCAGATCATACAGGGCCTGGTGGGTTATTGTCAGGACCCTGGTTTTTATCCTGGGTGTGATTGGAGGTATTGAGCAGGAGAATGACATAATCTAGCTTCTCTTTTAAAAGGAGAACTCCCCCTGAAGTCTGGTGTCAGTGGAGGTGTGAGCGTTAGATTCGGTACAGGTAAAGCTGACAGGATTTGTTGCTGGACATGGATGTACGAAAAGATGGGAGCCAAGAAGGACCAGCTGTTTTGTCCTGAGGATCTGGAAAGAGAGTTGTTATTGGCTAAGGTGAAGCAATCTGTGGCAGGAACAGGTGTGGGGGAGGCAGGAAGCTCCCCAGTTAGCACATCTTAAAATTTGAGAATCTTTTAGGACATCCCAGGGAAGCTATGAGTTGGGATTTGGGCAAACACATTGGTCTGGGACTTAGTGCAGCAGAAGTCCAGGCAGGATATGGAAAACCATGAGAGGTCACTGATACCCTTGAAAGGATGTGTTTCCATAGGGGCATGGGAATGAGAGCACTTGTTACATAGTAGGTGCTCAACAAACATGAGTTGCCCTACTTTTATTTTTCTTTCACCTTCTGTCATACCATTTTTATATATAATGAGATATAAATAGGGTCCAGGTGGCAAGTTATTTGTTGTATGCATGTTGTTTTGTTTTCTTCAATTACTAAGATATGTCACTCTGTATCTATTGGCTATAGGCCCTGCTTCTTGGTTTAAATTACTTGTAATGCTTACCTTCATTTGAACTAAGCCATATGTCTTTGTCCTTTCTTTCTTGTGAGTATACCATAATATTTATCTTCACAGGTATTTATTAATAGACATCTGAATTGTGAGGTGCTACCATGTAAAACAAGTTGAATAAAATTTTGAATGGACCTTTAGGCCCTTACTCTGGAAGAACACTCAACCTCATGCTAATAGACCATAACCAATAAAGGCTATTTGGGTGCTTAAAAAAAAAAACACTGAGAAAATGAACACGGATTACAAAAGATGTTTTATATTATGCCTAATATTGACAGATGCAAATGATATTTTAAGATTTTTTAATGTGCTAATCAAAATAGCAACTGATAGAATATTAGACCATCTGGAGATTCTTTATCTACTGAATTATTAGAAATGTAATAAAATTCAATTTTGTTTCTCCTTTCTATTGACATTGCTTTCCCATGTGGCATCCCACATTGTTTTCTGACTTAGTGGGTCCATAACATACTTATGCTTCTATTTTATTTATTGACTTTAGAGTTTTTGTGTTCAATGTGTTGCTTTATCCATCCTTCATATGTGGCCCACTGACAGCTAGCTCCCCGTTCAAAAGTAGTACAAAAGTAGGGGTGTCTTGATTATTTGCTAATGAAGAATTTTGGCTGGAAATTTGCCCTCAGGAAAGCAGAGCACACTGATTAGAAACGTGTTTTGATGAAACCTTTTGTTCAGTGGATCTAATTTTTCTATAATGAACATCTATATATATTGGTCTATTACTTTCTCAAGGGTTAATTTTCTTGTCCTGTAGTTATATATAGGACACTACTTGAAAGCACAATATATAGTCGTGTGTTTTAGTGAAGATTTATTATTTTAGAAAATACCTATAGTAACTAGGTTTTAGCTAATGCTATGGAGGTGATCATATTGTAATAGATACATGTATCAAATCCACACATTATACACCTTAAACTTATACAATTATTATATATCAACTATCTTTCAGTGAAAAATAATTTAAAAATAAAAACCATGTATTAAAAAAAGGAAAGTAACTATCATACTAGAGAAAATTCCTTTGTTGAAAGAATTGTGCAGAATTGTATTATCTTAATCAAATTTCATTTAAAATTAAAAAAATAATTTGAGGGCATCTCTTTTTTCCTGACACAAATCAAATTAATTATATCTAGACTTATAGTTCCAGTAAGAGGGAGTTTTTCAGAAAAACAAAAACTATCCACCTTTCATGATGACCAAGTTCTAATCAGAGTGGGCTAACAGTTGTAACAGAAAGTCTAAATTCTCAGTGGTGTGACACAACAAAGTTTTCTTTTTCCTTCTTGACACAGTCTAATTAGGATGGGGGCTGCTATGTTTCACACAGTTATTTAGGAACCCATGTTCTGTCCATGCAGTGGCCCTCCCCACCCTGTCTCCAGAAGACTCGGTGTCCTTGGCTGGTACATTTCTATCCAGACAGAGAGGGTAGAGGACAAAGAAATAGCATGGCAGATTGGTAGGAGTTTTTAGAGACCAGGTCTAGAAATAGCATGTATCACTTCTATCTATCCAGTTATCTATCTATCTAGCCAGAACTCAGTTATATGGCTTCGTCTAACTGCAGAATAGCTCAGAAAAAAAAGGTTTAGCTGGATGCCAAGAAAAAGTGAATACAGATATGTCTTGGTTTTAGCAATCTGCCAAAGACCCTGTTAAGTTAGCAACCAAACACACTCCCAGTAGTGGGCTTCTCCTCATCCTGCAGCATCTCTCAATGCTACTGCTTTCCCCACCTACTCTTCTCTTCTGGTGTTTACCAAATTGTGGAAACTGAGATGGGAGGGAATTGCACACTACACTTAAAACCCATGAAGAAAATAAAGTTATTTTTATTATTTAGAGAGATATTTATAACTAACTTGTATTAGTCTATTTTGTCATTGCTTTGAACATTACCCTTCTCAGTATTTAGCTTGCTTTTTCCTGTATCAGAGGCTGACATCTATTAAAAATGAGCTCCAGCATGCCACGTAGGCTTGTGGAATTATGAGGCGATTCTGGTGTATTGTTCGATTGTATTCATGCACAGAAATAGTCCTGGAATGAACATTTATTAAACACCTACTATGTAGCCATGCTAAACCACTTAAAAGTATTAATCTCATTTAATCATCAGAACAACTCTGTGAGTTAGGATTATCCTTATTTGGAGTAGAAGAGACTACTTTGATTAAAATCCAGACCTCTTTGGGGCACCTGGGTGGCTCAGTCGGTTAAGTGGTTAAGTGTCTGCCTTCAGCTCGGGTCATGATCCAAGGGTCCTGGGATTTAGCCCCTCATCAAGCCCTGCATCGAGGCCTCATTGAGCCCTGAATCAGGCTCCCTCTTCAGCGGGGAGCCTGCTTCTCCCTTTCCCACTCCCTCTGCTTGTGCTCTCTCTCTCTTTCTCAATCTGTGTCAAATAAATAAAATCTTTAAAAAAAAATCCAGACTTCTTCGACTTTGAAACCTAAGCACTCTCCACACCATGCGGTTGACGGGCCCTCCACTCTCCCACCCTGACTCCACAGGCTTCTTTAAGGGCTAAAGGCCCTATGCGAGGCTCATCATGTTTGACCATGTAGACAGAAGTAATTGCTTATCAAAACAGTCAAATCTGTTGTGTGTATAGACATAGGCTGAGCCTGTAATCAGATCAGTGTACTCAAACCAGGGATTAGGAAACTAACTTAAAGAGAGATCTGTAAATCATGTGAACATAATGAAAAAGAGATCACAGATATTCTGCATATGGTTTTAAAAAAATGAATAAGAAAAGTGAACTTAGTGCTCATTTCCTTAAATTTGGGTTTATTTTCCAATATATTGTTTTCTCTCCTTTTCTCTCTCTTTCTCTTATTCTCTATCACTGCTGACGAAGGAAACGAAAAAAGGAAAGATTACTTTTTCCTTTCCCATGGACTCCAAATAAAATGGACATGGTATCAGCTCCTATGATGATCCAATCTTTGCTTCCATCTGCATATCTGACCTAATTATACTAATAAAATGAGAAGGCAAAGGGAGATATCATACTAACAAGTGCAGTTTTTAACTTGCACAAGAAATACTTCTAATCCCTGTGCCTTCCACTCTCCTTTAAACAGTGGTTTCACATCCCTTGATGCTCAGCGGGGGGAGTGGCATTCACCACCCCATGGCAAAATGGATCTGCATGTGTTTACGTAAAATTGGTCCATGTGTGAATTAGCTTTGAGTTGTATTGTGTTTCTTATACTAATATAATATTGTTCTAGTGCTTGCCCCTGATTAAAGAAATACATAAATAAATAATTTATAATTTAATTAATAAGGTATAATATGCAAAGCACAGTAATTTCAAACAGCTTGTAATGTCTCTAATGTACTTTCAATTTTTTATTTTACATAAGGACTATATTCATTATGTGGTTATGATAAACATACTAATGAATTTTATTACAGGAACAAATTTAAACATGTAAATGAGATCAAATAGTATTAAAATGCAAACGATGGTGAAACTTATTACAAACTAACCTTGCCAACATACATGGAATGATGTTATTTTAAAACTTTTCAAGTTGTATCCCTTAAACAAAGGCAATGCCTTTTACAATGTCCCTGAACATAAGAATTTGTGAACTGTAAGCTTTATTCTCACATGAACCCCTCAACCAAAAAAAAAAAAAAGTTAACTAGAATCCAGGGTTTGCATGTAACTTTGGATGACAATTAAAATCCCTTTTCTTGTTCCAGTGAACAGTAATCTGTGCATAATTACATTCAAATGAGATATTAGCATTTTTTGTGCTTACTCTTTGTTAATTGCAGAGTTCACTCACCATGGTGATGCTTTTGATGGAATCAGGCAACCTTATTGACCTGATGCCGTAAGGCGTGTTGGGAAATTCTGCTGTATTCTTCATTTTTTTTTTTATTTTGGCATTTTGAGGAGTCCTGCTGCTTTTATTACATTCCTGACACTTTTGTTAATAAATCATTGCAAAGTTAATGAAAATTGCATTCAGGCATATCCAAAATAATTGTGTCCTTTGTCATGCTAATAAATTGAAAGATGTTGATCCAATGGGCGAATGCATGCCCATTATGGAGAAGTTTGTGATATGGGTGCCTGTTGCACTCACACTTTTTCCTTGGCATATCATTCCATGTAAAATGTCAAAGAGGAAAACAAACCTCAATATGTTTTATTTCATACTTTATACAGTGAGCCTTTAATTAAGTCAGCAAATGGGCGAATTATATCTACACGGAAAGATAGAAGTGTTTGTATTATGATTTATGAAAGGTTGTTAATATCAATAGGAATCAGCAACAGTCTAATATCAGACTCACGAAAATATGAAAACCATGTTTAACTGACCTTTCTCATGCTTGGGGATTTTCCACATTTATATATGACCCACTTGATTTAAAAATGACAATGATAATAACTCAACATTTGTTTCCCAAGGCTTCTACTGTACTAATTCAGAAAGAAAATGAAGAAATGTGATAAAAAAAAATTTGCCTTTTTGGCAAAGCATCAGATTTTTCATTCAGTAACTCTTAAGTGTACAGGGTGTGAGTGAGGTATGTGTTTGGGGGTAAACACATAGTTATATTCACACACATAGTGAAGCAGGTTTGACTGTTTTAGGTAAGGAAGAGTATTTAGTTTAGAAAAATTTAAACTCATAATAGATTTTATATATATATATATATATATATATATATATATATATATATATTTCAAATTTATCTCAAGGAAGAACTCCAAGTAATTGTTGTCTTGGGGAGTTCTTAATTTATGCACTAGCCCATCATGCTGATTTTAGGTAGGTATTTATTCTGCTATTCAATCAAAAAGCATAGTTTCCATAACAACTGCCACATCCGATGAAACGTACAGCTTGGCATTTGAAATACAGGACTTCTTAGGAGATATGCTTCCTGACATATTGTGTTGAACTTGTGTTCCTTTCATTCTCTTTTAAGCTAGCAAGATCTGTGTTTCTATAAAGGACCATCGCAGTTTTGCATAATTATTACAATCCATCTGCACATTTCCAGGATTTATATTAAAGTAATTAAAGCCATTTTGTATTAGTGGGTGCTGTGTGGAACCGGCTTGGATGCAGGATTCTAAAAGTTCCCACTTGCCTGCTTGCTGTGCTGTAATTTGGAGAACAGAATGTACCGTAAATGAGGTTTGGGAATACTACATTTTTTTCTTTCTTTCCTTTCTTTGCAAAGTAACTTTTTCCTCCAGTGGAAAATGGAATAAAAGGTTCACCTAGGGACTGGAATTAATGTAGTCCTTCTGCCTAGGGTTAAAAAAAGAGCAAAATCACAGTTAGCAACATTGTGCAAACCCTAATATATTTTGCTTTTTCTATGGAGAAATAATAAGCCTGTGTTTCTAAGGCAACTTTCTTCTAAAGAGCAGCAAGCAACTTAATTTATATTCTCATTTTTTCCAGCAGTATTTGTTCAAGGTAGACAAGGACCAATATTATTAACCCCATTTTATGGATGGGATGATTGAGGAAGACAGGTAATGGTGTATAGAGCAGATAATGAGGCAAATAATGTTGTACTGGGCAGGAGTAATAACTAATATACTTGTTATAGTAACCCCACGGAACTAACTGAAAGTACAATACTGCAGTTGCCGAAAAAAAAATCATGTAAGTTCCAAGGACTTTCAGAGGGAGAGTTTGGTACAGATTCAACCACTTCTGACCTACGTGAGACTCCTTGGTATCTTTGTTGAGGTTTGCAAAGCATAGGTTTGATTCTTAGTGTCAGTTCTGTCTCCTAAGAATCTATGATTCCTCCGGGTGTCCATAGGGAGGGCCAGAGGAGGTCATACCATCCAGTTAAGGAGACACAGCATGCTTAACAAAGTGAGTTAATTCATGTAAAATAACAAAAATCTAGGTATATTAAAATCAGTTTCTAAAAGGAGGGAATTATCATTTTCCTTTCTTAGAGTTCTAAGTATCAAAACTTTCTGTACTATGAGAGAATGGGTGGTGCTGAGCAGTTTCTTCCCTGAGCCACTTCTCTGCAAGACAATTATTGTCATACTTCCTAACAAATGGTTGTTAACTGTTCTTTGTATGATCCCATCATATACCTATAAGGGTGGGTGATGATGAACATTCTTTGTCACGAATAGTAGCATCCACAAAATTTATGGGATATGGAATCCTGCTTCTGCTATAATAGTATTGCTGAGATGTTGGGTGTCCTGGAGCCCAAGGTGTTGGTGTAAAGGTTACACACACAGACTTTGAAATCAGACAGACCTAATGTGCCACTTATCTGCTGTGTGCCTTCAATCAGTTACTTAATAGCACCGAACTTTGGTTCCTTTTCTGAAAAATGAGGATAGTAAGAATTTGCTCATAGGGTTACTATGAGTGTTTTGTGAAACAATATTTGGGAAGTGCTTAACACATTACTGGCATATAGTAAAGATTCGAGAAATGGCAGATTCTAGGATCACACATTATTCATACATTTTGGAACTTACCATTTTACATCAGCTAACTTGCTAATATCCTTTCCTTCTTTAGCCAGTCTGTCTCTTGAAGGTGGTTTTGTTCGTTTGTTTCTTTATTTTGTGTGTGTGTGTTTTAGGTAAGGACTCAGGTTTGACAGTACAATAACCATTAAGTATATGATCATAGAAGATGGAAAACCTTGACTGCATTTTTGGTTTCTATTCACATCCCATGTCATTACATTTCTGCAACTAACAAGGTACAGTGGGGTCAACCAGAATGAGTAAAAAGGTGAATGGACTTCATAACGGGATTCTCGAAAGTGAACTTGTCAACAAACTCCAGAATTTAACCTCAAGAGTGTTCTCAAATCTTGAAAGAAGAAATTTAGGGAAGAGGATTTGAGATATTTCTTGCACAATAGCTATTAAAATTATGTAACTTTACCCTAAAAGATAGTATATTTAGGAACTTACTTAAAGAAGTTTTGAACTAATTTTATGGATTTTAGATCCCATGAAGTCAGCAACCACCATCTACAGGATTAGGGGTCCTCTTAGATGGGAGGTTGAGTAGCCTAGTGGCTGCAGGCAGGGGGATAAGAATGGAGAGGCATTGTGCATAGACACTTGCCAGGCTGATTCTAGAAGCAGAATGCCAGTCTGACTAGACCACCTCAGACCCAGTATGTATTACCCTTTTGATATTCTCAACATATTGTCCATTAGCTTATAACTAGGCTTATAATTCATATATATATGAATATATGAACTAGGCTTATAATTCATATAGGTATAAATACACACACACATATACAGCCTTAGTGGACATCACCAAAAATATCTTTATCTACCCCATGGTCTCTAAAGGCAAAATGCAATACGAACAAAAAATTTGTAGAAGTTTTGATTGGGAGTGGAGGAAATCCTGTTGTATTCATGTGCTAGAATAAGGAAGAGTTGTAAATCTGAGCAATGCCTATTTTCATTTTTGTCCTAGCATTATAAAAACTAACTTGCCTTCTTATACACACTTCCCTTCCCTTTCCTTTTTGTTTTTGTTTTTGTTTTTGTTTAATGTATGTTTTGCTCATCCAAAACTGCCACTTTGGAATGATTGACTTGTTTGATGCTTCTGTGCTTCAGTGCAAGTGTTATTGCCTACAGTCAGTCTACTTTATGGTGTGCAGGTGAGACAGCTCCTTTTCTCACACATAAACTCATAAAAGTCCAAATTATAAATAGAACCCGTGACTAACAACTCAATTTTATTTAATCTAAATAAACACTCCTAATAATCATCAGTTTTTTAAAAAATATATTTTTTAAGCATATCTGTTTTAGGTGGAGGTTATTCAGGGTTTAGCTTTGTAAAGGATCAGTATTATATTGGGAAACTCTTAAAGAGAGGATGCATATTCAGCTTACTAGAATATATTATAGAACTGTAGTTGGAAGACCTGAGTTATAATCTTTTCTGCTACTAATTTTCACATTCACTTGCTGCAGGTTACTTAGCATTTTTAGTTCTCAGTTTCTTCATTTGGGAAAATATAGACATACGCTCTGAAATGTTCAACATTTCTAAAATTCTATAATTTTGTGGAGGTTTGTTATTTATTTTTTTTATTTTTGTTGTTGACTAAGTCTTGAACAAAACCTCCTTTGGGCTCCACTAATTTCAATTAATGCAGCATACAAAAATTGAAACAAATCACTGGGAGAAATTCAAAAGGAAAGAACAACTGAATTGAATAGCATATCTCTGGTATATATAACACAATTATATCATGTTGCTTCTCTGCTCCGAAAACCTTAGTTGGCTCCTCTCTGTTCTTCACACAGTTGGTCCCAACCTTTATCTCCAGCTTCATATCTCCCTCTCCTATGTCCAACACACTGTGTACTCCAGACCAGTTGAACAGCTTGCTATTTTCTGAATATTTCCTATTTTTTGGCTCTTTCATGCTTCCGTTCCTTCTGTTGAGGATGTTCTTTCCCCTTCTTTGTTGCTGGTAAAACTTCTATATTTCCATTTTGACTAACCTTAAATTTTTTATAATACTCATCACTTACTGATTCCTTTCTTACGTACCTATATCCTTCAACAAATGTTTGTTGAATAAATAAGTGCAATCCAGAAAGTGTCCAGTGATTCCAAATCTTACAGAACATCTTGTTCTAGAAGCCAATGAAGTAGCATAGAATCAATAGCTTTTGTAGAAGAAAGATGTAGTAAAATTATTCTGGAATTTATTGTTCTGGATTTGGAGGTCATCAGTTTGTGACTTGCCATCTTATCCTGAATTGAGTAACTATTAGCAACTCTGATATGGTAGTAGAGGGTACAAATTTCACATTTTAAAATTTAAATTTTAAATTTTCTGATTTACTGAGACACAATTTTTCTGGGAATCTATACATTATCAGATTTTGGTTAAAGTCGTGATAAACTACCACCCCCTATAGTCCAGAAAGGCAACATTATTCAGTCTAGTTGATGGAGAACAGAAATCTGAAATCCTAACTAAGGAATTAATTTAATGTGTGTCTCAATTAGTGGTTACTGTGTTAGCATCCATCATTAACAAGGAGCATTTGATAAGCTTGGAAAAGGCCAGATTTTGCTGTGGCCTTCCCCAGCAAGAATAGAAAGAGAGTGGTAAATGCTAGTATCGGATCTGGGTGTTTCATGAGTTCTTTATTCTTAGTATCCTGGTGGTCTCCTATTGTCTTTTCTTACCACTGGGCCCCAGTATTACCAGTGGTGGAGCCCATTGGATTCCTATAGCTATTTCCTGGATATACCATTGGATAAGGGGCACTCAAGTGCTGCTTTAATAGTTCTTCAAACTTACCAAAAATCTTAATATTGAGTGAAGCAGGATCACAGTTGGGAACATCATCATCATCATATCTTCTTACAGCATGTATTTTTACTTAATGAAGCATCAGGAGCATATTCTGCTTCTTTTAACATTTTCTTCAGTTAGCTTCAAGGAGAAACGATACTGCTCAGCATCGGAATCTCAGAGAGCTGGAAGACTGGTGACAAACACTTTATTATGTCTCAGTGTGTCCATTTTAAAGACCTTCACTCTTAAAGACCTAGGGTGAAGGCTGTGTTAATTGCTTATATAAATGTTGGCAGCCACTTTGTTTTTTAAACTATATCTTAACTTTGACAGAAAATTTAATGTAAATGAATCAGCAAGCAGATAAGATATGAGCAGGCCTTCAAAATACATCTTCATTAGGGCAAAAGCTTCTCTGAACATACTTCATGCATCGACTACTATAAAGTATTTAAGAATAAAAATAGTAAAGGAGAACCTATGATATGCATCAAACTTAAGGAGGAACTCTAGTTATAGTCTCATCTTAGACACTTGGCCCCTAAGTATTTAAATCAATCTTAGTATCCTGGTGCATCAAAATAATAATAATAATAATAATAATAATAATAATAATAATAATAATAAATGAATTATGAAGTGTTTAGGCCTTCAGAACCCATATAGTGAAACAGCACTAGGGAAGCAGCTGTACTTTGTGTTTCTGCTCATGTACACAATGCCCTAAGAGGGCTGCATGAGTGACCACTGACCCTTCAAGTAGGTGCAGAGTACAGAAACCTTGAAGAGCTTGAGTAGTTGGCATTTGACCACTGTGTCCTTTTCAGTAGTGCCCAAACTGTGAGTCTCAAGCTACCACTTAGCCTGGTGTTTTTATTTGAGGTTCACGCTCATTATATTGGATGTCTATTCTATATCTTATGTAGCTCTCACTAAGAATATCTGAGGCTTTGAAAACCAGTGTCTGATGAATAGTTTGTTTGCCCCTTGTTTATTTTTGTCCTCTGACCTTTGGCTTGTAACTATCAGTAAAGATGCATCTGTCTTGAGTGACTGAATATGAATTAATTTAGAGATGCTCATGTGCATGCTCTGCTATAAATAATGAAAGGACCTAGAGAAACATCAAGTGTGCTAAAATGCTAGGGAGGCTGAAGATTTTATTGATTCTTATAACTGATATTATGTGGTCGATGAAAGGCTTCCAGACATTTCAGAAGAATTTTTGTAATTGGAATCCATATTTTACAATATTTTCCTAATATAAATGTGGTAACTTGATAATCAGGAGTTTTTTGCTTCATATGTCAGCGTTGCATCAGTGACTGGGCAGTGCTTAATGTATTTCTTTTTGCCCCTTTAAGTTTTTGATGGTTTTGTTTGATCTGACACTTCATAGGAGTCCCTAAAACATCGAGACTTGTGTAATTCATTTATCACGGGTGACAGTTCCATGGACAACATATCATGTCTGACTCTATTAGATCTGCTATAATCTGTGGGCCTTGTGATGAACGGAGAGAGGGGTGCTCTATCACAGAGCTCCATCACCACTGATCACCCCTGGAAACACTGCACAGACACTAATTAGATGAGGCCTAAAGTGGGATGAAAATCCTCAGTAACTGAATCATAATTTCCCGACAAACTTCCATCCAGATCACTTTTGCAGAGTGTTTTGCTATGGTTTTCTTCTGCTTACAGCTTGGAGCCTTCTTGCCTTCTCTGTGCTGCTGAGACAAACTTTGCTCTACACTCCACACCATGCATCCAAGTATATCTTCTTTGGTGCTTAGAAGAAACATCAAGGTATCACATTTCTTTGGGCTATAATATGAAAGGCATATTCTTGCCACTGAAGTAAACGAATTAAATTTATTTTCATCCGTCAAAAGACGAAGTGACTTATTCTGGGTTGCTAGAGTTCTCTAAAAACACAGTCTTCTCTTCTTTGGGTTCTTTGAAGTACTTCTTAACTTTCAACGTGCATATGAATTATCTGATATCTTTTCCAAAATGCAGATTCTGATTCAGTACATCTGATGTGGGGCCCAAGATTCTGCATTTCTAACAAGCTGCAGTCCCCTGGCCACACTTTGAAGAGCAAGGATCTTAGAGGAACTCATTGAAGTGTATGCCTGAAGATAGTCTGTGCTGACTCCTGAGTGGAAGATCATGAGGAGTCTAGGATTGTTCAGATTCCAGTTAGAAAACTCTCTACTGTAGCATGTGTCCTACTTATTTCCATTAATGAGTACTGAACCTCATTATTGATCTAACCAGCCTTGAAAGGTCAGACTTCATTCCTGAATGAAAGGCTTCAGCATATCCTGAACCCTGAGCCACAACTGCAGGAAAACCACCAGCAAAGGGGATTAATTTCACCCCTTTCCATATTGACTCTATTTGGGAAGTTAGTATTTCCGGCCCTGAGCCTGCTGATCTCATCCACAGATTAAGCTGACAGTTCCCAGCAATAAAGTCTGTCTTGGAGCCAAGGCAACATTGATTTAATTGGTCTCAAGCAATTCTAATGACCACAATTTCACAGATTACTGAGGGAGAGCCTCACCCTCTTGCTTAGGTGCTGGGCCCTCTTCCCTCTTTCTTCTCCATCTTCATTGATGCTGCCGGCCAATGGGTTGGAATTGCCACATAAGAGAGGTGGGTTAAGTTGGACACTGGTTAAGGTGGATGGGGTTAGATGAAGCCAGAAAATGGGACCAGGATGTCTGGTCAGAGAATGAAAAACAGGACTGGTGGAGAGCAGAAGTGAACAAACAGGAATATCGTCTCCTGTGGATTTGAGAATATTTGAAACTTCTCATTACGTATATGGTTCCCCATGGAGTAAAAGGGCTACAGATAACAGACACACAAGAACTCCAGGGCTGGAGGAGTAAAGGAGCCTTTCTCCTTCTATGTTTACTAGAGGTTGCAAAGCAACAGCTAAAGCCGTGGTGGTTGTGTAGAATATCGAAGTGAATTCAGAAACTGGAATGCGTAGTTTAGAGGAAGCTATTAACTCCTGGTACCCATGAAACCCAGTGAATTTTTAGTGCTTCTACGTTTGGGATTCATGAACTCCCTTATTTTCCAGGAATCCTCAAGCCTCCTGAAATCCTATCTGGCATTTGCATATATGAGCTTTCTTTCCCCCTCTGGAAAAAGTTTCCTTTTTTTTTTTTTAATCAGGACATAAAAATTGTTTGCAGTCTGTAAAAGGCTAAATAAAAATACCAAGGAGCTGCTAAGGAGCTGTAGAGAAAAGGCAATTTTGGCTATACCCTGTGATACCTGGTGCATGATCTTATACTCCAAACTTGGTCAGAAAATGCTTCATAGTAAATTAAGGAGAAGGTGGGATGGACCCAGCTCCTCCCCTAGCAAGAACTAAGACTGTCACTGGTTTGCTTGCCTGGGATGAACCGTCTGAGTAAAGGAGTGGTCAAGAGGTGAGGGTGAGGAGGAAGTATTTATATCAGAAGGAAACTCAGGCCTACCACAGTTTAACACCCCCCCCCCCCCGCCCCCCCCGGCGTCTCGGACGACCAAAAATGAAAACCCAGGACTCCCCACTCTTAATC
>NW_027397072.1:62997042-63101098 GCF_003265705.2 Callorhinus ursinus | reverse complement strand
AACTCAGGCCTACCACAGTTTAACACCCCCCCCCCCCAGCCCCCCCGTGCAGTCTGGCAGAGCTAGAATGAAAACCCAGGACTCCCCACTCTTAATCTACATTTGCACTTCACCTAATGTTCTAATTCAGCTGTCCCATTTCAAAAATATTCTCTAGCCTAGTTTTTTTATTTGACTCCATACCTTTCCATAATGACCCTAAGTGTTAGGTTCTTTGGCAGAAACCCTTAGAACCAAAATTACTTAGTGATTATTAGGTTTTTTCTTGCTTTATTTTGCAAAACATAATAAAGTTAAGAAGATTGTTCTTCATTTTCAAGACCTTTCCCACTTTTGCCTCTTAGTCAAAACTCCATTCTAATATTTCATAATATCGTAAGAATACAGAGTGTTGTAAATCTGCACCTGACTCTCTGTTACATGTATTCTATCCATGTCTGTATATTCTCCAGGCCCATCTGGGTGCATGCAGTTGCATTATGCACTCTGACATCTATGTCATGTCATGTTTATCCAACTGTTTTACTACTAGTCAAAATCAAAAGTTCTTTTCCTCCCCAATTCTCCCAGCAGGGCCTTTCCAGCTTAGAGAAAATGAAGCTGTCGACCATCGGTTTATACATCATCACCAACAATAAACATGCCAGGATCAGAACCTGCATTTTGTTATCTGACCATTGTTGATGGCAGGGAAAAAAAAAAAAAAGACAGCTTGATTTTCATTAGCTAGGCTGACCCTCAGCCTTGGGAGCAGTGGGAAAAATATGCATTTTGACTAGAAGTAAACTGAGGAAACATGACATGGAATCAGGGAGGGATTGTAGATCTGTCCCACGGGTATGATTTTTTAACAGACTGACTTCTGGCATTTGAGGAAAATCTCAACAACTCTCTGGACAGAATTTTTATAACTGTCCATTCGGCAGGGCTGATGTGTGACTTGAAATAGTACACCTATTTTATTTTATATGCCCTGACTTTTGTGTACAAATGGTCTTGTTTCCCGAGGCCTGGAAATAGGGACTTTTTCACTTTCTCCCTTGTCTTACCTCATTTTGTATCTGGGGCCTTTAGAATAATGGCTGGCACGATAGGGGTATAATAAATGTCTTCTGGAAGGAGGTACATGTTTATATGGGAGTGGGAGCTGCCTTTTATTTGCTGTGTGGCATAGGAAAAGGAACAGGCTCTGGAAGTCAGACCGGTCTGGGTCTCAACCTGGAATGTCACTTACTGATTTGATCTCACTGTCCTCATTTTTATCATGGGTATAAGAAGAATTTCCTCCCAGAGATGTTAGAAACAATTGAATTAGCCTATGTAAAATGCTGGTGTGTATTAAGTTTTTGAAATAGGTTCATTTCCTTTCATGTTTTGGTTGCTTCTTTTGGTCTAAATGCTAGATATGCTAGAAATGTAGAACAAACTCAATCCAGTTATTACATGAATCTTACGGCCTTTCTTTTGAATTTTCTGTGTGATAAGGGAGGAAGAATAAGGGCAATGGAATCAGATAGACATTAAACCCATTCTGCTCTTTATAGAGAGAGGGCTCAACTAAAACAAGAGCCTTGACACAGCACCTTAAGATATTTTAGTTATATTGGGCGCCTGGGTGGCTCAGATGGTTAAGCGTCTGCCTTCGGCTCAGGTCATGATCCCAGGGTCCTGGGATCGAGTCCCGCATCGGGCTCCCTGCTCCTTGGGAGCCTGCTTCTCCCTCTGCCTCTCTCTCTCTCTCTGTCTCTCATGAATAAATAAAATCTTTAAAAAAAAAAAGATATTTTAGTTATATTACTGTGCCAGTATCTACCACCAGTGATTTCCTGTTTTTCTAAATGTGTTTGCATTTAAAGGTAATATTTGTGGCACTAACAAAAGACAGAAGAGCCTTGTTAAACAGAACAAAATATTGAGGAGGTATCAGGAGGGAGAAAACTAGGGGGAGAAGGACCAAGGTGTTGGCCCAGGAAGAGAGAACAAGGCTGATGGATGAGGGTTTGGTAAGTAGAGTGGACCCTCTGTTGTACTGGGTGGAATAAAACACCACTGCCTGCTCACAAGCCTGCCTTCCTTCTCCATGGTCTGGATGCCACCATGGCTGCTCTCTCTTGACTGGAGTTTTCAGGGTTAAGATTCAAATCTCTCCTTCTCTTCCTTTTTAGGACTATAATAAAGGTACCAGGAGGGTCTTGCTCCCTCTGGCCTAGAATAAGATGAAAGAACAAAGGAAACTTGATTCCATGCCTGCAAATTGAATTTTCTTTATTGGGTCCATTTTTAAAATCCTGGAGTAGGAGATTCACCTGGACTTGGGGGCATTTCATTTGGACTTGGCTTAAGACCGTAGGGTAGATAATCAGAATGCCACTGTGCAGACTTGGTGGATGTGTTATAGAGTATGTATGTTGCGGGGGGAGGATTGAAGATATACTTTCAATAAAGAAGGTTAAGACTTCTACTAATCATGGCTAGTGAGGCAGCAGTCTTCTCTCAGGGACATTTTCAATTCATTTCACCAAGTATTTGTCGATTGCCTACTATTTGCAGGACAAGAAGAGCAAAGGGCTTCCTTCTCTCCTGGGTCTGGTATTATGATTAGGCAGAGCTAACTTACACAGGAAACGGTTAAACAAACAAACAAACAAACAAACATAGAAATAAAGTGTTTAATTGGCAATAATTAGCTAGCCTGTAAGTTTCAATAAACAGTCTGTGGTATGGAGGTAGTCAGAAAGGTCAATGACCAGCACTTATTAGAGCAGCCAGAAAGGGGTTCTTGGGAGTGGATTTCACACCAAGATAAAAGAGGTACTCCCTAGAATGACAAACAAGACAGAGTGCCTGGCTGCATTTCTTGACTCATCTTATCAGGTCCTCATATATAGTCTAAGAAATAATTGCAGTTCTTCTCATGTAGCATATTCTCTCATGCCTCTGCATCTTTGTATATGTGCTCCTTCTGGCTGGAAGGTCTCCTCTAGCCTTTCATTTGTTCCTTTGTTCTTTCCTATGTAACTTGGTTGAATCCTACTTACCTTTCAAAATGCATTTTATGTGCCACCTCTTCCAGGAAGCATTCCCAGAGAACTGCTCCCCTACCCCCTGCCCCCGCCCCACTGCCCTTAGCTTAAGCAGAGTGTTCCTCTTCCAAGCTACATTAGCACCAATGCATACCTTCCATAGAGTGCAATGAGGGCAAATGCTACATCCCTGACCAGACTCTGAGCTCCTTTGGCACAGTGACTTGTTTTAGCTCTGTGCTTCTGGCCTCTATGGTGTTGGCAATTCAGAGCTAGCTCAGGAAAAGTTTTTTGAAGGAGTCAATAAGAGAATACCAGAGAAATTGTCATGAACATCTCATTATTACTGTAGCTGCATATTCCTGGAAAGGAGATTTATGTGGCAAAGAGTCCCATTTTAGAATCAGAATTTCTAATGCATATCTCATCACTGAAAACTATGTCATTGCCTGGCAGTGATTTCCTATGCATCCAGAAGAAGAAACCTCTTATGGGCCACAGGTGACTGCATGCCCCAGCTCTCCTGCTGGCAGTTGGCATGGCTCCACGTTGCCTCCAGGAATGAGAATGCTGAAGCCAGCTTCTTCCAGGATGAATGAAGGGTCCTGGCAATGCTAACTGAGCAAGACTTGGGGTCCATGTAGAGGCTGACCTCCCTGTGTTGTGCAGCACATGCTCTGCTGGGGAATGGGTGCTGCGTTTAGTGTTCCGTTTTCCCTGCAAGAGATGCAGAGATGTGAGGCCAACCAGAGAGAGGTTAAAGAGATGTGGGAGCCTTACAGCTGGGGATCATTAACAACAATCAAGACCAACATAAAAAGGCAGCAGGACTTCCCTCCCTCTTGGCCTTGGAAGCCATCTGGATAGAGGAAATTTGGTTTAAACTCTGGTAAGGGAACTTTTTAGTACTCTGAGATTGTTTTTTTAACTTCTCTATAGAAGTCCCTTGAATTTCTAAAATCTGTTCCTTAAAAACCTTTGCCAGCAAATTTGTACCCCTTTATACCAGATAGAATTGTGACTGACAGCATAAACTATGCACTTACTACCTTTCTTAGAAATACCTGGTAGACCCAGTGCATCTTTTCACACATTCTGAAATCCATGATCCTGTTCTAGTTAGAACTAGGCAGGATACTTTGACGGCTATGTCTGTATGCCCCTCTAAGGGCCCACCCTTTGCCACAGCTGATTAGAACACTGGTGGCCCCTGACCCTGGGGCAGCTCAGTGGCCTACAACAAGGCCTGGCTAAGTCAATCATATTTTCTCCTTTAGAGAATTGGAAGCAGGAACAGGGGGAATTTGCAGTCTATAACAGACCTTTGAGATGAAAGGTCGAGGTCATATAGAATTAGTGCCAGGACTGCTTTCCTAATATCACATGCACACTGAAGTCATAAAGGGCTGGGTAGTGAAAACCTGAGAAGTAGTTAAGCAAGGGGGATTGATCAAATGTGCAGAGAGAAGGAAAGATGAAACCCCATAGGCCCTAAAGGATGGAGGGAGTGGCCTCAATTTCTGCATCCTGGTTTCCCAGTATAGTCCAACTCTGTGTTTCCTGTCCTAGGGGGACCTGATATCCCTGACCTCATTGCATCCTTATAGCTCTCCTTTCAACTAGCTTCAGAGGGTCTCTGTTCCTAGCAATGAAAATGCCCCGAACTTGTCCCTGTCGGGCTTTGCCTGACCATGGAACTTGTATTGCTTTTTCTGGACTCAATAAAACAATGTATTTATTTATTTATTTATTTTATTTCTTTTTTTTTTAAAGAGTTTATTTATTTGACAGAGAGACACAGCGAGAGAGGGAACACACGCAGCAGGAGTGGAGAGGGAGAAGCAGGCTTCCCGCGGAGCAGGGAGCCCGATGCGGGGCTCGATCTCAGGACCCTGAGATCATGACTTGAGCCAAAGGCAGATGCTTAACGACTGAGCCACCCAGGCGCCCCTAAAACAATGTATTTAGTTGAAAGGGGGTGAAGGGGATCCATCTGATCAATGACTATCCTTCTTAAGAAATGCCACAGTGATCTCTGAAACTCATTGTCTTAATTCCCTTTCTCTCCTCATCATCTACAGCACACAGCAGTTTGGGCCTTAATGGCATTCTGTATTGTTCCAGACATGTAATGTTTTTGTTGAGGTTGCTTCAACAATGGCTAGTGATACGTTTCATGCTTCTCTTACGCTCCCCATATCACTCACTTATTGGGCAAAATGCCGGCATCCAGCAGTTATTCCTTGGCATGGAAAGGTAATGATGCTGACTCATGCTTTCCTCTTAGATGTACATAAGAGAAGGAACCCCCTATCCCTTGTGTAATTTGCTTTTGAAACTACTGCCATAAAATCAAGGGTGGAAGCTCAGTTTCACCCTCATATCATAGTTGCTGTTCAGATCGGCGGAGAGACCGGTCTGATGATGGAGGTCCAGGATCAGGGAACATGGTATGGCCTTGACAATTTTTTTTCTTTTTTACCCAAATGAAATGATTTTTTCATTTTTTTAACCTGACTCTAAACGAAATATATGTTTACAACACTCAGGGCTGTGGCATTGTTGTACTCTCTGCCTAGAATTCTCTTTTCTCTGTGATGCCTATGGCTGGGTCCTTTGTTTCATTCAGGTCGTAGCTTGAATATCACCCTGGGAGAGGTCTTCTTTGACCGTCCTAAATATAATAGCCCAGTAGTTGCTCTCAGTCATCTTTCCGTGCTTTTAATTTCCTTCATTGTATATGCCACTTGCTGACCCCATATTCTATTTTTGTTTATCCCTTGCCTTCCCCACAACATTGTAAGCCCACAAGCACAGAGACTTTGTTTTGTACTAGGTCATATCTTCAGTGCCTAAAATAGTGTCAGGGACATGGTACCAAAACAGATATGTGGAATGAATATATCAATGAATTGTAAAAATTTAAAGACTTCATAAAAAATAAAATGAAAGTAAATATTACCCGTACTTCCACCACCCAGAGATAAACGCTGTTAACATTTAAGTGGATAACATTCTTGAATTTTTTAAGGAAAAAAGGGAACATGCTATTTTAATCTGATTTTTTTTCACATTGCAGTGAAAGTGGATATCTTTTGATGTTACATCAGCAGTTCTCAGCCATGGTGGTGCAGCAGGTGGAGAGTGCTAAAATTCACATCCCGAAGCCTCACCCTAGATCAACTCCGTGAGATACTTCAGAGTTAGGGCCAACATTCCTAGCTTTGGAAGTGATCTGGGTGCACAATTGGAGGTGGAAATTATTTTAACTGCATAGAATGAATGGAGAGTTTTTTTTTCTTTTTGCAAAGCTAATTAATCCTTATAGGAATCATAACTGATGGCCAGTGAAACTAGGTGTACCTACTACTAATTTGCGTTCTCTCTCTGTATATATTCCTTTAATCCTCACAAGAACTTTAAGTTTGCCACATTGCTATCACCATTTTACAGATGAAGAAATTGAGGCACAGAGAGGTTGAATAACTCACCCCGTTGTCAAGGTCACACGGACACACACTTAGTAAGAAACAGTGTTGGGGTTTGAACCCAAGGAATGGCTCTGAGTCCATTCTCTTAACCCTGACACTATACAGCCCTCTCATGGCTTCTAATATATGTGTAATTTAATAATTCTCATTGATTTAATTCTTCAGTTTGAAAATCACTTTCATTTAGGAAGGCAGCATGTTGTAATGGAAAGACTGTCACTTTTACCCATTATCTGCTTGCTGGTTGGCTGACCCTGGGCAAATTGTTTAACTTCTCTAGTTTAGCCATATCTGAAAAATGAGATCACCTGTGGAGAGAATGTGCATGATACATCTGTTACAATGCCTGGCACAGGTAGGTCCAGAACACATGATAGTAGCTCCAGTGTCCTCATCACCTCAGTTGATTCTTGCAGGCATCCTGGGAAGGTTACGAGAGGGGCTTTTGGAAAGGGGAATTGTGCCAGATTTGGTGTATGATGTTTGCCTATTCTTGTCTCCTTCCAATACACCAGGTAACTTTCCAGGTCGGAATCTGCTTTGACACATAATTTGGTGGGTGAATCCTCTATTACATCGTGGGACAAATGTCTTTTTATTCCCCCTTTCTCTGTAAGTTATAGAGAAAAAGGCACAAGGGGGTGTGAATGGGGGTAAGAAGATCGGTGGCATATCTGCCTTTCCGGTTGTCTTTATTCTATTTTACTAGTGAGCGATTTAATTTTACTTGCAGAATAACAGAGATGTTAATTGTCATGTCAGAGCTTTTACATGACAAGATACAGTTAGTTATTGAATAGATAAGGACAATTTCAATGCAGTACAGTTATGGTTGAGGTAGCACAAGTGAACAGTGACATTTTTTATTTAACTCCCTATTACATTAAAAAATCAAGTCCTTCGGCCTTTTCTTAAGAAATTATCAGCCATCAGTCTTTTGAACTGTGTGACTCATGAGTTAAATGTGTCTGGAATATGTCTGAACAGTTGTATTATAAAGTGTCCCCTGCCTACAAGTTGCCAACTGAGTCTGTGCTTGCTCAGGATGTTTGAAGTCTAAGGGGTTATGGGTAGGAGAGAGAAGTGAGTGGGCACAAGGTTGGAAGAGATGATTGGAAGAGGCATTTTCTGCTGAGTGGTAGAGCCGGTGGGAAAGGGGAGATGGGAATTGGAAGACTGTGTGGCTGTGACAGTGTGTGACATAGTAGTTTTTGTTTTTCCCCGAGGATTCAATCTTAGGACACTCCCAGATATGGCCAAGATATTATATGAAGTTTAGTCAGGTTTCTAAATTTTTTTCTACAGTCTTTATTTCCTTACCCCTCAACACACTCTGCTTGGGTTTCCATCGTTGAACCAATGCAGCTTTCAGACAGATTGACAATAACCTATATGCATTCTTAGTCTTTACTTTTGTGACCCGTCAGCATCATCTGACATTTTTCTGCTAAATGAACAAATGTGCTCTTCCCTTAGTTTATGACACCAAACTTCTGGTTTTTCTTCCATTACTTCTGGCTACTTTTACTCAATTGCCTTTATCAGCTTGTTCTTCTCTTCTCAAATGTTTGAGAGTTTCAAAGCTTTGTTCTTATCCCTCTTCTCTTTATAGGCTATGTTATTCCCCCAGGAAATTTTATTTATGCCAATGGTTTTAAGTATGTTCAGTGTTATAAAATCACTACAGTGATGACTTGTAATTGTATATTTCTGGTATGGACTTCCCTTCAGACTCTGAAACTAAAAATAAAAATCCTTAACACAGTCTCAAGCTCTAAATGATGGGGAATATGCTTCTACTACCAGCCTGAACCTCTCTCCTGCTCACTCTGTGACTTCTAGATTCTTTAGTACCCATGTTCCTTCCTGGCTGAGAGCCTTCACATACTCTCTTCCCTTACCCTGGAAATCCCCACCCTCCTCTACCTGCTAAAAAAAAATAATTGCTGCTTTTCACTTCCTAAGAAGACATTTGAGAACCTTCCAGGTCCTTCTGCTATGTGCCCTTATTATACTCTACCATCCTCCTTTGTCTAGCACATCAAAAAGTGTAACTAAAGAGTTAACTGAAGTAACAGTCATATAATATTTTACTGTCCCAGTGGAGTGGTACTATTCATGAAAGTAGAGGTCCTATTTATATTGTTTTCTACTTTCCCTCTCTGTCTGGTAGAGTTTTTTACACATAGAAGGCATTCAGTAAATATTTGTTGAAAGAAAGAAAGAGAAAAAAAGAGAGGGAATTCCTTTGCGGCTATGGAAAATTTAGAAAAGAATCTGGACAAGAAAATATTCCCTTACTAAACCTGGGAAGGATAAAAGTTCTTTCTTTCTTTCCTTTTTTTTAAGATTTTATTTATTTATTTGAGAGAGAGAGAGTGAGCGAGTGAGAGATAGTGAGCACAAGTGGGGGTGGGGCAGCAGAGGGAGAGGAAGAAGCAGAATCCCTAGCCTGACACGGGTCTTGGGGTCGATCCTGAGACCCCAGGATTATGACCAGAGCCAAAGGCAATGCTTAGCCAACTGAGCCACCCAGGCGCCCTAAAAGTTCTTTCTTTAAACTGGTCAGTCTGTATTTTTCTTTTAGTAAAATTCCCTTGTTCCTGTTAAGGGGGTGGATAATGGGATACTTTTTCTGCTGCAAAACTTCAATCAGATGAGGGCAGTCATGCTATATTTATGCTGAGAATATATGCCCAGTTGTATAAAGGCTCTTTGCCTCTAAGGAAGGGGTTTTTTGTTGTTGTTGTTTTTAATATCTATTTTTAAAAAGTGAGAAAGTTGAAAGATACTATATTCCCAATTGCTGGAGCATGTTTCTGATTTAAACTCACATTTCTTTATGAATTTAATTTAATGAAATATTGAAGATGGTTGAAGGATATAAAGTTCTGCACTGGTATCAGTGTGACACACCTAGGTAATTAGTGAGGAGAGTAAATACTTTCTTTAAATAAACTGCTATCTTTTTAGCACTTGAGGGAGATTTCATCTTATCCTTCTTCCCTTGATTAAAAAAGAAGTCGTATGGCTGTTGTAATTCAAGAGCCTTTACTCACTTCATAGGCAATGTTGACACTGGAGACCACTGCATGAAGGGGAAAGGAAGGCAAAATTCTCACCCCTAACAAAACTGTCACAAAATCACATTTTCACATGTCTGAGAAAAAAATAAAGAAAGAAAGCACAATGCTGTTCATTTTCAACGTGGATTTCTCAACAGCTAAATACAGGTGGCAAATGAATAGTATTACACAACTATTTTCTAAAATATCTCCAATAATTATCACTGGCAGTCTTTTGTGTGGAACAATGTTTGGGGGATGGGCAACTGAGGAATGGTAATAAATGGAGAATTGCCAGGATGGAGACTTATTGGAAGGCTGTTCAAAAGATAAGCAAGGAAAGGAACAAATTTCTGTGGAAAAAGCAGGAAGGGAAAGTGGTTTGAAGAGATCAGCAAGAGAGAAAGGATGTGGGGTAGGCAGCTGCAGGCCCACGGAGGATTGGAAACCAGAAGTGGAATGTTGAATTGGACGTACATGCGAGAGGAATTGATTGAGGATAAGGGAGTGGGATGTAGTATTTCAAATTATACATGTGAGGAAATGGACAGAGCCATTGTCCACAAGCATTGATGTGCTGACCTGAGTACAGAAATGAGCTCATCAGGGTCCGGGATTGGGAAGGCGTGGAGTATTGATCCTGTCAGCCTCCGACAAGGTCCTTCTCCTTTCCTCTTTTTCTGAGCCACTGGCAAGATCTCCCTTAACAATATGCTTCATATTTTCCAACACCTGGTCTGGTGATACTCCTGTTTTTGACTTTTGTTTTGATTCTGTTATTAAATTACATGAAAGAAAATTGATCTGATGTCTAAAAAGACATCCCTAACTAGTGAGAGTCATACATATATTTTTATATTTGTAAAGTTTAAATTTATTGATTCATCCAAATATATATTGTATGCTTGTATCTTCAAGTAAGATTTTCATGTTGAAGGAGGTTTCTGTGGTGCTGAGGGGTGGCTCTTGAAACAATGATGACAAGTAAATTTTGATGCAAAAGAAGGAAGAGCTGTCCAAAATAGGGACTCTGGCTTGACGACTACTGAATTCTTCATAGTTAGAAGTGTTTGAACCGAGGAAGAGCACCCTGACAGGAATGTGGTAATAAGAGATAAAAGTCAGAAAGCCTGGACTAAGGAGCTTATACATAGCTTGTTAACCTGGTGACCCAGAAGCAGGCCATGGTCTCCAGATAGGTTTTCTATCCCTTTTGGGTTTTATAATTTTGAACTAGTTGCCAACACTTAAAAGTTGGGAGAATTCACAAGATTTAGATTTCCAGCTTTTCTTGAAAAACTAGAACTGACAATGGGACACTAACATTTATAAATGACAAGCCTGCCAGAGGAAAGTAGCTATTGTCCCTTGAGATGGCACATAGGATCTCCCTTTGCCACAAACCAACACAGTCCACTTCTCACAATCTCATTACTTCCCTGTTCTCTGTAAGCACTGGAGTTTTCACCTGCTTACAGGTTTTCCTATCCTGAGATTTTCTGAATCTATGAAAATTTCAACATTATCTTTTTCATTTTGTATATTATATATTTTGAGTGTGGTATGATTAACTGATAACTCATGGTTCTACTATTCCATGTTTTTAAAAAAAATTATTTATTTACTTAATTCCAGTATAATTAACATACAGTGTTAAATTAGTTTCAGGTGTTCAGCAATTCTATACATTCTATACATTCCTCAGTGCTCATCATGATAAGTGTAGTCTTAATACCCTTCGCCTATTTTACCCCTCCCCCCACCTACCTTCCCTCTTACAACCACCAGTTTATTCTCTGTGTTTAAGAATCTGGGTTTTTTCCTCATCTCTTTTTTCTTTGTTCATTGTTTTGTTTCTTAAATGCGACATATGAGTGAGATCATATGGTATTTGTCTTTCTCTGACTGACTTAATTTCACTTAGCATTATACCCTCTAGATCTATTCATGTTGTTGCGAATGGCAAGATTTCATTTGTTTTTATGGCTGTTCAAGATAGTCGTGAGAAGATCCAAGGGAGGTGTAAGGGTTTATACAGAGTGTAAACCACTAAGGTTCTTAACGAGTTTAAGTTAGTTATGTCAAAGATATTTCATATTGATAATCATATATCTGATTGGATCAATCCACTGTTTTGCTTATAAAAATGGCTATTTTGTAAAGTACTGTTATTTCTTTATGAGTAGATACATGCTTTTGTTCATAAAGCGTGGTGCTTGAAACTGTAAGGCAGTAATTAATCACTATCATAAATCTTATTAAAAACCTTCCAGGAATGTTTAAAACCAGATTGCAGTGATTTCTGCAGAATGTATGTAGATTCTAGACATCCATATTTTATACGCACCTATGCTTAACAGCAAGAAGACCCAAACAAATATATTTTGTTTGGACATTTGATGTTGAGTATACTTACAAATGTAACCAAGGAATTGGAAACCTACTCTTTTTTTTTAACTTTACCATGCACCTCAATAGCATCTCCTTTGTCTATCTTATTAGCAAAACATGTTAAAAATTTTACCACACTTTATCAGTGTTGTGTAATTCTAGTTCTCAAGTCCTTAGAATAAAATTACCAGATTTATATAGGTTTTGAAATAGAATCAGATCCCAAATACAGTTATGTGCAAAATCTCAGGAGATAAAAGAAGAAATGTGTTTCTCTTTACTTTTGTAAAATGTGAAATATATTACATTTTTACTGTAAGAAATACACTGTTAAGGTTCCTCTGTACTGCTTACAATAGTTGTTCTACCTGTAGTCAGTAGATGTTCTCATAAAGATCTACATACTATATATATGCACATACACATACACGTACACATTTTCATCTGATGACGTTTCCTCATTAAAGAGAAGAGAAAAGCAGAAGATTTTTTAAATCACTTTTTTAAAATGACAGGGTATTATATTCATATCATTTATAAATAAGCCCTGAAATAGCTACAAGATATATGTGGCAGACAGTTGAGTAAAGGTGGTCAATATTAAGACTTCCACAATTGACTCAAGTGGGTAAAATTGATTTTTTAAACCTATAACCCATTATGAGTATGCATTTAACCTAACCAAACTCACATGGTGGCTTTTGCATTTTTGTGTGGCTTGGATTTTCTGTCTGTTGCCTAGCAGATGCTAAGAATGGGGAAGTAGAGCTCTTCTTGGACGATATATATGAGACAATAGTGGAAGAAGACCTTTGGTTTGTTTTCTTCCTATTTTTAAATTCACCCTATGAACTTGTTGTGTTGTCCTTATACATGATAGTATGTAATGCATTTCAGAGTCACTTCACTTTTTTTATGACCACTGATGAGAAGTATGTTGTTTTCTGGAATGGAGAAGGTAAAGCAGAGTTCCACAAGGTCTGTATTTGTCACAGTGAAAATTTGGCAGTTTATTGACTTTCCTTTTTTGTTCATGTTGACTTGTCATTTTCTTTCTTTCTAGTTTCCTAATCATGGTAGGTCTTGTTTGAGAACTTGTCTTTACAGGGGCAGTAGCAAAATATTTGTTGAAATTATTACCTTTTAACATAGCTGCTCAATGATGTCTCAGTGGTTGTGGAAGAGGACAGTTAATGTTTTTAAGAAGTCCTCTTCCTTAGCCAATGCACTTCATAGAATCACAGGAAGTTGGGGCTGGACGGAATCTCCATAATCGTGTAGTTCAGCATTCACAAACCGGTGGTTTACCAGCTTTCACCTTGGCATTATTTAGTTTGAATGGCATAGTGATTTTGTTCGTTTTCAGCTTGAAAACAAATGAGGCCTGTGTTCTTCAGGTTCCTGTAGACTCCAATACTGCCAGTGGTTTACAGCTAACTTCTTGACACATTTAGGCTACCCACCCAGCCTATCAAAGTATTTATGTTTATAACTTCAAATTTACTGAGTTGAGCCATATGAAATTGCCATTTTTTTAAATATTTAAAATATGGTTGAATGTTAAAAATGCCATACAGTTCAGTCTTCTTATTTCACAGATAAAGAAGAAGAATTCTAAAGAATGAATGACTCACTTGTTTAAAATAACAGAGTTCCTAACGTATCAAAACAGGTGTATTTTTTTTTCAGGAGTTCCTAGGTAAAGGATAATTTTACTAGATTGCTAAACATTGCTTATTAAAATGCAGTTATACCTGGTGCTTATAATTTTTGAAGCCTTATCACTAAGTATATCTGTATAAGAATAATTTATTCTACTTCTTTCCTGAGAGTAAGACTTGGTAGGTAAGAGGATGATGAAAGGAAGTGAACACTAATGTCTGAGAGGAATAGAAGGGTTACCACTGACAAAAGGTTAACAGGGTGGGGAGAGAGAGAGAGGGAGAATGTATGGAACTACAGGGAACATAGCCAGAAATTTATGAGAGTTGAGCAGAATTTTCCTGAAATGCTGTTGTCTCTGTTGATGTACCACTTGTTTTATGTGGATTAATAGTCTTCAGAATCAATATGCTCTAAGTGATGTAAGTGAATTTTAACATTCTTTCATTTAACAGGTTCCTAGTGTGAACCATACTTAATGATCAGCCTAAAATTGGAAATAGGTATTTATTCTGGGGCTCTTAAGTTATGAGTTCATTTTGTAATTGAGTTGGGACAAAGATATGATTACAGTTTGTTCATTGTGTGCACTATGGCTCGAGTAATGCCCCTGAAACGCATGCACGTAGATGAAACTGCACCCGTGCTGCTGCCCTTTTTATTCCAGGGTACCGGGAAAATGGGTTCTCAGATTGATTGTGGCGGTTAATAAAAGTAAAGAGTTACAATATTGTCTTGTACTCCAAAAATTAGAGCGAACAGAGCCGCTTAATTACAAGTGGCTGTTTTTTCAGCTTTGTATTTCTATGCTTGTTATGAGATCAATAGGAATTATTTTCTGATTTTTCTAGTTCTAAACATGCCAGGGAAACAATAGCCCTAACCTAGTGTACTAATGTTAATAAATCACAATGATATTCTCAATTATAGAAGTGTACAATATTCTCAAGAATTTATACCATACTTAAGGCTACATTGTCTCAGATTCCTATGACAACCTCCTGAAATGAGCATTTAGTATTCCCCCAGAGTTGCTCAGATAGGAAGGTGAGATTTGGCAAGAGAAGGTGGCCGGCCATGAAGTTAGAGTCTGGATCCTTGTTACTCTTATTCCCAGGTGCGGTTCCCCTTTCGCTGGTGGAGGGAAGAAAGATCAAAGAATCCCCCACACTCAGACTCTTCAGAGCACTGACAGTTTCAACACCAACAGAGAATCACCTGGCAAAGTTTGGAGGTGGCACTGAGATTCTGACTAACAGAGGCCTCTCTAGCCACCTACACACTTGAAGTTGCTGCAGAGGAAAGGCTACTGTATCCTACCTCCACGGCAGATAAGAACTTACATTGTCGTGCTGTCCTTCTGCTTAAAAGGGTTATGGTTCTATGCCTTTCATTATCTAGGGAAATATCACATTATTAACCAGGGGCACCAAGGGATGTATATGAGAACTAGTGGCACCAATGTGTATAGATGATATTTCCCAGCAGTTTTCTGGAAAGAGCCTATTCGAATGTACTGCAGAACTTCAAGCCACATTAACAGAAAGAAACACTGTTCACTGTATCCCTTCTGTCCATGAGGGAGTAAAGTGTGTAGGGGAAGAAGTTCAGTTTCTCCTTCTCTGTAGCCATAAAATGATTTTTTTTCCATTTTGATAAGGAATATCAATCAGTCTTTGCAATTGAGAAAATTCAGTTAGAATTATTGAAATGACTGTACTCATTGGGCAATTATATGAAGATGACTCCTTTAAAAACAGAGCTGGTGTTTATCTCAATGAAAATTTTCTATCGCCCTGTTGCTGGAAGGAGGGCAACTTTGTGACTGGTAGTAGGCTAGGAAGTGAGGGCTAAAAACTATTTTCTCATGTAACGTATTCATTATTTGCAGAAAGAGAAAAGAACTGAGAGGAGCTGTATTAGGGTGGAGGAATTATGGGACATAGTTTTCCAAATAATTTTGTAATGAAGCTACACTAATTATATAAAGGAAATATGTTGATAATACCAATGAATAATAGAAGTCTTTATTAGATGCTACAATTGTGTTATCAGTTTTATAAATATTTCCACCAGCGTTTAAATTGAGGGGAAAGAAGAAAGACTAACAGTAGTATACATTTTAATTTAATGGCCACTTAAAAAAAATTGGTCTTTGGTTGTGATGCCACATGTCCTGCCTGGGTCATTTATTTTTTCCTGAGCAGCTAGAAGTGAGTATAATAGACCTTATAAAGAAAAATACACCCCAAGTAAATTTATCAGGGTTTTAGAGGTTGTGAGCACATCACATACTTTTGTTGTTGTTGTTTCTGGAATCATAGTTCAATCTTGATCTATGTTAGTAGAGCACTCGTAAAGGAACAACTGTCAAAAAGGTTCTCTCTCTGTAGTTTTCTTTTCTTTGGCTCCTTGGTAACGATGAAATGACCTTGCTTGAGTGCATTAAAGTTTTTGGTACTGATGTACAGTGTAAGTGATCCATTTTGTCTGTCACAAACCAATATTCTTTGAAAGTCCTCAGTGTTTTAGATGCAATTCAGAAAGTAATAGAGAAGGAGACTCAACCCTCAAGGAAGTTGCAATCGAAAGGCAGTCTGTCCTTTGATGGTGAAATGTTCTGCCAGGTGAAGTGCCTGCTTACTCCTCTATGGAGAGAGATTGTCTTTCGCCTTGCTGCTATCCAGTGAGAAGTCCGTGCCCTTAACTATTAGTTTCAGAGAACAATGTGGGGAAGAGGAAAGTCTTCAGAATACTTTTCTAATCTAATACAGCATTTAACTTGCCAAAACCCAGATTTTGTTCTTTTACTTCTGTTGTCTTCATGTGGAAGAACTGTGTTTGCATTCAGAATGCTGCCAGTTTACCAACACCTGCCATAGCTACTAATTCAGGGGTAAAGAGAAACCCAGGATTTTTCAGCACCAAGTATTGCAACCAGTGAGGCAGCATAGAGAGAGACAACCTGGACTTTTTTATTGTCCCGTTAGACATAAGTGCTCTATAGTATGTCATTCCATAGTGCCTGGGTTTTGGCCTTGAAGGACCTGATGAGGTGATGAAGGATCCATCGCTTTTGTGTCAGAGTCCTGATGTTTCTGTCCATGGTCTCTATTTGTAATACCTCGGAACTTTCACCATGCTTGTATAAGTTCAAGAAGTGTCGGCCTCAAATTACAATGGAGTTTCTGAGTAACAGCTTGTTTGAGAGTATTGGCTGTGGCCAGGAAACAAATAAGCAAAAGAAACTCTTCATCCTCATTTTGTTTTAATTGTTGTAGAACAATAAAAAACTAATTTTAAAGCTATTTTAAAATTTATATGATTTTCATTTACAAAAAGGGTCACTTTCCACCAGACTAACACACACACACACATATATAATAATCTGGTATTCATCACAAATAGACTTTTAGTATCCTGCCATTAGTCTGTGATATTATAACTCATAAGGTACAACTCTTATAGTGTACATTGCACCAATGATAGAGTCTGATAGATTCTGATTGTATTTGGTGGAGGGGGCAGTAACGAGAAAATCTGAGGATTGCTTTATACATTTCATAATATCAGTTAATAATTATCTAATACAGATGTTATAGCTTAAATCATAGTTTCAGACTGTTCCTCCCTGGAGTACTAGAATACAATAGCTTTCTTACTAAGAGAGTGAAAACACAAGTGTAAGCACAGACAAGAATATGTTATTTTGCTTGTGTGTGTTTTCTGCTGTAAGCTTTGGTTCTTGAATATAAGCTAGTGCTGCTAAATATTAAGATGGTTCCTTTACTCTATATACTTATCCAATGATAGAAACCATGGCACTCATTTTGTGGAGATGTGTTTGTTTAACTACTGGAGGTTATCCCAGTGGCAAGTTCATCCTTATTTGATAATAATGAAACATAAGTTTTATATGTTTGCTTGAGTAAGATTGCCATCTGGTAAATAATATGTTTTGTGAGTGTTTGTAACAATCATGGTTTAAGCCAAAATTGACTTATCATGATTGCTGCAAATAACACTTGAGTGTCCTAACTGATTTGATTTTTTTTCTTTGTTGAATTGAGAAAATGTATTTTATGAAGCTTCCTGCATTTATTTTTAAAGTATTTTGTGGGTTTTAAAGCTTGAGTTTTCAAAAGCAATAATTACAGTTGATTACTATCTCCATACAGTACTTCTGCTCTAAAGTAGAAAAAAAAAGATTGTTTATACAGCATCATAAGTATTGTTTATATATATGTGTATATATGTGTGTATAACCAAATATATAAATAAATATAAGAAATATATATTTGGTTTCACTATCAACAAGTTAGAAGTTTATTTCTTTATGAATTGAAGAACCCTAAACATTTTCACCTTGGTAGAATAGTATATTAAGAAAGCATATCTAAACAGATCAGCCAGGAGTATCTTGGTGTATTATTTCTCAGGCAGTAATAGCATTAGAAGCAGTTGTGGAAATGGTTTCCAACCCATTATCTCTCCTTAAAAAGGAGAAACTTATGATAGAAAAAGTGTTTTTTTTTCCCCTCAGCCTAAGTGAAGTTGAGATTGTCTTTTCTCCATGTCACATGTAAAACGGCTTTTCTAGTTTCCACGGGATTAATTTTCCACATATCAGTTCAATTTGAAGACTTCAAGTGAGATTCAATGACTTGTTCTTGAAAATGTCAATTAAATTCTTAGTCACTTTGCATATCAAAAGGAATAGAAAGAAATGGGTATTTAGGCTAGAAATTTAGATGATCCTAGAAAGGGGGTCTATAGTTGATTAGTGAATTTTGGTTAGAAGACCAGGAGTTTGATTCTTCATGCCCATCAATTATTTTCACTCTCTTCCAAGGTCAAGGTTGTGGCACTTGGCTAGAGTTGGTTCTCCTGTTTTTGGGTGATGTGATCTGAAAAGAAATAGGGGAGGCTGAGAACATAATTGGATCAACACAAATCCATATTCTCCTTTTCAAAATGTTCTTTTTATCTTTTCTTATATTTTGGAAGACTTTATCATATCTTCATTAGAATGGTTTTCTGTACATATAGAGCATTCATAGATACTTTCCTTGATTTCATCTCTATCTCTACCCACCCCCATCCTCAATTGATAATCTTTCTTTTAGGAAGTTTATTTTCATTTACAAGTTCAGCTTCCACTTGCATGTGTATAGCTCCAAATATACATTGTTGTCCCTCAGCTTTAGATCTCTGCCATGCATACATCAGCACTCCCAATAATTGATAAGTGGCCTCTTAAACTATTGTTAGAGTTCATTATCATCCCTCTCCTCTTGCTTTTCCTATATTCATGACTTCATACATACCCAAGTCTCTGGACATACTGCCTTTATTTTATTATTATTTTATTTTTATCTTCCTTTGAGGGATGGAGAGGGCCCATGCAACACATTACCTCACAGGTGCTGACCAGAAAATTCTAGATTGATAGGTTTTAAAAGTCCACTCCTGGAGAGGTTGAAACTTCAGTTAAGTCTTGTTTGCCATCCCGTAGGCAAGTAACTCTGCCTTGGACCTGTGGCTTTTTTTTTTTTTCTTCCTGTCTTTTATTATTATTTTTTTATGTTTTTATTTTATTATGTTATGTTAATCACCATACACTAACTACATCATTAGTTTTTGATGTAGTGTTCCATGATTCATTGTCTGTGTATAACACCCAGTGCTCCATTCAGTACATGCCCTCTTCAATACCCATCACCAGGCTAACCCATTCCCCCACCCCCCTCCCCTCTAGAACCCTCAATTTGTTTCTCAGAGTCCATAGTCTCTCATGGTTTGTCTCCCCCACTGATTCCCCCCCTTCATTTCTCCCTTCCTACTATCTTCTTTTTTTTTTTTAACATATAATGTATTATTTATTTCAGAGGTGCAGGTCTGTGATTCAACAGTCTTACACAATTCACAGCACTCAACCATAGCACATACCGTCCCCAATGTCTGTCACCCAGCCACACCATCCCTCCCACCCCCACCATTCCAGCAACCCTCGGTTTGTTTCCTGAGATTAAGAATTCCTCATATCAGTGAGATCATATGATACGTCTTTCTCTGTTTGACTTATTTCGCTCAGCATAATACCCTCCAGTTCCATCCACGTCATTGCAAATGGCAAGATTTCATTCCTTTTGATGGCTGCATAATATTCCATTGTTCCATTGTATATATATATACCACTTCTTCTTTATCCATTCATCTGTCGGTGGACATCTTGGCTCTTTCCATAGTTTGGCTATTGTGGACATTGCTGCTATAAACATCAGGGTGCACATACCCCTTCAGATCCTTACATTTGTATCTTTGGAGTAAATACCCGGTAGTGCAACTGCTGGGTCGTAGGGTAGCTCTATTTTCAACTTTCTGAGGAACCTCCATACTGGTTTCCAGAGTGACTGCACCAGCCTGCATTCTCACCAACAGTGTAGGAGGGTTCCCCTTTCTCCGCATCCCCGCCAACATCTGTCATTTCCTGACTTGTTAATTGTAGCCATTCTGACTGTGTGAGGTGGTATCTCATTGAGGTTTTGATTTGGATTTCCCTGATGCCAAGTGACGTTGAGCACTTTTTCATGTGTCTGTTGGCCATTTGGTTGTCTTCTTTGGAAAAATGTCTGTTCATGTCTTTTGCCCATTTCTTGATTGGATCATTTGTTCTTTGGGTGTTGAGTTTGATAAGTTCTTTATAGGTTTTGGATACTAGCCCTTTATCTGATATGTCATTTGCAAATATCTTCTCCCATTCTGTCGGTTGTCTTTTGTTTTTGTTGACTGTTTCTTTTGCAAAAGCTTTTTATCTTGATGAAATCCCAATAGTTGATTTTTGCCCTTGCTTCCCTTGCCTTTGGTGATGTTTCTAGGAAGAAGTTGCTGAGGCTGAGATCAAAGAGATTGCTGCCTGTGTTCTCCTTTAAGATTTTGATGGACTCCTGTCTCACATGTAGGTCTTTCAACCATTTTGAGTCTGTTTTTCTGTGTGGTGTAAGGAAATGGTCCAGTTTCATTCTTCTGCATGTGGCTGTCCAATTTTCCCAACACCATTTGTTGAAGAGACTGTCTTTTTTTCCATTGGACATTCTTTCCTGCTTTGTCGAAGATGAGTTGACCATAGAGTTGAGGGTCCATTTCTGGGCTCTCTATTCTGTTCCATTGATCTATGTGTCTGTTTTTGTGCCAGTACCATACTGTCTTGATGATGACAGCTTTGTAATAGAGCTGGAAGTCTGGAATTGTGATGCCACTGGCTTTGCTTTTCTTTTTCAACATTCCTTTGGCTATTCAGGTTCTTTTCTGGTTCCATACAAATTTTAGGATCATTTGTTCCATTTCTTTGAAAAAAGTTGATGGTATTTTGATAAGGATTGCCTTAAATGTGTAGATTGCTCTAGGTAGCATTGACATCTTCACAATATTTGTTCCTCCACTCCATGAGCATGGAACGTTTTTCTATTTCTTTATGTCTTCCTCAGTTTTTTTCATGAGTATTTTATAGTTTTTTGAGTACAGATTCTTTGCCTCTTTGGTTAGATTTATTCCTAAGTATCTTATGGTTTTGGGTGCAATTGTAAATGGAATCGACTCCTTAATTTCTCTTTCTTCTGTCTTGTTGGTGTATAGGAATGCCACTGATTTCTGTGCATTGATTTTATATCCCGCCACTTTACTGAATTCCTGTGTGAGTTCTAGCAGTTTTGGGGTGGAGTCTTTTGGGTTTTCCACATAAAGTATCATATCATCTGCAAAGAGTGAGAGTTTGACTTCTTTGCCAATTTGGATGCCTTTTATTTCTTTTTGTTGTCTGATTGCTGTGGCTAGGACTTCTAATACTATGTTGAATAGCAGTGGTAAGAGTGGACATCCCTGCTGTGTTCCTGACCTTAGGGGGAAAGCTCTCAGTTTTTCCCCATTGAGAATGATATTCATTCGACATACTGCCTTTAAACTATGACTCTGAAATCTGCATTTCTACTCTAAAGAGATTACCTTCCTGCCCACAATCTGTTCTTCCTTTTGTTTTGTCTGTTTCAGAGAACAGGATTACCTCCACCCAGAAGCTAAAGTCAGAACCCGGTTGACATCCCAGATTCTTCCTGTCACCTTATCCTCCAATCTAATTGGTAACCATGGTCGGCCTTTAAGTAGCTCTCATATCTATTCCCTCCTTTCAAGTCCTACCACTTCTGCCTTAAATCGAGTCTTCATAATATTTTGTCTGGATATGGTAGATATTTTATAACCAGTTCATCTTGCCAGCTAGCCTTTTCAATGTCATCCTCCAGATCCCTCCTAGAATGATCATTGAAAATGCAAATCTGAATATACCCTTCTTTATTTAATATCCATGACATTCCTGTTCACTATTCTGTCAATAGAGACTAACACAATGATTGGCACATAATAATAATGGTATTCACCTCATAATGTTGTTTTAAGAATTAAATTAGCTTATTGATATAAAACATAAATATTAAGCATTAGTTACCATTATTGTTATCATCGTTGTGGAAGTAATTATAATAAAGGATTTAGTGATATCTGTAAAGGAACAAACCATTTTCAGGATAAAGTTCAAACCTCTGTTATAGCACAAAAGAACCACTGTGGTCTGGCTCTGCCAGTATTCTAGCATCATTTCATGCTATCTCCATAAACCCCTCTCTGCTCCAGAAATTCTGAACCTCCAGCACTTTGGAGGATGGGTCATGGTCTCTTACCTTCACAACTTTGTGTATACCAGTTTCTCTGCATAAAATGCTCTCATTTGAATGCTTTTCTGCTTAGCTTATAGTTACTTATCCTGCAGACTTCAACCTAGGTGGCCCTTTTCTCTTATGCTGGGTTAGGGATCTGTCCTTTGTCTTATAACATCCTGGGCATAACTCAAACACAATAGTTATTACATTAATACAGTAATTTTGCTTATTTGTCTGTCTTACCTGCTTATGAACTTCTTGCTGATAGAGACTTTTTATCACCTGGGACAGTGGCTGGCACAAGACAGCTATTCAGTGAATCAGTGTCATTTTCCATCCTATGGTTTCAGTTCTTGCTGTTTATTCTCCTTTGGATTTTCTTCCTCTTCTTGGCTTGACTTAACTCAGATGCCATTTTTAAAATGAACCCCTTTATGACCTATTTGAACAATCTCTTTCCCATTACACCGTTCATGACTAATGTCATAGCATGTGGAGAAACATGGGTTTCAAGTGGGGCACAGCTGCCTTTTAGCTGGGAGACTTAGGATGGGTTACACTCTTTTTGAGCCTTGATTTTTTTATCTATATATTGTGATATCAGTGCTGCCTCATAAGATTACATGAGCCATTATGGGTGGAGAACAGGAGAAAATATGTGTAAAGAGCCTGGCACTGTTGGTGGTTGTAAATATTTCTACCCTGACCATAGTGTCCAACTTACAGAGATTCTCATCACTGACAGATGACAATTATCTTATTTAGAAATGGGAAAAATAAAATCCATCCTGGATATTGATAATTATTTTCCCTGGAAACAAATCTACACATCTGGAAAAATTAGAAAATCTTTATAGTATGTAATTATTTTTGAAATCTTTTGTTTTTAGCCCTCTTAACAATCTTGCCCCATATGTCTTATTCACATTTCACAATTTAAACACTGGTATTCAAATAGATTTAAAAATTTGCCTAATAATTGTCAATAAGTGTAAAGATTTTTAAAACTATTGGTATCTTTTGACTCAACAGTTCCATTTATGTGATTCCATCCTAAAGAAACAAAATCAGAGGAGTACACAAAGATGTATGTGTTTGCATATTTACCATGGGCTTTCTTATAATTATATAAAATTAAGAAAAAAAAAGCCCTGAATTTCCAAAAACAAGGGATTACTTAAATTGCATATGGCACATTCACAAGAGTGAAGACTTGAATCTTTATGCATTAACATGCCCTAATATGTTTGCTTTTTAATACCTTTAAACATACCTAATATGTTTGCTTCTTGAAGTTTTTAAAATGAATATTGTGTTTTTTTTTTAAGGATTCCTTCATTTGTAAATTTGGGAACTGAAGGTCAAATTTGTAATTTTTTTTTTTTTCCTGTATCTGGCCTGTCCAATTTTTATATCTTCTGGTAACTACTGATCTGATTTCTTTTTCTGGAGGTATATAAGGATTTCTGCTAGTTTTTGTGTTGAAAATTTTAGGCCAACTCAAACTAGAAGTGTGAATTTCAGCACAAGAAAAGCCATTATTAGAAAAGGAAGTCACTTATAGTATTCCAAAACAAACCTATCATTTCTGGAGAGCCGAACAATTTACTTAGCCAATGAGGATATAAATATTTGCATATCTGATAGACTAATGCCAGCCCTAGATTTAACACAGTGCACAGCTGCTGTCGGCTGATGATTTTACTCCTGCAAACTCAAATATTAACTAAACCAAATGATAGATTTTTAGCTTCTATTGATAGAAATTTTACAAAGTGGCTTGAATACCTGAGATAAAAGACATTCATGTTTTTCCAAGATAAATGTAATTGTTTATAAAAACTGCCCCAAATAGCGGTGTTAAAAAAATGTTTGATGGGGCGCCTGGGTGGCTCAGATGGTTGAGTGTCTGCCTTCGGCTCAGGTCATGATCCCAGCGTCCTGGGATCAAATCCCGCATCGGGCTCCCTGCTCCTTGGGAGCCTGCTTCTCCCTCTGCCTCTCTCTCTCTCTCTCTCTCTCTTTCTCTGTCTCTCATGAATAAATAAAAAAAAAATCTTAAAAAAAATGTTTGATGTTAGAGGAAGATGCATGTGAAAAGACAGTGTTAGAAAAATGATATAATGCAACAAACTGGGTTTTCAAACCACCCAGTTTTCCATAACATAAAAATAAATCCTCTCTACTCACTCCAAAAGACTCTTCAGGATTACTGTTAGAAAATGTTAACTTTCCTTATTTCTTCCATTTTTCTGTAGACCCAGTACATTGGAAATGTGTTAAACTCTTTGATCTATAGCAAATCGAGTGTTCTTTATGTTACAGGAGATTTTAAAAACTGATTTTTCAACTTTTAAAAATGATTGATTTTGACATAAATGTATTAAAAAAATCCATCCTTTTGCCTGCTTGGTTAGCACCACCACAAGAAAAAAACACACACGCACAAAGCCTGAGGTGAGGTCATCCTCACAGAAATGTGGAGAGGGGAGCACTCAGGGTAGGCGTGCTTTGCTTGGGCATCCGGAGCAGTGTGATTAAAAAGCAATTTCTGCCATGTCTCCTTCACACTAATAAACCATTCCATGTGAAAGCTCTCCAGGAATAAATGTGCTATGCTAAAAAGTTGGGTCAATTTTACAATTTTAAAAACCAAACACAATAATACACATAAAAATAGTGACCATTTAGTGAATTCTGTGCAAAAAGGAATGATCTGCTTTGGTGAAAACTTCCAAGTTAGGGAGCCTGAGTTTTGCCTCATTGATTTTGGGCATTATTTAATTCTTTGTACTTTATTTGCCCTTTATAAAAATATGGGGCAATTATCCTTCCCTACTTAATAAGATTGATCAAAGATATACTTCTATTTCAGAAAATACTTTTGGGGCACCTGGGTGGCTCAGTGAGTTAAGCATCCAGCTTTTGATTTCAGCTCAAGTCATGATCTCAGAGTTGTGAGATCTAGGCCCATGTCGGGTTCCGTGCTGGGCATGGAGCCTGCTGAAGATTTTCTCTTTCCCTCAGCCTTCCACCTCTCTCTCTCTCTCTCTCTCTCAGAAAAAAAAAAATTCTTTCAGTATTTTAATATGCTATTGAATAATACAAGATGTTGTTAATAGCATGAGTTACAATAAGCCGGTTGACATTAGCTTTCAGAGAAGAAAGTCATATAAAGATAATTTGGACTTAAATTTGCCTCTTAAAATAAAATGCTTTGAACCAAAACAAGTCAGTGTGGAATTGTCATTAAGTTGTCAGACAGGGTGAGAAGAAGGTTCTAATTTTGCCTCTGTCCCCTATTAGGTGTGTCTCCTTTAGAAAGTTTTTAAAATTCTTTGTCTCAGGTTCCTGTTCTGTAAAACTTAGGCTTTGAACAGATTATATTGAAGATCCAGTTTTAAAATTCTATTTGTAGCATGAATCATAATTTATTCCCCTTTGGGAATATTTTATTTGACATTTCTTTAGATCATAAAAGCTGATTAAAAATTTTAAGAGACATAATGCAAGAAATCTGATCTAATTGAGAACAATCCTAAAAACCATGTGTGGCAGGGTGGGTGGGAATGATCGGTAACATTATACATAGGCAAAATTCTCATATATATATATTTCTGGTAGCAACTTTATTTATTTTTAAAAAGATTTTATTAATTTATTTGACAGAGAGAGAGAGACAGTGGGAGAGGGAGAAGCAGGCTTCCCACTGAGCAGGGAGCCCGAAGCGGGACTCGATCCCAGGACCCCGGGACCATGACCTGAGCTGAAGGCAGACGCTTAACGACTGAGCCACCCACGTGCCCCTGGTAGAAACTTTAAAACTCTCTTTGGAAAGCTGGTGGGAAAGTCAAAACATTTTTTAGATGAGACCTGATGATTAAAGATGTCAGATTGACTTAATGTAAGAAACTTGACTTAATTGATACTAGGCCTAAATAAGGAGGATGGATGGGAGCTTCCCCTAACCAAAGCTTGGTGAAGATGCAGAACAGTGGAAATTCTCATACAAACTGGTGTCCTGTGAAGTTAAATTTAGACCTGCCCTATGGCCCAGCAACACTACTCCTAGGTATTTACCCAAGAGAAATGAAAACTTGTATCTACAATAAAAGATTTGATAGGAAAGGTTATAGCAGCTTTATTCATAATAGCCCCAAACTGAAGCAATCAAAATGCCCACGAATAGGAGAATCAGTAATTGTGGCAAATTCATTCAGTGAAATACTAACCAATGATATAAAGACATACTGATTCATTCAACAACATGGATAAAACTCAAAACCATTGTGTTGAGTGAAGGAAGCTTGATATGATAACATACAAAGCTGAAGAACATATGAAGCTGAAGAACAGGCAAAACTATGAGTGAATGATGATTGATTAAAGGAGACATGAGAGAACATTCTTGAGTGATGAAAATGATCTATATCTTGATTGGGGTAGTGGTTATATGGATATGCATATTTATCAAAACAAATCAAATTAAACTCTTAAGATCTGTGCATTTAACCGTATGTAAATTTTCCCTCAATTAAAAAAAAGTGTGGGAGGAGTCTTTTATGGTAAATGGAAAAGTTGACAATGGAAGGATTAAGGACCTACCTTATAGAAAACAATAGGATGTTAGTGGTTTATGGGCAGGAAAGGAGATATTATTTACAGCAATGATTGGAAGAGATGAATTCACTTAGTTCTCAAGTAGAGAGTGTTCTAAGTTTAGACAAAGCATCAGTCTGTAGGCATTTCACTCTGCCCTTCATGCTGATAGGAAACAAACAAACAAACAAAAAAATAAATCTCCTTTCTCATATTATATTATTCTTCATGATTTCAGAACTTCTAATAACATAGGCACCTCCTCTAGTTTGGAAAATAGTAGATATTCCTAGTCTGAAAGACTGGATTTGTTCTATATTGTTCTTTTAAAGGCCCCCAGGTGATACCCCAAATTCAGTTTCTATACCTAACACTCAAGAAGAACATGAGGTATTTGTTAGACAAAACAAGAGGATGGAGGTTTGTATACAGGAGAATAGCTAGTAATTGAGATGTGGTTCCAAACACAGGCAGCCACAGGGACTAATAATCATTTATCCCTTCCACATGAATTTTTGAGAGTGGATGCAGAGCCCTAGGTTTTAATTGTGTGTGAATTGAGTGTTCGTGAAAGTGAATGCTGGTTAGCCTAGCTCTGCTAGAATGCATATTTTCTGAGCACCTAGGCTGTTGTTGATCAGTATGTTCTGTTATGATTAGGGTGGGAAGTGGGTGGGGAAGTTCATTTGTGACTGATGGGTCAGCTCAAACATAAACAGATTTTGACTCCAGGTTATGATACATAATACATATTTCTTTCATTAATAATCAGTTCAGTAACCTGAATCAGTTTTCATATAATGTAACTTCACAAAACCCCAAAATCACTTTGTATTCTGCTTTGATTAATCTACTATAAATCAGGCTGAAAACTCCATTTGATATAGATTAAAAAATACCTTCAACAAGTCAACTTCAGACTAGTAAATTAATTGTTTATGTAAAGGGGGACCTGGGTGATTTATAAAGTTCCTTTGAAACACAGCGTAGTATTATAAAGGAACTATTAAAAAAAAAACTTTTGTAGATAGAAAGGTTCAGTAACTTCCTGGTAATATGTCATTTTTTCATTAAAAATGCTTTTTTTGGGGAACAGCTTTTGGCCTACTTGTTTTAAGATTACAGCTTAAACTACCAACAAAATCATATTTATCTCACAAAATATGTAACCTGTTTATTAAAAAGGCATCTAAATCACTGTCTTCAAATATTTGAAGGCCTGTTATATAGAAGAGGGGGAAGTATCATTCTAGATTGTTAGCTGGCAGCTTAAATGGCAGAAGAGAGGAAGATTTCCAGGAAAACAAAAGAATTTGTAACATTTAGAGAACAGAAGTGGTTACGTTCCTGAAATAGATGTTTATTACCAAAGGGTCCATGCCTCTGAGGTTAGATAATGTCTCAGAAATATTGCATGGGGAATGATGCACTATGTGAAGAATTGAACCACCTCAACATTCCCCAGCAACTCTACCTACTTGATACACATGAGTATTTTTAAAGTGATACTTTCTTTAGAAACAGGTATCTGTGGAAGAGTGATTTCTAACATTGCCATTTAGAAGGGAGAATGGCTTAGTGCACTCCCTTTCTCAAATATGAAAATGCACCTCCCCTCTAAAACCCTCAGTTTGTTTCTTAAGAGTCCATAGTCTCTCATGGTTCATCTCTCCCTCTGATTTCCCCCCCTTCATTTTTCCCTTCCTTCTCCTAATGTCCTCCATGCTGTTCCTTATGTTCCACAAATAAGTGAAACCATATGATAATTGACCTCCTCTGCCTGACTTATTTCACTTAGCATAATCTCCTCCAGTCCCATCCATGTTGATGTAAAAGTTGGGTATTCATCCTTTCTGATGGCTGAGTAATATTCCCGTGTATATATGGACCACATCTTCTTTATCCATTCGTCTGTTGAAGGGCATCTTGGCTTTTTCTAAAGTTTGGCTATTGCGGACATTGCTGCTATGAACATTGGGGTGCATATGGCCCTTCTTTTCACTACATCTGCATCTATGGGGTAAATACCCAGGAGTGCAATTGCTGGGTCATAGGGAGCTCTATATTTAATTTTTTGAGGAATCTCCACACTGTTTTCCAAAGTGGCTGTACCAACTTGCATTCCCACCAAAAGTGTAAGAGCGTTTCCCTTTCTCTCCAACCTCTCCAACACTTGTTTCTTGCCTTGTCAATTTTTGCCATTCTAAATGGTGTAAGGTGGTATCTCATTGTGATTTTGATTTGAATTTCCCTGATGGCTAATGATGATGAACACTTTTTCATGTGTCTGTTAGCCATTTGTATGTCCTTCTTTGGAGAAGTGCCTTGTCTTCTGCCCATTTTTTGACTTGATTATTTGTTTTTTTGGGTGTTGAGTTTAAGAAGTTCTTTCTAGATCTTGGATACAAGCCCTTTATCTGTAGTGTCATTTGCAAATATCTTCTCCCATTCTGTGGGATCCCTCTTTGTTTTGTTGACTGTTTCCTTTGCTGTGCAGAAGCTTTTTATTTTGATGAAGTCCCAAAAGTTCATTTTTGCTTTTGTTTCACTAGCTTTTGGAGATGTATCTTGAAAGAAGTTGCTGTGGCCGATGTCAAAGAGGTTATTGTCTATGTTCTCCTCTAGGATTTTGATGGATTCCTGTGTCACATTGAGGTCTTTCATCCATTTTGAGTTTATCTTTGTGTATGGTGTTAGAGAATGGTTAAGTTTCATTCTTCTGCATGTGGCTGTCCAATTTTCCCAGCACCCTTTATTGAAGAGACTGTCTTTTTTCCATTGCATATTTTTTCCTGCTTTGTCGAAGATTATTTGACCATAGAGTTGAGGGTCCATATCTGGGCTCTCTATTCTGTTCCATTGGTCTATATGTCTGTTTTTGTGCCAATACCATGCTGTCTTGGTGATCACTGCTTTGTAATATAGCTTGAGATTGGGCAATGTGATGCCCCCAGCTTTGTTTTTTTCAACATTTCCTTGGCGATTTGGGGTCTTTTCTGATTCCATAAAAATTTTAAGATTGTTTGTTCCAGGACTTTGAAAAATGTCATTGGAATTTTGATCAGGATGGCCCTGAAGGTCTAGATTACTCTGGGTAGCATAGACATTTTAACAATGTTTATTCTTCCGATCCATGAGCATGGAATGTTTTTCCATCTTTTTGTGTCATCTTCAATTTCTTTCATGAGTGTTCTGTAGTTCCTAGACTATAGATCCTTTACCTCTTTGGTTAGGTTTATTCCGAGGTATCTTATGGTTTTTGGTGCTATTGTAAATGGAATCGTTTCTCTAATTTTTCTTTCTGCAGTTGCATTTTTAGTGTATAAGAAAGCAACTGATTTCTGTGCATTGATTTTGTATCCTGCCACATTACTGAATTGCTGTATGAGTTCTAGTAATTTGGGGGTGGAGTCCTTTGGGTTTTCCACATAAAATATCATGTCATCTGCGAAAAGAGACAGTTTGACTTCTTCTTTGCCAATTTGAATACCTTTTATTTCTTTTTGTTCTCTGATTGCTGTTGCTAGGACTTCTAGTAGTTTTCTCAGCTTTGAGGCATTCAGTAAACATGGCATCTGCATGTTGAATCAAAGTACTGATGCCAGACGAAGCTAAGGGAAGAGTTCTGTGATCCATCACTCTGGAGCCTCTTTCATGTTGAAGAGAAGTCTTCCCTCTGCAGATTCATCAGCACTTTTCCTAAGAATTGGCCGAGATGTCAACTGTGGGTTCTCTCAGTGTCCTGAGCAAGACTACTCTCATGAGCCGTAAAGTTATTGACAACCTCTGGGTACTGCTAACTTTCCTGCCACCCATCTTTCCATTTAACTCTGGACTACCCGTGTCACCCTTAATATGTTTACTCTTTTATATAAAAAATTATTCTCCTTGGGGTGCCTGGATTCTTAGTCGGTTAAGCTTCCAACTCTGGATTTCGGCTCACGATCTCAGGGTCCTGAGGTTGAGCCCCATGTCAGGCTTTGTGCTAAACAGAGAGTCTGCTTGAGATTCTCTCCTTCTCCCTCTGTCCCTCTTCCCACCTTCACATGTGCATGCACTCTCTCTCTCTCTGAAGTAAATAAATCTTTAGAAAAATTATTCTCTCTGGCAGAGAAAGAAAAAAGAGTTGAATGGCTTTACTTTCTCTCTGTTATCAGTTATTTATACCTTCTGTCCCAAGTAGACATTCTAACTCTTTTCATCTTCCTTTTGTTTTAGGTATAGCTTTAAAAGACTTTGTGTTGTCATTAGGGCCCCTTACAAGTCTCCACTAACTTTGGGCTTTCTACTTAAATGATACTGTTCCTATCTTGGAAGGTACATTCTTCAGCATTGGTCCTATACCCCCTTTAACCTATTTTCAGAATCTGCAATTGTCAGGTTGTTCTCTGGGCTGCCACATGACCAGTTTAGATACCGCTCCCATCTATATTGTCAGAATCTCATTTTTTGAAAATCTCCTTACTGTCTTGATCAGCTTTTGCTGTTATGAGTCACTGGCCTGAGTTCTTGCTTATCTTTCCATGTACCACTTTAAAATCATCTTTTCCAAAGTCTGTTTGTACCAATATAACTTTGCTCAGCTCTTTCTTATTTTGACTTCTTGAACTCTGAAATAACGTGGTCACTTTAAAAACATCTGATGTCCCCAAACTCTAAGTTCTTACATTTTTATGACATTTAAATGCCACATTTATTTTCAAAATTGGTTTCTTGCTACCAAAAATATATTTGTCTTGTTTCTTGGATAGAATGCAAATGTTTTATTTCCACTGCATGTTTATTGGATGTTATTACAACTTGCCATGCACTGAATGCCCTATTTGTGTAGGTAGACACAATGCCAAGTTTTTCAAATGTAATTTATTTTAATTAGAAAGTATTTTATTAGTATCCATGTTCCTAGAATTATGTTAAGGTAAAACTAAGAAAAATGTAGGACTTGGTCCCTGTCTTCAAATTACTTAGTATATGCTTATGAAGAAAAGGCAGAGTAATAAAACAAATAGCAAACAATATGAAATAATCAGTGTGGTAATGTATCTATTTGTTTAGCCATTCATTTAACTGACTTATTGTGCATCTACTATATATCAGATTCTTCAGTAGACACCTGGGACACAAAGGGAGGGATGGGAATGAGGAATGTATATGATTACAATATGCACGGTGAAAGCTAACAGAAATGCACATGCAAAGCACTATGAGAATCCAAAGGAAGAGGAGACCAACATGGTTTGTACCCCTCAGAGAATACCTCACAGGAGAAGGGCAGGAGTTTCAACCATGGATTGGCTTTTACCAGACAGTAAGATGGAGAACAGAACTCTTCATAAAGGGAATAAAACAAGCAAAGTGTGGAAGCACAGGAAACTGGGCAATGCTGGATGGCTGAGTATTTGCTTTGTTATATTTGGGGGCAAAGGCTAAAGGTGAGCGCTGAAAAGCAGGGATTTAAAATTGAGTGTTTAAACCAATGGTTTTCCATTTGTGCCTCTGCAACTCCATAGAGACTATAGAGTGGGGCTATGCAACACAGTCTGATCTGCAGGGCTGGGCTCTAGGCCTCCCGCCCCCACTGCCACCAGGACAGCTCCTCCTTTTTTTTTTTTTAATCTACTAAGCTTTGAGTCAGATTTTTGAAAGCATTGCTCTGGACCCATTTTTAAAAAAATGAAGCCTACAGCAGTGGACCAAGAGGAGATCCTGATAGACTTTAAACAGAGAGGCAACATGATCATCCCAGAGGTGAGTAAAAGAGAGACAGGAAGCAGGAAGGCTAGTTAGGGGGCCATTGCATTAACATGTTTATTCTTTAGAAATGTATTTATTGTGCACTGACCATGTGTAAGGTTAGGCTAGTAAGGTCCAGGACCGTGAGAGTTGGAAGTATAGAGAGAGCTTTGTTTTTGACAGCTTTATAACAGAAGCAGAACTTGAAGTGGTTCTTGTGTAAGGAGATTAGGAGGGCTGAGCCTCTTTGAAGTTTTTTATTTTGATGTGATTTCAAAATTACAGAAAATTTGTATTTTATTTACTTTAAAAATAATTAAATCTTATAGAATGCCATATAGAGACATGGAAACATTCATATTTATGTCTTTGTTTCTATTATATTTCTATTTCTATAATGATGGAGATAAAGATAATGACTATCTTGGATTCTTGAGTAATCCATACTGTGAACTTTCAGAACCTGAATTCTCGGGATAACATTACTCTCTCTCTCTTTTTTTTAAAGATTTTATTTATTTATTTGAGAGAGAGAGACAGCGAGAGAGGGAACACAAGCAGGGGGAGTGGGAAAGGGAGAAGCAGGCTTCCCACTGAGCAGGGAGCCCGATGCAGGGCTCGATCCCAGGACCCTGAGATCATGACCTGAGCCGAAGGTAGTCGCTTAACCAACTGAGCCTCCCAGGCACCCAGCATTACTGTCTTTTTAACCAAGATAAATATAGCTCTTTCCATCCCAGTCACTGGACTCTCTAGTTAATGTGAATGTGAAAGACTAACCTGGGTCTATGCCCTGCTTCCTGGTCCAGGTGGACAGGGAGCCCAGATGGATGTTCAAGTGCCTCTAGGACTTTCATAGTCTGCTTTGTTGAGTTTGTCATTGGGTTATAAGATGCCACACATCTCTGACATTCTTGAAGAAACTAAAAATAAACCCGTAAGGCTGATTGAATAACTGGAATTCTGTCTAGAGGATGGGATTAATTGAGAAGAATCCTTTGTGGGTTTACTGTGTGCCAGGCAATGTACTCATCTCATTTCTCATTATTTCAATTAATTCTCAGATCAAAGAGAAAAACTATTATTCTTCTCACTTTATATATGAGGAACCTGTGACTCAGAGTTGCTCTCTAACTTGCCAAGACCACAGATAGTGGGTGGCAGAGCTGGGATTCAACCCAGGGATGGTCACACTCCAAAGACCGTACTCTTAACCACTAATGTTATGTTGTCTCCTGAGGATTCAAGCCTATGCTCAGAGCAGAGATTTGTCTAGAAACTCCTCTGGGAGAGGCTTGTGGGAATTTGACAGCCTCAAGTGGTTATCTTGGCTTTAGACTCTCACAGCCCGGTCCCTAGGGCCTGCCCTGTGACACTGCTCTATCAGTTAGGAATTGTGTTCTGATGATAGTAACAGAGATGGGAAAGTCTGGGGCCTAATAAGTTAGAAGTTTTCCTCTCATATGAAGGAAGCCTGTGAAAGGCCAGGTAGGCCAGGCAGGTTGACTTCCCAGGGGCATCAGGAGCCTGAGTTCTTTTCTGTTTATGTTCCACCATCCTTAGCGCCAGTCAGTAGAAAGATGGTGACCTGAATCTCCAGCTGTCATAGCCAGGCAGGAAGAAAAATGGGAAGGAAAAAAATGGTTTCCAGCTGTCCATCAACTTATCAAAGAGCCTTCTCTGTTAACTTCTCATTGACCAAAAAAACTCAAAACAAAAAACGAACAAAAAATATAGCCACATAATCATATGCAGATGCAAAAAGCAGGCTGGGAAATAGACTCTGTTAGCTGAGTACAGTGCCTCCCTAAATAAATGTAAGATTATTATAAGAGAAGGGTGGAATGAATACTAAGTGGACTGCTCATTCTCTCTAGCACATCTTCCTCCTAGGAGCTTTATACAGTTTATTTCCTGGTTCAATATATATAAATGTATTTCAAAATAAAATTATATGGTGTTACTTTAAAAAAACAAAAAAAACAAAATAACAACAACAACAACAAAAACAAAAGGTGTCTTATGAAACCTGTGTTGGATCTCTACTGGGGTTCACGTGCTGAAAACCAGCGCAATGAATTACAACATATTTTTATAATCTTACTCATGGAATTGACAGCCACTCTCTTTAATTCTGGATCTGAAGAGTTGGAACCTGCTTTGGAATATTATTTTGTAAATAATCTTTGAATCTTTGACCTCAGTGGATCTAATGGCACAGACAGATAACTCTTGTCTTTAGCATATACATAAAGACTCTGAAGCCAAAGAAAGTAACAACCTTTATTCAAAGTTGAGGCTAGGCACTGTGATATGTGACGGCCAGTTCAGTGACTTAATCATTGTTTTCCTAATGCATCTTTCTTTTATGTTTGTGGGTCATTCAGTCAAAAGCTGTGCTTCTCAGAGATGGAGGAAGGCCTAAGATCCTTGTGTATTTTGATAAGAATTATTAAAAAAGAAAAGGCATACAAAAACAGGGTTCCTAAATTGTAATGTTCAAGTGTTACATTTGAAGATGCACATTTTAAATGTTTACAAGTAAACTGTTAATCTGTTTTACAGCCATCTCTCCCACTCCCAGCACACACACACAGAAAATATCCTCAGCAGCCCCACAATGCTATATTATTGTGCAAATTCCACTAACAGCATTTATTTAAAACACTTCATACTAAGGTCAATGTGTTAGGAATGGCTGACCTATGCTGAAGCAATGAACAGCCCTAAGATTTCAATGGCTGCATACAATCAAAGTTTTGTTTTTTTCTTTCATGCAAAGTCCACTGCTGCTCTTGATGATTCTCCAGGGAGACCTGGTGATTCAGCAGTTTAGGCTGACTAATGCTCCCCTTTCCCATGACTGCACTGTCAGGAACACAGGGTCTCCTTCCATTAGGAGGGATAGAGGTATAATAGAGAAGATCATTTTAGCTCACTTTTCATCCTTTATTTATTTTTTATTTTTTAAAAAGATTATTTATTTATTTATTTATTTATTTAGAGTGTACACATTTGTATGAGTGGGGGGAAGGATAGAGGGAAAGAATCTCAAGCAGACTCCTGCTGAGTGTGGAGCCTGTTGCAGGCTCTATATGGGGCTTGATCCCATGACCCATGAGATCACAACCTGAGCCAAAACCAAGAGTTGGACGCTTAACTGACTGAGCCTCCCAGGTGCCCCACACTTTTTATCCTTTAGACCTAGTGATATGGCTTTTGTCTAACTGCAAGATGGCTAAGAACTGAATTTCCTGAGTTCCTGGAAGGAGAAAAGAATATGATGAGCATTATTTGTACCATAGTCCAATAATGGGACGATTGTTAAATGTTCTATGATGAACACACATCATCTTTCAATCCAGCCAGTATTCCTCTCTGTGTATAAAGTTGGTCTAAATTTGAGGCCTTTCATGAATCTGAGGTCAAGACCAAATGACTCTGCCTCTCTCTTGCCAAATCTCTCCATGACTGGCCATGATAGAGAGTTCAGAAACACTATGAAACAGAAACACCAAACATACTATGTAAACATGGATTTCTGGAACTGACATGTCCATAGTGAAACAGGTACTCAATACATAATTTTGAATGAATGTTGGATGGATGAGTAGATTGTTCTTGAAAACATCCTTCAAGTTCAGGCACTGTAATTGGTTATCATTTCTAGTCAGTTGGACATCTGCTCTGTATTTATTATTAACAGAGTCCAATTGAAATTTCCATGTAAATAGGAAACTGAAAACTCCCCCTGCACTCTTTGAATCTTTCATCAGGATACTTCCAGTCAGAGTCACCAAAAAAAGAGAAGGAAAGACTTATCCCTTAAGGGTAGGGACGGAGTATTTTGTGAGCTACTATGTACACACGGGGTATCTAACAACTTCCTAGTCTCCTTCAATGGCTATCGTTCAAAACCAGTCTTTTTATGTCCCTCTATGTTCTCTTTAAAAAATTGAAATTTTGAGGTGGGACATTTAACCATTTTCTTCCATATTGTTTGATTTATGTACCATAAACTTTAGGAGATTTCTCTACATTTAGATAATAAGTAATAATTTTGAAAATGAGAAAGCGACATTGCACTGGATAAAAGGTTGTATATTTTTATATCACAGATGGAAAAGAAAACTAAGATGAAATTTTGGTCTAAGGCATCCAGAGGAAATAGCCATTTGAACATATGTGTGGATTTCCCAACTAGGAGTCTAGATATGCTTCCTATATTGATTCTATTTATTGAGCCCCATTTAGGGAAATATAGTTGACCCTTGAACAATGAGGGGCTTAGGGGCACCAATTGCCCACACAGTAAGAAATCCACATAAAACTTTTGACTCCCCCAAAACTTAACGACCAATAGCCTACTGTTGACCGGAAGCCTTATCAATAGCAGTTAATGCACATTTTGTATGTTATATGTATTACACGCTGTATTCTTACAATAAAGTAAGCTAGAGAAAAGAAAATGTTATTAAGAAAATCATAAGAAAGAGAAAATACATTTACAGTATGGTACTGTATTTATAAAAAAAACCTGACTAAACAACCCATGTATAAGTGGACCTGAGCGATTCAAACCTGTGTTGTTCAAGGGTCACCCATAGCAGCCATGATACTGAGTTCTACCTGTGTTTTCACCTCATTAAAGCTGGTGAGCACTAAGCCAAAATCAGAAGGGTGTGTGTGTGTGTGTGTGTGTGTGTGTGTGTGTGTGGGTGGGGGGTGTGTGTAATGGGAGTTGGTATCAGGAAGGGGAAAGGACACCACTGAATTCTGTCTGTCACAAGTAGTGAGAATTGATGAGAAAGGTTGCTAATGAATTATAGGTGAATAGAAAAAAAGTCTTTCTTGTTGTAGATGGCAAGTCCAGCTTTTACTTTTTTGTTTTTGTGAATGAAGAAATGATCTTGTTATGACTTGACTGATCCAGGCCAAGTTCTTACATAAATTTCTCCCATTTGTTTTTTTAAATTAAAGTCTCTTTGTTCTCAGTTTGAAAAGGACTTTCCTTTCCTTTTTTTTGTTGGTCAACCCCTCTGTGTTTCTGCGGTGTTGAGCCACCAATCTGACTCCAGTAGCACAGTCACACATGTGATGAGATGAGGGACAGACATGGGAGCAGATTGTCCCAGGCGGCTACTTTTCTGCTGACTTGGACACAATCCTAGGGGAAAAAATTATTTAAAATAAGTTCCTCTCTTTAAATCTTTAAAGTTTCTGGGACAGCAGGCAGGGACTTGGCAATGTGCTGGTAATGTGTTTTAGCCAGGATGGTCTTCAGAAATATGCTTGAGAATTATTAACTTGTCTGGGCATAATTTAGCAGTATTTACTGTCTGTTCCTCTGAGTCATTGCACAATCTGTACTGTCCCTGGGATATTTAGACCTTCCTGGCCTGGTCTATTTTGTCATGTAATGATATATAAAGATACAACCATTCTTAAAGTGCAAGCTTGTACCCTGTCGGAGTGTGACCTCTTTAAGTTAATTTTTATGCATCAAAGCTATTTGACATTTACCCAAACAAATTCAAGTCTCTTGGAGAGCATTTTTTTTTTTCTTTTTAATGATAAAACCACCGTTGATCTGACAGCTTGCTCTCCTGGGAAGAGATATTGTGGGTAGCTTTAAAGCCTTAATGCTTCCAAAGTCCTTTTCTACCACCAGTCCCAAAGCAGCGTGTCTGGAGCCGGGGCAGTGTAGCTTGCCATGGCGGCAGCTGGGAGTTTGACAGTGTTATGAAGAATTGCAACTGTTGATCAGTGAATTGTTACAGTGTTGATGACAGCGTTGCAAATTAATTCTGAAATTAACTGAGGGGACATGAAGAGGTCCCACTGCTTATCTGAGAGAAGGAGGGCAGGGTAAAAATTACCAGTGGAGCTGAGTGAGGAACACGTTCAGAAAATCGTGCCTAGTAATCAAGGTGGCTAGTGCAATTTCCATAGTCTTTGGGAGAGGCTAGGAAAATTGGTGGCTGAAAGATACATGTAAAAGAATTATGACTGAATGTTTTCAGTACTTTGTTATTTTAGAAATGATTTATTGAACTCATTGCATCTTAGAAAGGAAGAATTAATAGGTTGCTATTTTCCTTCTGTTTCAAAATTAACCCAATATTTTACAAAATTGAAATACTTTTTCAGAGTTTCTTCTATTTGTCCTGCCTTCCTTCACAGTTCTGTCATAGGGTTTTTTGTTTTTTTGTTTTTTTCTTTTCTTCTTTTTCTTCTTCTTCTTCTTTTTTTTCTTTTTTTTTTTTTTTTTACTCAGAGTACCTTCTAGTGCTCAGTGTTATTTTGGCTACGTGTGCAGAATGCCGTGTACCTTAAACCAGAGGTATCCTTCACCAGTTTGTAGTAGCCATTAACATATGCTTTTCCCAAGGTTTCGTGTACTTATTCTGAGCATGTGCCTTTTACAATGCAGAACACAAGAGACTTGTTTTGTAAGATTAATGAAGGTCACCAAAATTCTCAAAAGTATTCTGATAATTAAGGCTTTGTTTATCAAAAACAAGTTATATTAAGAGCAAAAAGATTCATGGTAATTATTCATAATCTTAACAATTCAAGTGTAGCCACCTCATTTGTGCATTTAATTCTTCTTGTTAATGTTTTGCATAAATCTGCATAATTACTTGAGTTGCCTGTTGTAATTTTGACAGCTACTCAGTTCATGTGCACTAAAGTATATCAAAAGCTTGATGTGCTGAATATTTATAATTTTACGTATGTTCTTGGGATAATATTTTTTCAACAATATTTTTAGTTTTTATAAAATTGACACGGTATACTTGGAAACTTTGCCAAATGTGGCTCTCTAAAACAGAGAACTCGTGAGGGAAATAGACTAACATTTAAAGGTATAGAACCCAACCAGTGCAAATTTTTTCAGTAATCCAGATGAATTATTCCTGTCATGAACTATTTCTCTCTCTTGATTTCTCTCTCTCTTACACACACATACACACAAACACCATACAAAAACCTCATATTATATTTTTTATGAAAGCCTTTTAAAATTACAGAAGACAGACTTTTCTTTCCTTCCCTCCCTCTCTCCTTCCTTCCTTCCTTCCTTCCTTCCTTCCTTCCTTCCTTCCTTCCTTCCTTCCTTCTTTCCTTTTTTTTCTGTAATTATTTTGTAAGAATGAGAATAGCCAGATGCTTGACTGTTATTCTTCCCTTCTGGATAATAGTAACAGTATAATAAATAAATATACCCAAGAACAACCCCTAAGCAAGTGTAAACTTGAATTGTCACCTGAATTCTGTATGGGGCAGGGAGGAAGCCAGGATCCATTTCATTATGAAGTTATTAAAATGAAGGGAAATGTTTGACACAATGTGTGTTTCTTATTTCTTAGTAGGATGATTTTTCAGGTAATATGAGATGTCCGAGAAGTAGCCAGTTTTAATCAATGCAGTCACAGAGAAATAATAGCAGTAAAAGAAATCCATCAATAAAGTGATATTGTGCTTCTTTCCAAACTCCTGGTGGGGAAAAGATTTTATGGATTGAGAAAATTCTAACCTCTTCCAGATAAATGAAAGCAGGCATGATTTCAGAGTGATAGCAGATGTTGCAGTTGTTTGTAAATATCCCTGTGCTTGTGAAATATTGAGGCATTTCAAGCCTAGATCTTAGAGGAAATTTTATTGTTTTTGCTCAGATATACTTGGGGGAGTTTCATCAGTCAGTTGAAGTTGTATAATTGATTGTGCTGATATCAGAATTGAAGTAAGATATTAAAACAAGGTAAGCTTGAAATTCTTGTCACTGGCATTCTCACAGTCGATTTTAAAATATCTCTGAGGTTCTGTTTTGCATGAAAACATTGTAACTCCTCAGATTGCCTGAATTTAAGACTAATTCTTTGGTTTAAAAAATATTGAAGGGGCTCTGTCTTTCATGATGCATAGTATATCTGCAAACACTATTAAATAGATGACATTCTTTGGAAATAAATTTAATAATATACCCAATGTTCATAAATAATGTTACTCTAAGAGTTGATATACACTATCCATTAGCTATACATTGGGATTTTGACTCATAACACTTTTTCCAAAAGTGACGTAAATTTATTAGCTTTCCAGTATTAAACAACATGCCAGTATTTTTGAGTCATTATAATAACTTAAATGAAGAAGCCAAAGAATGAAAATGGTTGCCTAAGAGAACAAAGATCTTGTTAGAACTCAGCTCCTATGAGATGGACATGAGTTCTAGAAGCTTCCCCCATTCCATGCAGATAAACTGCCCCAAGTAATCCATTAACAGAGTTGTTGTTGTTGTTATTTAAATGCTTCTCAGTGCATTGAAAATCTCATTCAATTTTTAAAAAAATTGGGAGGGTGGGGGGAGGCTATTGAATAATACATACTTCTGTGGGGTTATTTTCCAAAAAAGGGATTCTTAAGATGACCAAGTATCAGAGAAATTTGTCTGGAGTCTTTTTCTGTGTATAGGTGTTTCTGTGTATTTGTGATGTGTATGTGTGTATCCATACAAGTTGTGCACACACATACACACACAGGAAATCGGTTAAAGTTGCAAGTGCAGTGGTGTGCTTGTATTTTTCATGTTAATGAGTACTCAGACCTAAGTGAAAAGTTAAAAGGTGGTTGTGTTTAGCTATAGCTGTATCCTCAATGTATGTTGCACACAGTAGGAAACGAACATAAAACCAGTGAAAAAGCCTCAACGTTGAAGCTATATGCATTAATTAAAAGAAGTTTGTTAAACTAAATTTGAAAAAAAACTTCTTTAATTGTGTTTACCCAAAAGCCTTTTCTTTCTAATTTAAATAGCATAAACATCTGGACTAAAGCAATATTAGAATCATGGCAGTAGTCAAGCAAATCTTGTGGAAAATAATGAAATTAGATCCCTGGTGTTGTGACAGAGTAAGGGCAGGATACATCAGTTCGATGTTAATAAAATTTCCATGAATGACTGAATACAATTAAGAAATTGTCAGTTGCGGCAATGAACTTTTGTAGCTCATAGATGTTTGCATCATTTGATTATGCTGGCAATTTAAAATTGTTTGTTAGTGTCTGTGTTGGGATATTAATTATGACCTTTATTACAGCCCACAATTAAACTAGTCATATAGCAACAAGCACACAATGTTGCGATACTACTAAAGGGTCTGAACTATTTAGAGAGGGGTCTGCTGTGTTTGGGCCACCAGTGCCCTTTCAAACTGGAAATGATTTTTAAAAGATTCAGTAGCTAAGAAACTGCAACAACTGGAATGCGTAAGCCCTTTAATACAAGAATTTCTTTTTAATAGTGTTTTAACAGTTTTAATTGCTAACAACATCTGTAAAATTGGAAAAAAGCATTTTTAACTGTGACTCCAAGATAAGCTTTCCCTGTTTCAGGAGGAGAAAACAATTATTCATTGGTTAATTAGCTGTAAACAACTTTTAAAAGACACATCCATTATATATGTAATTATTTGAAAAAAGGCTTTAATGTTATTTGTACTAATGCATAATTATTAGTGCTTGCTAAAAGGATTAACAGTACTTAGATGACCACTATTATTGAGGAGTATCACAGTGAAGAAATGAGATTAGCATCAGGAGGGGATGCATTATGATAAATCAGATAGGGATTTTTGTGTTTGGTTTTTTTCTTTTTGGCATGGTAGAGGTAATGTGGAATCATATTACATTTTCAAAACAATGTTTCAAACTCAAGGAATGGTAGTTTTTCATCTTTATTTTTATGACACATAAAGAAAATACCTCACCAGACAATATATTCCTAGGGTTACATTCCTGCTATGATTTATTTATTTATTTTTAACTCTGAGTGCTCTTTTTCAAAAAATCAACAGTAAATTTTATTTTAAACCTGTGGTTATTAAAAAACAAAGTAGTTACCGATAAAACCATCAGCTATTCAGAGTCATTTGTACTCATGGCAGCTTTTGTGTCATATTTATTAGATCATGTTCCTTGTTCCCTCTGGCATGTTTGATAATTCACAACCATTGGTAGAAACCAAGCACAATAAAAACAAACTATTTCTGCCCGATATTTGGATTTCAGTTGATGAAATTCATTGTTGACTTGCTTCTAGTGTTCAGTGATTCTGGTTGAGAAAGAATAACTTGGAATTCCAAAGTCAAAGAGTTTGGGTATTGGCGTTTCCCCTTCTCTTTTGCTTACTTTGCTTTTTCATTACCTTTTATGGTTACCTGAAGCCATTGTTAAAAAGACTCAAAGTTGTGTATTTCATTTTGCAGTGATGTTGATAAAGATATTGCATAGCCTGGGGACAAACCCAGGGCTTTTGTACTTGTTGCTACTATATATTATAATTAACTCAGCTTAGGTGGTCCAAAGGCTTGGCTTGGGCTTTCTTACCACAGATGTCTGGATTTAATTCCACTCAAGAGCCCTCCCTTTTAGAAAGAACCTAAGTTCTGGGGCTTTGGTTTCAGGATTTGCAAACCTAAATTTCCCAGGATGCCAGTTAAAATCTCAGTGGTGACATCTTTTTTATCTCTCCTTAAGACAGAGAAGCTAAATATTACATGGGGGAAGGCCACTGTGAGATGAGACCTTGCCTAAAGCACTGTGTAGACAGGAAAACTCTTGCATATCTCTCAATAATATAGTCTTTGCTCCAAAGTCCTTGACCAAGTTTTCTACTCTGAACTGAAAATGTGAGTTAGTGTCCTTGTGAGTCACTTCAGCATCTATTGGAAAGCAATGATATTTTGAGTTTGAAATTTTTATAGCATTCGTCCTGAGCTTGCTATCTCTAAGCAAGAGTTTTTTGTCTTAGGTGATAAGGAGCAAACCTGTTTGGGCTGTCACATCGGCAAAGGGATCTAAGCCAGATTCTCTCATGGATTGAGAGACCTTGCCTGTGACATTATTCTGTGGCCATTTAAATTTGAGTGTACTTGACTGCTGATTAATCTGCTAGGTTATTAGAGTCCCCCTCTTAACTTCTCCCCTACCACCATCATGCATTCTAAATATTTGCAGGAGGGGGAGATGGCAGGAAAATTCATCTACAAAACCTATACATTTATTGTATTTTTTTTTTTTTAATTTCAAATTCAAACACAGTCCAGGCCTTTGGCATGGAGGGCATTCTAAATGGATACTGTAGCACTGTTATTTTCATTCGTTTACAGGGAAATTATTACATTTTTAGGAACTTGTGAATTTAAGCATAGATGATTACTTTGAAAACATTGGGGTTTTACAAGTGGGAAGCCTTGTTGCTCAGTTTACTAATTTATTTTGTGATCTGTGACTAAACTGAGTAAAAATGCAAATAGTACAAGGCCCTTTCTATTTTATCACCAGATCAGTTTACTGATGGGAGGATCAGAGTCACTAAACACTCCAACACTCTCGTGATTCCTAAGTAGTTGGGTGTTAAAAGCAGCTAACGCGAGGACTATGGGAAGATTGCGGCGCTTCACACAGGGAGGTTTAAATGAAATCTAGTTATTTATTTTAGGTTTAAAATGAAGAGTCTCCAGCTCAGTTTTATTGGCCATTGTGACAGCACAAACAGGTCTGTTTCCCATCACACACGACAATAAACTGCATTGCTGTGGGGTGGCAAACTCATGTAAAAAGGGAAGCATTTGGCAAAGGCTGAATGAATAAGGCTGCAAGCTTAAAGGGACCCTGTTAAATGCCTTTGTATGTTATTTGCATACAACTTCTGGTTTTAAAAACTGAAAATCACGTTTTTGATTCTTTTTCTTCTTTTGTATTTTGTACGGTTCAAAGAAGTTTCTTTTTATATTTATGACATTAAAAATAATTCACGAAGATGTATTTCTTTTATATGTACATATTAGTATTTTCAGTGAAGCCAGGTCATCAAGGGATCATTGACGAGGGAAACCTATTACGATATCATGCATTGTTATATATGTTTATATATATTGTCACATATGTTTATATATGTTATATATGTTTAAATGAAATTCTACTTTGACTTAATCAGTCTTTCACATGGGATTTATTCTGAAAATCCAGTAGAGGGAGTGTGAAATTCCCAGTGGCTGTACATAGATTGCAGATGCCTTTAAGCAGAAATGATGGGAAATAAGTTCCCAATGTATAGGGATCAGCAGCTTAGATTCATCATCTCATCAACACTTCATAATATGAAAAGATCAGATGTGGCATAAAAGTTGATTTGTTTAAGACTATCTCTTTCAAATGTCTCTTCTTTAAAAATTATTTAATTAGACTAAGTGATGTAGCTCATTTGTGAAATAGATCAGGAAGTAGAAATAGATCAGGAAATAGATCCTCCAACTGAGTTGCAGGAAGTCCATAAATGCAGGTCTGTAGTCCCTTACCCAAAGCCTCTGGGGCAGATGTATTTTTGCATTTCGAAATTTTCTATTTTAGAAAGGTAATATGGTGCATGTACCGCAGATTATGCAATACCTCCAGCTGGGTCTGGGGCAGCACCCTATAATCAAACACATTCATATTTCTGCATTGCAATGTATGAATATTCACACTGAGTGGGATGAATAAAGACTGGAAATAATCTCCTTGAAATTAGTTCAGGTCTGGTTTTGCTGCCATATGAGTTATGAAAAACCTTTCAGAGCTTTTTGTTTCAGAGTTGCAGATGGGAGATTGTAGACCAGTATTTCTATACTCACTCAAACATTCCGGTTATTTTTGGGTGTCATAGTTTTAATTTTTATTTCAGTTGGGTCATAATATATTGCTGTAATCAAACAAGCAAACTGTGGCAAATACAAGAAGAACCTTACTGGGAGACCCAATGTTTTGTTTTGTTTTTAATAAAAAGTCAGCAAATATTTATTAATTAACAAATGTGAGCCAAGCACTGTGCTAGATGCCCAGGGGGGTGCTAGAGTAGTAGAAGCATGGTCTCTGCCCCTGTAGAATTTGTAATGACTTTAGGCATATGAGACTTTCTCTGTCTCTTTTCCTCTTATACACACACACATACACGCACATAGAATAATATCAAGGAGTATATCTATATCTATAGATAGATAATATACACTAAACTGGGCATTCCAAAAAATACATGCTTTAAGTTTGCAACGGCAAAGAGGTTTAAAATCACCTGCCAAATCCTATTGATTGGCAGTGGTTGCTTCTGGTGCTATATTGAGGCTTCTGAGATAAGTCTGAGATTAGTTGCAAGTGCCTCCTTATTGATTATCAATGTATGCCATGGTGATAGGAGAGTGGAGTGACAACAGACATGCCACATGTTTGCCATCCTTTCATATCTAAGTGGTCAGAGTCCAAGATTTTTCTTAAGAGGGATGTTTTATTGTTGCTTATGTTGTACAATTGTTGTTACTATTATTTTTTTAATAATTCCATGTCAGTTTTAAAAAGTGCCAAGAGAGTTAGTTATTTTCAAAAGTTTAAGAGCATAATCATGGAATTACGTGGTTATAACTTGGTGATCCCTTAAATAAATACATCTTTTTTTGGTGCAGAACTCTGATGTGGTAAATTTACATGAGTATGGAACAGTAAAATTTGATGTAACAAATTAGATTTACAGCCACATTGATTAATAGTTGAGAATCTCTTCAGTTTAACTTTTTTGTTGATTTTTTTTTCATTTTTTTGTATTAATATGAGTTATAAAGACGTACTACAGCTAATTAAATGTGAACCTCTCTTCCAAGAAACAGTAATGCATTTTGGGTCTGTCACCCTAAGTATTACCTTCTTTTGTTTCTTTTTCTTTTTCCCTTGTTATTTCAAGAGCCAGTTTGCATTTGATGTATTCAAATAGGAAGGCTTTATAATCTTGTTGCTAAGACTGTTTGGCTTCTGAGTCCACCCCCTGAAACGTTTAATTGTGATGAGCACAGAATGTTGGAAAAGACCAACATACATACATATGTGTGTATGTATGTATGGTGTGTGTGTATAAATGTGGCAGACATTTATTAATGGCAAGGATGTAACACTCCACGTGACTTTCCTCTGTCTCCCTTACCCCAAGCATTCTCATATGACCTAATCACAGAAAAACGTGTCAGATTTTCCTAGCACTGGAGTTTGACCTCTTCCCATAAGAATTGGATTTTGACATATGCTTTCTCCATTTCTGACTGTAATATCTTGAGATCTTATTTGAGAGATTTTTTTTCTCTTGAAGTTTTATTCCCAGGTTTGGAAGGAAAAAGATTCTTTTAGCCTTGTAAATTATTTCGTATTTTGCAGGTCCATGGTAAATTGTATGGTGATATAATTTTATATCATTAACAAATACTGAGCTGAATATTTTTAAATGAATTCTGAAAAGTTCAAAGTTCCCTGCTGCTTGTGTGAAAGGTTAGGCCATCACATTTAAAACAAGACAAAATGGAATAATAGAGGAGCCACAGGCATCTTTTATTTCTATATCTTTGGGAAACAGCAGCAGGGATCAAACAGTTTAGCTATGACAGTGCCCTCCTAACCTGCCGTGTACCTCTTTGGGCATGAGAATGGACAATCCAAGGGACCAAAAATGTGCTCATCCGGAGTCTTTTGAACATCAAACTGGGCAATCATATCTATACCCAGGGGAAGCTGATTCATGGCTGGCCACAGAATGGCAATGCAGGCAACCAAATGAAATGGATTATAAAATTTGATTGGTATAACAAATCGAAGTTAAAATGTCCCCTAGTGCATTTAATACTGAACTGGGAAATTGTGATCAGAGAGTGTGGAATTATATATTATTTTTGCCAAAAAATAGAATATTGGGCTCATATACAAAAGACTTTAAAAGAACTAGAAAAAAAAACTACCAATTTTTATCAGATATCAACAAATAGACTTTATAATCAATGTAATACCAGTTTATTTTGAAAGTATTAAGTATATAATAGTCTCAAATTCATCCTAACTCAATTGGTGACTGGTAGGTATATATAAAGAAAATAATAAACAACTATGTTATTTTAAAAATAGTGAATAAAAACCCATCTTAAGTTCTTCCAGCTTTGAGTCTATTTTGAAATTCATACAAAAATTACATTGGACAATTTTAAACATACACAAATACAAGTAAAGTACCACTTCTCTAAGATAAACAGAAGGATTATAATTGACTATATAGTCTAAAAAATAAATGAAGTAGAACAGAGATTTGGAGCTAAGTATTTAACTTGGTTTAAGCTATGTATGTGTGTGTTTTTCTTTTGCTAGATCCCTGTAGTATCTAAAATGGCTCATGAATCTCAAATGATACAATTTGAACAGAGGAATCTGTTAATGCATAGAATATTAGTATTTTTTCATTATATTGAGGTACAGATGGTTTTAATGAGTGTATTGACTGTTACACACACATTTGATGATATTATGTCCACACTTTCACTATGTTTCTCGTGTGTAGGTATCAAATTAGAACATTCTTTATATCTATTCACACATCTGAATGTGTCAAAAGTCCATTAGTAGCTTTGTTTGTGTATCAGCATCTATGTAGTGCCTGTGGCAGCCATGAGGATATACCTGCAACTACGGGGGGTACAACTGACCGAGGTCCCCAGATTTAATGCTCTGAAATCCACTTCTGAGTTTGCTCCAAGGCCATGCCTCTTACATGGCTCAAGCTATCACTGAGCTTGGGTGATGTACTCAGGCCAGTTTCTGGGACATTTGGATCTCCTTTGACAGCTGACTTTGGCACAAGGACTCCCCATGGCTTACTGAACCTTCCTAGCAGGGCAGTCTAGGAAGCTTCTATCCAGCCCTTCTTCCCTCATGTTCAAACTGCATCATGGTCTAAGGGCTCTCTTTGCCTCTCCTAAAATCCCATTTTGGCATCTGCTTCTCAGAAGACCCAGACTAACATGGTGCTTTAGTTTATTTTTGTTCTTTTGGGATTTTAATTATTTGTCAACCTTATTTCAATCAATTTTAACAGTCTATAAGCATTGAGGTGCTCAATAAATGTTTTAATGAATTCATGAATGAATGAACAGCTCTTTGAGCAAGATTTACAGATCATGAAATTCAAATATGATGTGGTTTTTGTCAGCTATATACTCCCAGTTTTACTCAATCTCTGTCCTTAAAATGTTTTGACACTTTTGAGATTAAGATTTTAATGATTTTCAAACTTAAATACTGCTGTGACTCACCCGGGGTAGGGCCATATCATTGTATTTTGGTTGTTGACTGACTTTCCATTACAACCAACCCTTATTTCTGAAACACCTGTAATTACTATTGGCTGGGAGAAGTGGGGGATAACAGAGATATATAAACATAGTGTTTGTCCTCAAGATGCTTACTATCTCAGTTGACTGAAGACAAAATTTGTAAACAGCTAACACTTATTAGCAATGAGGCAGACTAACGATGTGTGAAATTTGAGACAAGAGCTTTTTTCACATATAGCCAAGAGCACTCGCAGATGAATAGTTCACTTGCATGCAGTCTATATGGCTAGGTTTTCTCAATAAAATGAAACTCAACTACCTGTTCACTTAGTTTCCCAGCCTTGTGAATTTCTAGTTAGCAATGTAGAATACTTGTGCCCTGATTAGAAAGTGCAGCCCATCATTGGCTATCTATTCTTGCTATTCAAAGTATTGTCTGTACACTAGCAGTATTAACAACATTACCTTGGGTCTTATTACAAATGGAAAATCTCAGAGCTAAACCCAGAACTACTCAATCGGAATTTTTGTCTTTAACGGTGACTCACATGCACATTAAAGTTTGAAAAGCAGTGTCTTGGAGTCTGATGCTTAGGCTCTTGACTGTTATGTTTCTATGATGACACTTAGATTATGGCAGTACAGGATTACCAGGAATTTCACATTGAATTGCAAGAGTCCCAGCTAAGTGTTGGATCACAAACCTGATGGACTTCTTCATTAACTCTTTAAAAATATAGTTATTTACTTTCTATCGCCTGCATTATTAAAAAAAAATTAAGGTGGCTTATAAAATATCTGTAATACAATACTTTAAAGGTAATAATAATAAAGAAACCAAACACAATAATGATATGTTGGAAATAAAGGTGAAGAAAAAATATGAATAAGAAACAGAAGCCAAAGGAGAGGAGGGTACACAAAATCCATGCAGAGAGATCTAGTAGCTGTGTCTTCTTTTACAATAAAGAGATTGTTGAGGACATTGCCCATTATGCTCGTCAATGACACCTGTATAATATGCCCATGAGGCAGCTTTCTAAAATTTAGTTCCAGAAAAATCTTTGTATAATTTAAGGAGCTGTTATGTTCCTGTCTTTATGATAATATAGTTTATATAAATTACCAATGTTTCTCTCTTTTCCTAACTGTTAGGAAGCACAGGGCCAAATTTTTTGACAACTATTTTCACCTTCACAACTGAACTATTTCCTTTTCTCTCTGTGAGTACTTAAAATGATTTAATCTTATTGTGTGTATGTTCTATATTGTAACCCAATTCAACTCCCTTTTGGAAATGATTTCTTATAGTGAATAATGACTATTATATCAACATATAATCAATCAACACATTTTGTTTCCATTCTGAGTGACATTGGAAAGGATGAATAGTGACTTTTTTGCACCACTAAGAAAAGTGGATTGCTCATTTCCTCTTAACCAAACTGATTCAGCTGGTTCCTGCATTTGGGGGCATGCCCAGTAGAGGGTGAATTCTAATAGAGAGTAAATGATTAAGGAATAATAACATTGAAAGCTATACCTAAAGGAAAGACAGCAGTGACTTAGGGAGCTGTGTACAATGCCCCACTAGAATCTCAATGGATCAACTTCCCTTATGTGCTGATGTCACCCCACAGAGGTGAGATGGCTGAGTTTGTCATTTTCAGTGTAGATAGGGGCACATCCACCGGTAAGATGAGAGTCCTACAAACTGCTTCTTCCGCAGTTAAAGATGTGCTTTTGTGGGTGGCTGTGACCATGGCCACAGGAGGATGGAGTTAGTCTACCTAGTAGTGTGTTTTCACCATGCCCGGGTACGGTTCCACCCTAGTTAGTACTTGAACACTGCTATTCAAGTTCCAGCCATTTAAGCCTTTGGGTCTTGATTATATAGAGATCGTCTGAGTGACATTACATTTTAATTATTTTCCTGCATTTGCTCTTTGGATGAATTGTGATAGATTTTGATGTTTGGGGAAGGGCTGAGAGGTTGAAAGCATGAACCTTGGGGAAAAGTACAGCAGTGAAGGAAGTTGTGTCTGAAGACAGGAGGAGGAGAAACTACAATTTTCTCATTGGTACTTTCTGCTCTTCCAGATCAGGAAGGGTTCATAGGCTTTTCTTATTTATCTATTATTTATTTATTTGTTTGTTTATGAGCTGGTTGTCAGGGTGGGCAGGGTATTTTTCAAAAAGAATCCCAACAGCCTCAGTATAAACCTACTTCCCCTATACCCATATATTGTCTGGTTCAGTTCTGTGAGTTAGTTAAGTTCTGGGAGTCAGCTTTAATTCTAGATTTTCTTGCTTGCAGCCAATTGTGTTAAACACTAATGTAATTGAAACTTTATCTTTTAAAAACCTGTGAATCATTCAGTTTTGTTTTCCAAAGTATTTGCCCTTAAGAATATTAATTTCAAAATACAACATGTATCAAAACTTTAAGAGTTTATGGTCATAGAAGTTATCTGTGAAAAGGACATGTAGCCTTTTTCTGTATAATTTTTAAGTGAATGATTATTGGTATGTATATAATAAACACTGAGCAATTTGGCTTTAGTTTTTTCAACTATTATATTATAATTATCTTCATTAATTATAGAATTTTAATTAATTATAGAATTTTAATTAAATTTGGCAGTATCTTACTAAAGTTCCAGCATTAACATTGTTTATGCAGGTTTTATGGCATTCAGGTTTCTTGGAAAGTTATAGGTAAAACTGTAGGCCAAACCTATATAGAAGTATTGCTTCTATTATTTCTGCCACCGAGTAGCATTTATTTTATAATTGATGATTGTCAGCCTATAATTTTTTGCCTTGTTATACCTTGAACATTTTATAGTTTGCATTATTTTTTATAATATTTACACCCTACCCTGTCACTGGATTTTTTTAAAATAGTGAAATGAAGTAAGATGATCTTTATTTAATTATGTCTTATTGGACCAGAGGTTCTCAAGCTGGGTTGTACAGTAAAAATACTTGGGGAGCTTTTAAAAATCCAGTTGTAAAGATACAAATGTAGGGATCTGAAGGGGTATGTGCACCCCAGTGTTTATAGCAGCAATGTCCACAATAGCCAAACTGTGGAAAGAGCCAAGATGTCCATCGACAGATGAACAGATAAAGAAGATGTGGTATATATAAATGGAATATTATGCAGCCATCAAAAGGAATGAGATCTTACCATTTGCCACGACATGGATGGAACTGGAGGGTGTTATGCTGAGTGAAATAAGTCAATCAGAGAAAGACATGTATCATATGACCTCACTGATATGAGGAATTCTTAATCTCAGGAAACAAACTGAGGGTTGCTGGAGTGATGGGGGAGTGGGAGGGATGGGGTGGCTGGGTGATAGACAGTGGGGAGGGTATGTGCTACGGTGAGCGCTGTGAATTGTGCAAGACTGTTGAATCACAGATCTGTACTTTTGAAACAAATAATGCAATATATGTTAAGAAAAAAAAAAGAAGATAGCAGGAGGGAAAGAATGAAGGGGAGTAAGTCGGAGGGGGAGACGAACCATGAGAGACTATGGACTCTGAAAAACAAACTGAGGGTTCTAGAGGGGAGGGAGTGGGGGGATGGGTTAGCCTGGTGATGGGTATTAAAGAAGGCACGTTCTGCATGGAGCACTGAGTGTTATGCACAAACAATGAATCATGGAACACTACATCGAAAACTAATGATGTAATGTATGATGATTAACATAACAATAAAAAATTTAAAGGAAAAAAATCCAGTTGTCCATGCTGCACCCAGATTAATTAAGTTAGAATCTTTGGGCCCAGGAATCAGAATTTTTAAAAATCTCCCGCTGATTCCAACATGTAGCCAGGTTTGAGAACCACTGGATGGGACAGAAAATCATATCTGCTCTGAGTCACTCTTGATGGCCTCAAAATTGATTTCGAAAAAGATTCTGTGCCTGGGGCTTCATACCCATTTGGTGTGTTCCTATCCTGCTTCCTAAATCAATTTCAAGCCAATAATAGCTTGAACCAGTATAAAAGACAGTGGAAGTATTTTGTAGCAAGTTTTACCTAACAAAGTCAGTGACTTATTACAATATGAGGAATTCCAAACTTTGAGTCTTTTCATAGGCATAATTGATTGCATCTGAAGTTCATTATAAGTGCTCTATGAAATACCCAAGTAAGCATTCCACTGAATTAACATCGAATGCTCAAATTGGGTCTACCATTCAAAAATTATGTATGTGAACCCATAGGGCAGGCATATATACAGATATAAAATATACATATATACATGTGGGAATCTTTCCTTAAGCCCAGAAGAATTGGTTAGTCTAGGTTGGTGCCAGGAGCCTTCAAATTGGAGGCAGGAGCCTGAACTTTCTCTTCTTCTGTGTCTACTTCTGCCTGAAAATTCTGTCATCTTTATTATGTAGACAGTTAAAAATGTAAAATCAGGTGAGATTGATTTCTCCTCTCTCCACCGCCCACATTTTTTTTTTTAAGTGCAGAATTTCTGGATAAATATCCTTAAGTAAGAAAGTTTAAGTGCCTACTCTGACAGTTACAAATAATTTTATACAATAGGCAGACAAATTGTGCTGATAGTCTGTATTTCTTTAAAAAAAAAAAAGGAGAGGGTGAGAAAGTCTGGCCTGGAGACTAGAGTAAATCACAAAAGTGATCTCAAGTGAACAGAGATAGATTTCTGGAATACGGTGTGCAATGAAACCACTGACCTCTTATACACGGGTTCATGTCTTTTTCTACAGAAACAGATGGGTAATAGCATAATGCCGAAATCATGCTCTACATAATATGGACCTAGTGATTGCAGACCTGATTGCTTGCCATATGGTTGCTGAAGGGTTGAAGAGAAAATGGGATGATATGCAAACCCTTAAAAGCAACATTTTTATTGAATGGCCATTACATTAAAATCCAAACTCTGCAAATGAAGGCAAGAACTGTGGTGAATAATGATGAAATAACAAAGCAATAAAAACAGCAGCAGCATTGTATGTATTTTGTTTTCGATATGCAAACTAAGGGCAGACTTATATTTGTCACTTTGCCTAGCATTATGAGCATGAGGGGGTAAGGTGGTGGGACATAAATGCCTTTAGGGCAGAAATACTGTATGTGTGGAGCATTGCTGCATTCACTAGGTCAGAGAGAAAGAAAATAATCACTTGTCCCAGAGGAACTGACTTTGACTCAAAAGCTACCTGCAGTATGTGACTAACCTCCGTGAAGTTCAGTATATCATCAAGAAGCTGGTAGTAAAAACCTGCTTTAGAGTCTCGTGTGATAATGCAGAATGAAGAAGCTTGTTTACTTTTTGCTTTTGAATTTCCTCATGCAGATTTTGCTGCTGCCTCACTGTTGGCAAACAGGTGTATGGGATAAGGTGGATGCCATTTCCCAGAGCATATTACAGTTTAGTTGATCAGCTGAGATCTGTTTTGCTCTGAGTTTTGTTTTTAGTGTGTTACTGGGAACAGATAGGGTTTTTTTTTTTCTTTAAAGAAATTTATTTTATTAGCTTGCTTCAAATTTGCATATACTTCATTTCCTGTTTTTTTAATGAATGTCTCTCAATCATACAAAAATTGTAAGAATTTGTGTTCTCAGAAGTCGAACTAAAATACATTAAACTAAACCTATGAAGAGTGTGTGGAAGGTAATAAGCTGAGAGGTAAAATCTCAGTACTTCAATGAGAAGTATTTATTTTAGCATATAGGAGCTACTGATCAGGACCAAACATTCATGAACAGTGTTTTATTATTATGCTCATTAATCTATGTGAATTTGGGCAATTTATATTCCTGAGTGCCTACCTGTGAAGGGTCACTCTTCAAGAAAGTGTTTTTGTTTGTTGATTTGCTTTTTTAATGCCCACAAATGGAATCTTACTATGAATTAATGTCCTTATTAACTTTGTAGAATTTTTTTTATCCCTAAACTATATGATTAGTGAGTAATTTGAAGTTTGCTTTTATTTTCCTCATACTTTATTTCTTCTGAACAAGTGCGCTGCCATAATTCGTATTTCCAGAAGCAGAAAAGTCCTGAGAGAGTTTTTAAGTTCAAGTTGGAAAGGGTTCTGAACCTCTTATAAACATTGCACTTGTCCACTGTTTATGAAAATTTATTTGGAGGAAGAGGTTGATGTTGGCTAATACGAGGATGGAGAATATTCTTTACCTTGATTCTTGTCCCTAATTGTTAAGGATGATTAAGAATTGTTTTGTTAAGATGAAACTGTTATGTGTACTCTCAAGCTAAGTTAATGATGGTTCAGTTCAGGGATTCTCAAACTGGAAGGCCCGTTAAAGCACAGATCACCTCACCCCAACTCCAGAGTTTCTAATTCATGGATCTCCGGGGGGGGCAGTTATAATTTGCATTTTTAACAATTTCTCAGTTGATGTTGATGCTGCTGATCCCTGGTACTACCCTTTGAGAACTACTGGCTGTGTTTTTAGTGCCTAATGGTCAGGCAGAAACCTTAGCAACATCGCATATTATTTATTTGAGCGGGGAAGAATTTTGTGAGCCTTCGATTTATTTGATGTTTTAAAAATAATGTCTTGTACACCTAAGACAGCTAGTGGAGCCACATGACCAAGAACAAGACAGCTTTGACTAAAGTAGGAGTGGAGGTACAGGTGGAACCACCTTAGCCCTGGTGAGAGAGAACTTTCCATGTTTCGTCACTACTAAAAAAAGCCATCAGCTGGTCTGCATCCCGTGACAATAGGCATCACTTTGGTTTAATAGCTAAGACTTGTGCACCTTCGAAATCCCATTTGCTTTTGCTGGAAGAATAAAAATTTCTGTAGCACAGCTCAAAGAATTCCTATCCACTTAAATGAATCCTGGAATTGTTAGCATTTCATCAGCCTCATTGCTTTTATTACTTTCTGTGGCCTAAAGACATATGACAAGAACAGTATAGTATTTAAGACATTTTATGTATGGCAAAAGAGTTTTTTCCCCCCAGTGATGAGGAGCATTTTCTTCCTGCCTACAAAGCTGATTTTTATACAGCTTGACTAGTGACATATCTCCTGTGTGGCAGAAATAAGTTTTGCATAACTTTTAAGAGCCCAGGCTGACCTATTTAACAGATACCCAGTGCTACATAATGTATTTAGGTCAAGCATTGTGTTTGAGCCCCTCATCACTCTTGTACTAGTCTTGCATTCTGTGAAAACCTCAGATATATAACAGATACAAATATAGGCCAAGGGATGTTGCCTGATATCAAAATGTAATAAATCTCTATATAACATAATTATCATGTCATCCAGTTCTACCACTAGAGTTAAAAAGGAATCTAAGGTTTTAATGAAATATCTGCCCTACTGATTTTACTTTAAGGCATTCACCATGCTGCTGTTAACACCGTGCTATAACTGGGATCCTGAAAAACATCAGTGAAGTGAAAATGCTTTTGAATGTTGTTACTATTTGGAATACTTGTCTTTAAAAATTAAAAGAAAATGGTGGTCTGCTATCATATTTTTGTAACTTTTTACTTGAGAAGTTGAATGATTAAGTTTTGACACATGTCTCTCAGGGTTGGATTTTTTTCTGAGCAGAAATTTCTCAGGTAAAGGTTGAAGCCTGAATATGGGCAGTGTCATTATCCTAATATGTTGAAAGATGAATCCATCCATCTTATAACAATACCTCATTGCCTCCAAGGATCTTAAATTGTATGAAAGTAAATGTGAACTTGAAATGAGATGTTGAGAAAATGCAATTTAAAAATAATTCTAAGCTAGCTTTTAACATATATTTATCAAATACATTTGTTCCCCGTGTCTAATTGGAGAACTTTTTTTTTCAAGAATTGGTGCTAATAATATCCTTTTATTTTTGTACTCATGTTTCACTTCCTGTCCTCTAAGATATCAAAATGTGTGCCTGGAGCTTCAGGTAAACCCATACCTAAAAGGGATAAGAAAAAAATCTTCTAATTTAATTCTTTAGCTTTGGTATGTAATACATCATTATTCCCATTTTATTGCTTGTAAACTAAGATCCACTTGCCTACCAGCGTAAATCCATTGAATACCATAGGTTAGAAATCAACTTCCTGCCTCATCATGTAGTTCTACTTTGGCTGCAGTAGTCAGGCTGTAAAATCAGTGGGTCTCAACCCTGGCTGCACATTAGAGTCACCTGGGGAGCTTTTGGAAAAAAAATCAATGCCTGGACCCCACCCCACCCCACTCCATTAAGTCAGCATCTCTGGGGATGGGGCCTGGGCAAGGATTTTTTTAAAAGCTCCCCAGGTGATTCTAATTGTGCAGCCAGGTTGAGAACCACTATTTAAAATGAAACAACATACAAATTCATCCTCAGTCGTACAGGAATCACTTTTTCAGCGTCCACATTTTTAGTCACAGATTGCTACTCTTACACAAATGAAAATTAATTATACACATGGAGGGAAGGAGAATCTATAGTATGAAATTCAGTTTCTAACCTACTTACACTGAGAATGAGGCCCTTGACTGAAGGGTTGAGAACAGAAGCTCTGACCAAGTTGAATATGAAAACAATGACTGCCCTGAATGTCTTCTCCCTGCCTTTGATTTAGAACAAGAACTGTTGAGACAGGGCCTTGAATGCACAAAGCCGGAGGAGTTACTCCCCCACTCTCTCCCCTCATCATCACCTTTAAAATGGTGATAGGAATAGGGTGGTTGATTATGAGAGGAAAGAACTTAGGTTCATGTATTGAAGGCATGAAAGAAGTGTTTTAAGAATTAAGGATCACAGTTGCTGCTTTGGGCCTAATGACAAAGCAGTAAATTTGCCTCTCATTAGTTTTGTTTCTGTCTACCAAAGGGATAGATTAAAATGGGTTATCAGTAGGTATATTATGCATCTTATAACCAAATGTAAGTGACCTTTAAATGAGCTGTTATTTGGATTATTTGTGTGTTCTTTGCAGATACTTGAAAAATGAACTCCTCCTTGCTTTTCCCTTCCTATTACTATTTTTTCCTAGATGAATGTGATGTTCATCTTTATTATATGTTCATCTTTATTATATTGCTGTAATTGTGGGACAAGACCTTTCTGGGGCTAGGGCGCATACCCAGGAGTGTAACCTTGTGAAAGTGGCCGTGGCATAGTGGATGAGGAATTCGATGCGAGGTGTGGTTAGTACAGTTCTGGATCCCATCCAGTGCTATTGCTCATCTTACTTTGGTTTTATAAGTGTCTACATTTGTTTTTGTCCATCTTTCCAAAAGTAAATAAATATTTACTCTGTATATTTTTTCTTTACTATGTTTTTTTGTTAATTATTTGAAAACATCATTTATCAATCCTAAGCATTAGCAATTTGTCACTTTTATATTTTATGTAACTGGTAATTTATCATCTTTTATTTTTAAAGAACCAGTAAATTTACTGGCATTTTGAAAATAAAAGAAATATAGCAAATTTTATTGACTTTATTAAATTGTTAGTTTCATATATGTGCATATGTGTGAACTTCAGCTTTTACATGGCCTGTTTCTAACGTCCTGGTCTAAAGTCCATCACTGGATTAGTAAATTTATTATTTTAAAAAAATGTGTTAAGATGACATAAAATTTCTTTCTTTAAAGAAAGATAATTTTCTTTTGTAATCATGACAAGATTTTTACAAATACAGAGGCGTTTTAAGTAATTTAATTTAGATATTTTATAATTATGCTCTTTTTTACTCCATAATCTTACAATTTGAAGAAGAGCTGCATTTAAGTGAAATAGGCAGTGTACTTTTTGACTCAAGCTCATTCAAAAACATGACCCCCGTCTGAGAATCTATATATTAATTTAGGTGCATTAAACATTCCACCCTCAAAGAAAAACAAAGACCAAGCTGCCCTTAGAGGAGAAAATCGTGCCACATGGTGCGCCTTCATTGTCTTCCTTTTGTCCCATTCCCAAGGCTGCCTCTACGAGTCTTCCATTTTGATTAACAGCCTTTCTTAGGAAGTGGGAGGCAGAGACTAAGATGCTAAACTCTCTGAAGTGTGTGCTAAATGATTCACAACAGTGTGAATGAATCAATTTCTGCAAGCATTCCCAACCTTTTAAATATGTAGTCTGCCAAATCTTTGTTGGATTACATTCAATAAAGAAAAAAAAAAAAGCACCTTTCTCCATGGTACCTCTTTCCACACAACCCACAGTATGCCAGCCCTTTGAGTTTTCAGCTTCATTATACTTGCCCCAGAGATAGACAGTGTTTTGGGGAAGCAGCTACTATTAATTTGTCTTTACATTTAAATGTGTTAAGGTTTGCCTCTTTCATTTTCATCATTGCCATTACTGTTGGGGTTCATTTTAGTGGCCTCTAATGTTTATTTTAAGAAACTGCCAGAAATAAGAGAAACTGAGCATCCCTGTTGATGCACAATTATGTGTCCTACATAATGCTAAAGAGGGATTACCTTATCCCAAAGGAAAGTGAAATATGTTTTTCTGAGTATTTCTTTTTGAGAGAAAACAAGTCAGAAACAAATGTGTTGTTTTTTGTGCATTTAAGCAAAGGTTACTCAATTTTTAAGCACATCACTGTAAATAGAGTCCATTCTCAAAACTGATCTGACAACTAAGTTTAATCTCCAAACGGTGTGATCTAATTTAAGGACCAGTATTTATTTAGGGGAAGTTGGTGGCTGTATTTCAAGGGCAACATCAATGCTCAGGGGTTGTCTTTTATTCTGTTGACTGGTGATGTTCTCCCTCCATTTCGGAGTATATTTCAAGATAGGCATCATTGTTTAATGCAAGGAATTTTGTGATTCCTTGTGTGTAACTTAGGAGCAATCAAACCTACAGTACCTAAAACTATACCCTTCCAATCCCAAATTCATTTTCTCCAGTCCCCCTTCCCCTACCAAAACAAACTCAATTTCCCTTTTTAGATTCTGTCTCTCCTTTAGTAGCATCACCATAACCCAGGCATCTAGGCTAGAGAAGAGGTTTTGTAGAAGGGAGATTATGACCTACACATAAGGAAAGTTCAAAGCCTAGTATGAGATCACTAGAGGAGTGGCTTTCAAGGTCTGGTCTGCAGACATCTGCACCAGAATGACACATAGTGCCTGCTAAACTGAGAGATATCTGGCCTCTCCTCAGATCTACTGAATCCAAAATTCTAAAGGTGTGGCCAGGAATCTGTATTTTCACAGGCTCCCCAGGTTAAGCTTGCTCAAGTTTGAGAACACTGTTGTTGAGTTTTAACATTCTCTTTGACATCTCTATTAATTTTTACAAACAATCATCTGATCCCACTGCACAAGTAGGACATTTGTTCTGAGCATACATTTGTTACCAGACTCCATGATAGGAAAAGAAGATTGGTTCTCAGGTAGTTATCAATATAGGAAAAGAGGGAGAAAGATTGAATATTAGATCCCAATTGTTTTATTTTATTTTTTTTAAAGATTTTATTTATTTGACAGAGGGAGAGACAGTGAGAGAGGGAACATGAGCAGGGGGAGTGGGAGAGGGAGAAGCAGGCTTCCTGCGGAGCAGGGAGCCCGATGCAGGGCTCGATCCCAGGACCCTGGGATCATGACCTGAGCCAAAGGCAGATGCTTAACGACTGAGCCACCCAGGTGCCCCAGATCCCAATTGTTTTAAAGAAATCTTTCATGAAAACTGAGGGATTCTCATTAAGAAGAAAAGAAAGTTCAAGCCATATTAGCTCATGAAGTTTTGTGGTTTGGTCATGACATCTTCATCTTCTCCCCTGGGTCATCCCTGTCCCTCTCTTTTCTCTCCCTCTTCCCCTCTGTGCCTCCCTCCCTCATTATAGAACTGTTGTGAGGTACCTTAGCATTTATGCTCTGAAAGTTGATGTCTTTTTGTGGCAAATAATCATCCTAAATAGCACCCGGGTGTTTTTTTGTTTGCTTGTTTTTGTTTTTTCCATTTAGAGGAGAATAAGAAATTTCACCTAGACACAAATAATATTTAATATCCCTAAATGGTGTAATGGAGAATAACAACGCATTGTATAAGAATACAAGGTACTGTCGTATTTATGTTGGGGTACAAGAGAAATCTGATTATTATATTTAAAGAAGAAAACTTAATTTTTTTAGTTTCTTAGTAATATAAAATGCTACTTTTTCTTTTTTCATTCCACAGTTTGGAGAGATTTAAATTTAGAATGTATTTTTTGCAGGCAGCCCAGTGTTTTCCATTTTGTGAGAAATGGAAGTTAATGATTTACTAAGCTGTGCGACACTCAGTTGAGATTTGGACAGGGAAAGCCAAAGTTTCTAGTGGGTTACTATCATGAAATAATATTCCCCCTTTCTTTTTCCCCCATTTCCACTCAAAGTGGAGGCTTCATTGTATCTCCTGTGCAGACTAGAGTGGTTGAGTTATAAACTTTTCCCCAGCAACGCCATCCAAATTTCATTCTTTGAACAATATAAGCCTAGGAGCCCGGAAAAGCAAAAACACATCTAGGTGGCCTTCATGTTTGCCCTGGTTGCTCTTCCTGTGCACCGATTATTTTCTGGATAAGACGGATAAAGCTGCTGTCACTCTCCTGTTAACATCATGAGTCATTCTTCTCCCAAGAGAGAGGAAGATAGTTCAGGCTCTCACTGCCTCCTCTCTGGCCAGGTTCCTTACAGGCAGAGTCTGAGACAAGGATGCATGTGGTATAAGCTAGAGTCTAGTTTCAGCTTGCCCTGCGAAGTTGATGCCCCTTAAGAGGAAGGAGTTGGCTTTTGTATCTCCCATTTCAGGCAGTCCTTGTATGGGTTGATAGTAGAGGGTCTTTTAACCTCTCCAGTGAAGTGGATCCTCAAGGCTGGGGACAATTCTCTAGAAAAGCAGACAGCCAAGGGCTTTAGTAGCCAATACTCCCAGCAGCTGGGGGATGGCTGCCCTCTGGTAAAGGAGTCTGAGTGGAGAATCAACAGCATTCACTTTTTGTCTTTTCTCTCATCTTTTCAGTTCATGCTTCATTCAGCATTCATCATGCCATCATTCTGTTCAGAAACTACCAAAGACTCCTCACTGCCCAGAGAACACATTTCCAATTTTCCGTTGCTTCCAACTTTTTTATTTCCAATCTTTCCCTCACTGTTCCTGTTGCTCTCCCTAGGCAAGCAAACCACCTTTGTCCCGCACATGTTTCACAAATCCCTTCCATTGCTTTCTACCTGATGTACTTCTTTGATCATTCCTCCATCTCAAATGTGTTCTTCTTCATGCCCTGAACTTAGAGTCAAACAGGACTATAATTGAGTTCCCATTTGAATACATGTTTGCTTGGGTAAATTATTAACCTCTTTGAGTGTCAGTTTCTTCACCTCTGTGAGGGGCTGTTTAGCTTTTAGCTCAAATGAGATATGTGTTTTAAAGCTTTATAAACTTCTGTCCCTGGTACTCACTTATAAAGGGGGTCTGCCCACAAAGACAATGTGCTCCCTTTATTCTGTGAACCTTCTTGTATTTATTTTATCAGCTATTTGGTATTTATCATAACTGCACTTGAATTATGAGGCAGCATTACCTTTGGGCACACCATCTTCTTAACTAGAATGTAAGCTTCACAAAGGCAGGTGCCACTGCTTAACTATCTTGCAAAATGGCTAATATTGGCGGTCTTCCATGGACATTTGTATATTAACATATTTATTAATGACAACTTGTACCTGTAGAAGGAAAGAGAGTTTCAAACCTAGATGATGACATTTTAAAAAAATTCCAGGTAAGTTTAGGTTTATGGCTAAAGCAGAAACTTAGAAGCTGATGGTGATATATAATATAATGTACAGTGATCAAAAACTCACTGGAAAGGGAAATTTTTATGGAAATAAGGGACCTTGAGTCCAAATATATGTAAGAAATGAATGGTTGTAGTAACCAGTACATTAGCCAAGAGGTTTCAAAAAGTCATCTCCCAGTTACTTGCCTTTGCTGCATTTATTAAGTTATAGCTAAGTAAAATACCTTTTAAAACATTTTCAATTTCCTTAGAAACCTTGAGTATTATATGCTCTTCTGTCAAGAATTGAATATTTAATTAGGATATCTGATTAGAACTATGTGTCAAAATGATTAGAGTCAGTAGGTTAATTATAAAAGGCAGTGTTATGAAGAAATATTATTTGTTATATTCTTAGTGGCCGGAGTTTATTTTTTAAGTGTATTCCATCATGCCCCAAGGGTATTTATAAACCAAATTTCTTAGCAAGTCTGGCTTTCAGGATTTCACTCCATGCATTCGGCTTGTGCAAGTGGCTATTGAACACCAGCCAAGATGATTCACTTTTTATCATAAGATCGAACTTCTTTCAGGATGGTTCTATCTTGAGATATCTGTTTTCTGCTACTAGTTAAATACCAGTGACATATAAGGTAGTAAGCATTCATTGAACACTTTAAAATAAGTAGTTTAGGACTGTTTTAAAATCAGAAAGTTGGGATCATGATGAAAAAATAAAGGTGGACCCTATCATTCCTTTACCTCTCACCTTAAAACTCTAAATACAAATACGAGGGAGGAAAAAGAAATTGTGACAGACCTAGAGGAATATCCAATTAGCCTGACTACTTCTACTATAGTTGTAATTTATCTCTTTTTAAAACAATCCATGGTTTATGTGTGCTTCTCAGCTGAAACTTAGAAGATGAGAAAAGATGGGATATTTGGAATGTCATATACATGGAAGCATTTCTGTCAAGCACATTATTGAAGCTGGAAAAAAAATGAAATTGAAACAAAGAACACCTGCTACTTTAACTCATTTAAAAAAACATAATGTTCTTTACTTGCTGACTGGAAATATTGTATTTTCAGAGAAAAGAAAGTGCTAATCTAAATGGGAGAAAATGGAATGATTCACTATGCCAATGATATGAAATCAGAAATATTTTAAATTGGGTATTTTACTGTGTGGAGGGGTAGGTATTTTGTATAGAAATGGTTTTGCTTATCAGGTGGTGAATATTTCTTACAAATTGCAGTAAAGAGAATAAAATCGGCTTGTCACTAAAGATTTTTTTTATTGACATCTTTAGCTTGTCTTCATGCCAGTAATTAAATTGCTAATTATGTGTTTCTGTTACTGTGGTCATGCTTTTATTACATAATTGCTTCAAGTTTTGCTCAAATCACTAACAATATTTATTTAACCTTTTTGTGCATTAGATAAATTTTAATATATAAAAGCTTTGGAACAAGTTCATTGACTCTGTTTTGATTAGCAAAATCAAAGGAATTCTAACCTTTCTTATAGTTACATGGGTTGGGTCATATTTTCAATAAGATTGCTGATAATTATTAATTCAAGCAATAGCAATCATTGAAAGACCAACTGAAATAGAAGAGAAAAAATACAAAGAAAACTTTTCAAAAACCCAGTGTCCATTCTAGAAAAATAAAATGATCTTTCTTTAAGTAATTGGAAATATAAAATTAATAATTTGGTCCTTAATATGTGCCCATATTTTTCAAAAAAATATTTGATTAAACTGAGGGTAATTCAGTTACCAAGCCTCCTGTCCCCTTTTGAATGTAGGCATAATTTTTGTCAGTGTTTCAATGTAGTCATGATTTTTTTCTCATTTGTTTATTTTATGCAAACCGTAAGAGACATTTTTCTCAGTGAAGATTGCCTCTTTATTTTATTTTGAAATATTTGTATATTTGTTTCATTAAATGAGATAATGCTTTTTCTTATTAACATAATTTCCAGTACATTAAACATATTTCTCCACAGACAGAAGAGAGGAATCAAGTTAAATGACAGCTAAATCACTTGCAGCAATTTCAACTGTTAAAAGAAATAACTGTCTCTGTTTTCTTTGTGATCACAAGATGTGCTAAAGGGAAATGAAATACTAAAGAAAGAAGGAAAAACATAAAGAAATAATGACTGACTTATTGCAGTAATACCATGGAGAGAAGAAAAATTCACTACAAATAAAAGGAAAAGTAATATAGTGGGTTTGAAAGTTACCAAAATTCATTTCTTATTGATGAGTTCAGTGGAAGCCTAATACTAAGTAAACTGATGAAAAAAAATCAATGCAATAAACTATGAATGATGAAAGTTGAAATAAATACTTTGCGTATAGAGGACCATTATTCTAAATGTCTTTAATTTTTTAATAATTCATGTCTTTATGTTTAAAAAAAGGACGAATCATTGCTTGGTGGACTCAAAATGCATGTAAAAAGCCATCTACTAGAAGCCCATATTTAGTAATAAGTCCAATGATATTGGCGACCTTACGATTTTTAGTATCATATATTCTGACTTTGACAAAAGTACATTAGGGGAGGTGAACCTTACTTTTAAAAATGGTGCTGACAAATTGTACTGGATGCATTATACAGCAGACTTACTCTGTCAAGGATGAGCTGCTTTCCAAAAAGACAAATAATTTTTGGACCATAGAAAGAACACAGCTCAGAATATGTATGTATGTATATTGTATATGCTTACAAATATTCTGGGGGACAGCAGCAGTTTTGACAAAATTCAACAGTTGCACACACACGCATATGCAAACAAACATATGAGAGAGTGTGTGTGTGTGTGTGTGTGTACTTTTTATGCTTGTGAAGTCTTTAATGTGTTCAAATCGAGCATACAGGCTACTGGTTCTGTGTATTTGCAGGTGGGCTTATGCACTCATTTTCTCTCTTCACACACCATTAAAAAAAAATAACTAGTTAATTTAATCAATTCAATCAGAAGCAGTCAATTCACTATGGGAAAAAAATCACTTGAGCCACTTTTACTGAATTGATTCTGTCTGCATTTACCTAAGACAGTTGATCTTGAAGCCCTCTCAAACTTTTGTCTCTCTGCCTTTCCTGTTCCCCAGTCATTCTGTACCCTAACCCTTCATCCTCTCTCTTTCCCTTTTGCCCTGCCCCCCTCTCTCCCTCCCTTCTGGGTCCTTTCCTCCTTCCCTCCAACATGTTAAGAAGCCTTTTCCATCTGCCGCCTCTTCCCATTCACCCTCCTCTTTCCCACTCCACCACACACACAGCTTCCACTGCCCCACTGGAAAAAAAAATTCTAAAGCTGGTGTTTCTTTTTTTGAATTACAGAGATCTGAAACTATTGCTTTGCTGAAAACATCTGGCTGCCAGTCTAGAATGTGACTGTTGAGGTAATAACTGGTTTTTCCACTTTAAAGACCCTTTCATCCCAAAGGTTCTTGGGTCCCCACTCAGCCTAAGCTTTAAGACCATCTCTGGGATTGTTTTCTTCTAAGATACGTTTGTGGGTGTGTTGCGTGTGAGTTGCAAGGTGCACAGTTTTCTGAGGGGTGGGGAAGGGCTGACATGCAAGGGAGGGGAAGGAGGCGATGTTAATGTTTGGGAGTGCTTTTGTGGGTCCACTTTGGAAATACTTCTCCTTATCTTTCATTCAGAATGCAGGGGATAAGGCAAAGGTGCAGGCCACAACTGAGAGATTTTGAATTATGCATTAAGCTGATAATGCCCCAGAATGCAAGCTTATGTCAATAAATAACTAGGCTGGTAGGAGGAAGGAGGTCACTTTACTTGTGTGTGGAGGGTACCACATAGGGAGAGAATAGAGGAAGCCTAGGTGAAGGGTGAAAGGGAGTTCACATACTTTAGCTTGCTGTGATGAAGTAGTAAGAAGCGTAAGTTAATATTGAAATTATTACCTAATGCTTATTTGCTTTTAAATTGATTTAGCCAAGATAACAAGACTCTCCAGTGTGGACCCTATGTGCCCAAGTTTGCATTCGTGGCAGGGTTAGCCCTTCTGTGGAACCTTATGTAAAGAAATTCTGTCTAGAGGAGAAATTAATTTGAATCCTTTAATGGGACCTATAAACTCTTTTAAAAAAGCAAGATTTTTCATGATGAAGTTTGGCAAAATACATAATAGGACACTCAGGGTTTTGTTTCACTGGGTATCCTTCCCTTATTAATATGTAGTAGAAAAGCAGTAGAAGGTAAACTTAGTGGAAGGAGCAGAAAGATTAAAAGAATGCTATAAATTATCTCTCTAGCTCATGATACAGCACTACCCAATGCTGATGAGAACTGATTCTTTAATATTTGCATTGCTTCTCCTGCTTTAGTAAAATTCATCAATGAATGTGACCATTTTCTATTGTGAGAAATTAATCGTGGTGCAGGTACACACACGCGCACGCGCGCACACACACACACACACACACACACACGATTTAAAAAAATATTTAGTAATGTCTCCCAAGAAAATGGAAAACGTCCAGGGTGGGGACCCTAGCCTATAAACAGCTGAACCTCTGCCTATTTTTTCTTACAAAAAAAAAAAAAAGATGTTACACGTATATTTCATCATTTTCCTACTTTTAGAGGGCAACTTGGGGAAGCCCCTGATTGTGCAGTCAGAAGCTTGTGCTTAGACTCTCTGAAGGAGTGAATGCATTTGTCTGGTCAATTCTATATGCACACATGCATATATACACACCAACAAATTAAAAATGGATCTGGGAAAACACCCTTCTCCTCAGAGAGTCATATCAAGCAGTGTTTAAATTAAATAATTTGCAGAGTGTGGGGAATAAAGCCTTTGTAGCAGTATCTGGAGATTATCTTCCCTTGGGAAATTCCTGCCATTTAGTCCAATCTGGTGCATGCCAGTGAGATACACATTCATGTATACACACACTAGTAGATAGATTTTATTTTACATCTAAATTATATTTATTTCTTTGGGTTATCTGCCATTTTGGGTTTATGTCCCCCCCCAAAAAAAAGAGGTGAACCTCTTGTGAAGGGCTTAGGTCATTAAGATCCAAACAAAAGAGAGGAAAGGTTATTAGTGAGCAGAAATGAGGGAAAGCTTACTTCTCCTGGCATAAAGCCAGTTACCCCACAGCTCCTGGGGGAGCGTGGCTGTGATCGGGAGTACATTTCAGCTCAGGTCAGTGTTTGATTTTGCTCCCAGCCCATTGACTGATGGCAAAGAGGAGACATGGCTGTGATGAGGTAATGTGAGTGGGTAAACCACACATAGCAGAAATTAGTTGATTTCTTGCTACTTGTCCTACTCAACCAATATGTAATCCGAACTGGATGTTAGTACCTCAAGCCATGTTTCGATTGCACTCATTTCTCTATAGTTGATGTGTTCATACGTAATCAGCATGCCTGTCCTGTGGAGGACACAGGCCAATCACAGCAGGGTGGTGAATGAAATGTTAAGAGGAAGAGGGAGAGACAAAGAGGGAGAAGGTACCTGACTATCTATGAACAGGGAATTTTAAAAATCCTGATTGGAGGTATTTTCAAGAGCAAATAGTTATTTTCCTCAGGGCTAAGATTATCTTTGTACCCTTTAGACTCCCAGTTCATTCCCTTAAAAAAAATTCTTGCAAATTACTAGTAGCCTGTATAGAAACCACGAGTTAGGGCAAAATTCCTGGTGACTCCTGCATTCTGGCTCCCCTCCTCCCACCGCCACCCCGTTTCTTCGACAAAAATACTGGTGTATTATTTTTCTACGACTGCTATAACAAAGTGCCAGACTGGATGGCGTAAGTAACAGAGACTTATTTTCTCACAATTTTAGAGGCTGAAAGTCTGAGATTCAGGTTAGTCAGCAGGGTTGGTTTCTTCTGAGGCCTCTCTCCTTGGCTTGCAAAACGTCTGTCTTCTCCCTGTGTCCTCACACAGTTGTCCCTCTGCATGTGCATGTGTCTGGTGTCTCTTGGTGGCCAAATTTCCTCTTCCTATAAGGGCACCAGTCATATTGGATTAGGGCTAACCCTGAAGCCCTGGTTTTAACTTAATCATTTCTTTAAAGACATTATCTCCAAATATGATTACATTCTGAGAGGGTTAGGGCTTTAACATAGGAACTTGCGAGCACACAATTCAGCCTCTAAAAACTGGACTTCCAAAATATTTGGTAGAATGATATTTTTCCATTCATCTCAGCTAACTTACTTAGAGATTCATCCCCCCACCTTCATTCTCTTCTGTATGTTTATTTAGAACTGATTGAAGGTACTTTATTACAATTAATGTAGGTGGTTGTGTTTGTTGTTTTAAGAAGTGAGGGTCGGGGAAAGAGAAAAAAGCTTATTTAAGAAAACAAACAAATCTTGCCTGAATTTTTTTTAAAAAGAGAAGGTCATCTCTTTCTTCTCCTAGAATAGCATGCAGCAGGGCAGACAGTTTTATCACGGGGGCTAAGAAAGCAGGTTTTCGAGACAGCTCCACACATACTAACTCTGACTTTGAACAGGTTGCTCAGCCACACTATTCCCTTGATTGATTCTGCCTCTGTATATTGTGGATAATAAGTAGAACTGTTTCAGAGAATTGCTGGGAGGATTAATTGAAATGATATGTGTAAAGTGCGTGGCATGGTGCAAAGCTCACAGTAAATGCTAATTATGGTCTGAATGTTTATGTGCTTCTCAAATTCATATGGTAAAGCCCTAACCCCAGTGTGATGGTATTCAGAGGCAGGACATTTGGGAAGTAATTAGGTTTAGATTAGATCATGAGAGTGGGACTCTTATGCTAGGCTTAGTGCCCTTACAAGAAGAGAAAAAAAGATTTTTATCTCTTTAGGAGCATCACCAAGGAAAAACGATATGACACAGCCAAAAGGCAGCTATCTACAAGCTGGAAAGTGGGCCCTCACCAGACACTGATTCTTCCCACACCTTGATCTTGGACTTCCCAGCCTCCAGAAGTATGAGAAATAAATTCCTGTTGATCAAGCCACCCAGTCTATGATACGTTGTTATAGCAGCCCTAGCAGACTAAGAGAGTGCTTAATAAATATTATTTACCTAATAATAACAATAACCACAGACACTTACAGAAAGCTACACTGTTCACTGGTGCTGGACAAAATATAATACCCTTCTTGAATTTCCTCTGATTATAGATTGTTAGAGGTGGAGCTAGGTGCAAGTTCTTTTTCTGTTAGTTTAAGTGGACTTTGATAGAGAGTTGGATTCACAAAGTGTAGATAAACACAAGTAGGCTTTAATGTTAACTCCTGTCCTCCAAAGATCCAAAGATCCTTGGTCAAAAAGTAATGAGTCAGAAGGACATTGGAATAGAGGGCCTGGGGTCTTCTGGCAGCCTGAGTGTCCCCAGGAGCCTGGCTTGTTTTCCTCTGGAGAAGCTCAGTCTGTGAAGCATGAGTGGCACATACCAAGTGTGTGTCCTCTGATCTCTTAGTGAGACAAGCCACCAGGCCCTCTCCTTGTCCACTGGACGGAGGCTCAGCCTGAGTCTGGGAGTCCCAGACACAGCAGAGGCCACAGGATATTCAGGTCTGGGCTGCCAGACAGAGGTTACCCACAAGTCTTTGTAAAATGTGTAGTTAAGTGCCAAACACGATTTTAGGATTAGGTCAAGTGTTGCCAGCAGTACTCAATATGCCGTACTGTAATCAACTTGCGTCAGCCAGCACTTTATTCTTAAGGCCCTCAGGGCTCAACTACTACTTTAGAAATAGTCCGGTAACTAAGGAAATATCTATTGTTGTCTATTGTTTTAAAGTTGCATTTCCTTAAGGAGCCCTTGGCTTCATAAAGGGGATTGTCCCATGTGAAAATCTACTTCAAGATACAGCCCTTAGTCTTGAGAGAAGCTTGGGAAGTAGAAAGGCACTTTGAATTGAATACAAAAACAAGGAGTTGGAGCTATGTTAAAATAATAATGCTAAGGATACTAATAGCTGATGTTTATTGAGCATTTTCTCTATGGGAGACACCATGCTAGGCTCTTTATATTTTTTATCGTATTTAATCTCCATAATCCTACGAGATAGGTATATTATCTCAAGTTAACAGGTCAATAATGAAGTTTTTAAAAAGGATTGCCAAGATTCAAACCCACAGATTTGCGCTATTTATTTAGGCTTCATTGCAATCAATGCAGTAAGCTGCTGTATCTGAATGGTGATAAGAATCACCTGGAGTTTTTTTAAAAAACATCTTAATACTGTACATAACTAAAAGTATGAAAATATAGCACAAGAGATGATTTTTGTAATTGTCAATTGGGAAAGACCATTCTAAGGAACAGACAAAATCTCTGATTTAAATTACATACAAAGTTAAAAGCTTTTAGAAAGTAGCAAGAAAAAGATCAATCACACAATACAAAAATGGGTATAGGATATAAACAGGAAGTTAGTTCTTGGAAGAAATGAAAATGACGAATAAACACACGAAATGAAGCTGAAAATAAAAATTAAAAATGAGATACTTTTATTTTTAAAATATTTATTTATTTGACAGAGAGAGAGAGAGAGAGAGAGAGAGAGAGCATAAGCAGGGGGAGCAGCAGAGGGAGAAGGAGAAGCAGACTGTCCCCACTGAGCAGGGATCCCGACTCGGGGCTTGATCCCAGGATTCTGGGATCATGACCTGAGCCGAAGATAGACGCTCAACCAACTGAGCCACCCAGGTGCCCTGAGATACTATTTTTAATATGTTAAATTGGCAAAATTTTTAATTATGAAAAATATTTAACATCAATGAGTTGTGAAGAAATGGGCCTTTTTGTACTTTTTGTAGGTAAGAGAAAATGATATAGCTCTTTGGAAGGGCAATTTTTCAATCTATATATTAAAATTTTTAATTCACATATCTTTTATGCAAAAATTCCATTTCTATACTACAAAAAACCACATACAAATGAAGATAGAGTATAAGGATGTCCATAGAAACATTTTTTTTGCATGTTTAAAACCAATATGTTAGGACAATAATGAAAGCAAGGTAAAGGCTAAAATATTTATGATTATTTATACTATGGAATACTATATAGCCATTAAAAATAATAAGAAAAATAGATAACTTTATTTATTTCTAAAGATTTTATTTATTTTAGAGATAGAGAGAGTGCAAGCAGGAAGGGCAGAAGTAGGGGGAGAGAGAATCTCCAGCAGGCTCCGTGCTGAGCACAGAGCTCAGTGCAGGGCTTGATCCCATGACCCTGAAATCACGACCTGAGCTGATGCTCAACTGACTGTGCCACCCAGGCACCCTGAAAAATAGGTAATTTTAGATAGATCTAGATATAAATCAGAATAACATGAAGTGAAAAAGTTAATTTACAGAACAGTATGTGTAGTCCAATCTTAATTATGAAAAATGCATACACAAATAAATTACAAGTAAATACCTAAAGAGACTGTAAATACACATCTGTATTTAATAGTAATTAACTCTGTGAGGGGTAGCTGTTGAGGGCATAGCAAGAGCATTCTTTCATGTTCTCATTTGTATTGTATGGAGTGTGTTGATTTTTAGTCATCAACATATGTATTTCTTTTTAATTTAAATTTTTATGAAGTGCCCACCCCAAGTGATTGAAAATATTATTGCTTTTAGAAAATATGATTGACTTTTATATTAATAGATAAAAATATATGCATGGATAAAAAGACCATAGACAGGGTCTTTAGAGGAGATAGGTTTTCTTTCTGCTTTCCATATATTATTGGCCAGATATTCTATAGTGAGTACTATTGCTCCACCCAAAATGTATTGAAAAGAAAATCCCAAAGATTGGGATCCAGGGGTTAGCATTTTATGAAGCTCCTGAGATAAGTCTAGCAGTTCTTTGGGTTTCACAGTAACTGCCAAAGGCTTCACATCTCCAAAGGATTTAAAGGCTACGAGAACCTTAGAATCTGAATATGCCTAGAAAGAGTGATTTCACTTAAATTTTGCTTGAAGGTAAATTCTAGAGAACTTAATTGTTTCCTTTACATTCATGAATACTGATTCAGCATTCCTTTTTGGCTTCCAGATTCTCAATCCACTGTGGTGATGCTATTTGGTGAGTTTTTCACACTTGGTGAATATCCTATACCTCATGCTGCTATTTATATTAACTGCATATGGTCGATGCTCTAATTCCAAAGTCAACACTTCTGAGTATGTATTTAATTGTTTACAGAATAAGCAGTGGGGTGGTTTTAGAAAGCCCATGACTGGTTTTCCACCTCTTCTTTTACCTCTTCTTTTCTTTTTGTTTGGGATATGTTGCAGAGTTTTTCAGGCTATTCCAGTCTTAGAAAGAGACATGATTACACTTCATATATGAGCTCCTTCTTTTTCTATATCTGTTGTTGGAAAGGAAGAGCCAGATGTGTGTGTTTTTAAAAGAACCTTGAATTAATCTACATAACTTTGAACAATCATGTCTGCCTGCCGTCAAGTCTTTCTGACACACCAGTATGCACACCAAATGTTTGTCCACTTAACAATGAGACACTTATTTTTGTATTCTCAGATTTACTGGTATTCGCTTAGAATGCAATTTCCTTCCGTATGAACTGTGAGACAGGATCCATTTTCCCTTGTCTGCTCAATAGTTCTATACTGACCCATTTTGCTTTCTGCCCCTTGTGTGTTTCTTATTTTGGAGGTCAGATTATGGGTGAACTGTTATATCCCCCATGGCTACTAAAATAAAAATCTTTGGAGAAAAATACAAAATATATATTTGTGGTTTGTCCGTATCTTGAGGGTCTTCTTCACATTTCATATTTTGGAATCTTAGTGATGCTCGAGTTCCTAACCTTTTGGTTACAGTATCTACCCCTGGCTAAGTGTCTCTTGCTACAAAAAAAGCTACAGGAATGGGAACTGTTATAAAGGGGGGGAAAGCTCTTCAATAATTAGGATTCATCTACAACTAGAGCATTTTATTAATTACACATTGTAATCACATGGATAGACACAAAACCAATTGTGCAAGTCTGTATTTAGAGGTTTGTAGACAGAAGACTTAACGTAAACATAGAAATGTTAAACCTACTCAGCTGTAACCTGCGAAGAAGATAACAAGAAGGATTCTGTTCTCTGTATGATTTGTGAACAATGCTAAGTAAATATTCATCATTAATATATAATAACTGTTGCTTTTGGCAGTTCACTTTTCATTTAATTTGATAATGTGTCCAGTAAATGAAGTGGTACAGGCTACAGTGTTTTACCAACACAATTGCATATTTTCAATCATTGTTAAATGAAGGCAGCTCAAGGCAAAGCTTTAACCCCCACTAGTTTTGTGTGTGATAAAAAGAGAAGGCGCTATCAATCTTTATTGTCTGTCTCGCTTACTGTAATTGCATTCAATAGTCCACTGATTCTGTTGTCTGTGCTAATGTCAGGAACAGAGGAGAGCCAGATGCTCAGACTTGATCATATGCATCCAGTGGCCACTTTGATAAGTTGGCAGCAAGTCGCTGGGTTTGATGATAAATTGTTAACGCTATAGATTATGAACAGCTGAACACTGCAAGTGTACATGGAGGAAACTTCTTACCTTGTTTTAAATCTGGCATCATGATGCTAGCTAAAGGGCATGTCATGTATTATTCAAATGCATCTTGCACTGGAAATGTGCCAGTGACTCATTGTATCCCTATGAATAGTAAAAGCAACAACAACAACAAAAATCCACAGTGATTTGAACATGACATTAATGGTCCCAGGATTATGAAAAGCATTTTGAAATACTGTTTAATAGTTTTGATTATCTAATTCAACAAGAAGAAAGCTTCTAAGTTGTATTCACATTTAATCCATATTAAATCATGCTCTTCCTGGTCATTTCTGTTATATTAGCTGATAATGAGGATGTTTTCTAAAAACAAACTGGTTTTTCATTAGTTAAAACCCATGGCAATTTGCTCGTGAAGGGACATAAATTGGAGCTGCGGGGCAAGCAGTGTGTTGAAATTTTTGCCAAGATTTTATTTCATGTAGATATTCTGCTTCTAAGAGAGATGTGATATAGGCCATTTGTACAGAGTATACAATAGGTCTTATTTCTGTTGAGCTTATGTGACAGTTGTAAAAGTTCATGTCATGGTTTTTAAGTCATTAGCCAACTCTTACAGTTGTTTAAAAAAGCTGAGATGACTGTGAACTGTATAATAGTCTCATACCAGGGAACACTGAGCTGTTGACCACATTTTAAATGGAAAATCCTAAGTGCAACCAGATGAATATTTCTTTACCATTGGAGGAATTGCTGTCTGATCATTATACGGCTTGGTTTCCCTAAAATAAACACATACAAGAAATACTGTTGGATTTAAGGATTGAGACAAGAAATGTCTCTTGCCTAACTGGGGTGTTCCTTTTTTAGATAATGGAGATTTTGTAACGCATTGTGAATTCCTTTTTGCCTGTGCTGCTAGGAAACTCAAAAGTGATTCATACTAACTCTTTCTTTTTAAGTTTTTATTTAAATTCCAGTTAGTTAACATACAATGTAATATTAGTTTCAGGTGTACAGTTTAATGATTCAACACTTCGATACAACACCCAGTGCTCATCGTAACAAGTGCTCTCCTTAATCCCCATCGCCTATTTAACCCATCCCCTCACCCACCTCCCTTCTGGTAACCATCAGTTTGTTCTCCATAGTTAATCTGTTTCTTGGTTTGCCTCTCTCTCTCTTTTTCCCTATGCTCCTTTGTTTAGTTTCTTAAAATTTGTACTCACTCTTTTAAGCTAAGTTTTCAGCTATGATTATCTCTTTTCTATTTCTCCTTCATTCTTTTCTTATGACTTTACCTTGTTTTTCTTGTCTCTTATTGGCAGGATGGATATATTAGGTAAATGGATAGCAGAGAGAAGAGAGGGAATAAACTTTACCATGAGGTTTTAAGGGCAGAATCCGGAGGCATTTACTGTGTCACCAGAGTGAGAATTGGTCTCTAGTTATTACCAAGATAGGATTCTAGCTGACACTGGAAAAGTTACTTCAACCTCCGTGGGGGTCAGTTCCTCATCTTAAAAAAAATGGATATAATAAAAGCATTTAATTCATAAGATTCTGGTGAGGTTTAATTAATATAAAGTAAACATTTAATCAATGTTAGCAACTGTGATGGTGGTAATGTTTATGTGAACTCTAGAAGGTGAAGATAATACAGTATGACCCAAATGTTAGAATTTACTTCTGATGGCATCTGCAATTGAATCCAAACCGTAAGGTGATCTCACGTACAATTTGGTGTATTACAATTTAGATCCTGTTTTAAGCAAGCTGATATATAAAACTCTTGGTTTACTCATTCAATTATTTAAGAGATGCACTCTTCATTCATAAAAGATGTTTAACTTTGTAAAATTCTTCATTTTAGTGTTCTTTGTGGGGGGGGTTCAGGCTTTTCTGTAAAAATGAGTGATTTAAATTTATATAGGATTTGCAAGAGCTTGTTGTTGGTCTATAGTAAGATCCTGTTCTCCTTCACTGAACCTTGAGAGAGAGTTTGATCCAGATGAACCCTCTCTCCTGGATCTCTAGGATTATTGCTTATCTTTTATTTATTGTGAGGAAACTCTCGGTTTCCTGTGGCTTGATGGGGGCTGCTCCTTCCCAGGCTTGCTCCTGCCTGTCAGTCCCTTATATGTTATAGTGCCTGGGGTTTGCCTTTGGGCTCCTGGCTACTCTACCTACACACTCCCCCTTGTGACTTCACCCAATCCAGAGGCCTTAGTGTCCATCTCTTTGCTGGTGGCTGTCAAATTCCCATCTCCAGTGTGGCCCCTCTCACATACTTCATTTCACTTATCCAACTGTGTATTCAACATCTCACCTTAGATGTAAATGGTCATCTAAAATCTAGCTTGTTCCCCAGCCTCAGGCTATCTCATTCTCCAGTCAGACTTATTTCAGTGAGTATTACCACCATCTGAAGTCACTCAAGCCAAAAACTTAGTTATCATCCTTGCTTCTGCTCTGCCTTCGCCCACTATACCAATCCACTAGAAAGTCCTGTTGGGTCTATCTCTGGACCATATAGGATCTGGTCTGCTTCTATCCACCTTTTCTTTCCCCACCTTAGCCAATATGCCTAAACCGCTTGCCTATCTTTCCCTTATCCACTGCAGCAGCCTCCTGGTCTCTCTGTTTCCTCTCATGCTTCCCTTATCATCTGTGAGCGCTCCATAAAGCTGTATTTTAAAAACAAATAATATCATGGTGCTGACTTCTTCCTAAATCCCTCCAGTGGCTTTCCATCATACTGAGGATATAAGCTAAATTTTTTTTCCCATTGTCTGTGAGAGCCTACTTTTCTCAAGTCATTTCTTCCGTACTCTCATCCCTTTGTTTCAGGCACATCAACCCTGCTTTTACTCAGGGCCTTTGCATAGATGTTTTGTCTGCTTGGAACACTCTTTCCAAAGATTTACACGGGGCTGGCTCTTTCGTGTCATTCGGGTTGGATGCTGCCTGTCTTAGCCTCTCCCAACATGCATCCCCTGCTGTTGCTTATATTTTATTTCCTTCAAAGCTTATAGTTGTCTGATTATTTCCTTTATTTATTTGCCTATTTTCTGTATTCCACTACTAACATGGGAGCTTCATGAGAACATAAACCTTTTTTACCTTGCTTACCTGTGAGCATTGTGCTCAGCATGTTGGTTAAGACTGCAGACTCTGGGATCAGATTCACCAGTCTGGATGCTGTCACCGACACCCGCCATTGTGTCATTTCACACCAGTTGCTTCATTCTGTGTGGCTCAGTTTTCCCATATGAAATGGAGACCATGTTAGCATCTGCTCATTACTGTTACTATGGGGAAAGGATATGATACATGTGAAATATTTATGACAAGTCTGGCACTTGATAGTTTTTGTGTTTTCTTACTCAGTTAGAATAGTACCTCCATACAGTTGATGTTCAATAAATACATGTTGAATAATATGTAAAAAGATACATAATGATATTTCATGTTTTGTTGATGAATATTTCTGAATATCTATTTTAATGTTAATTTATGAAAAGATCTTATGATAATTTTTTTGACCTCAGAAGAGTATTTAAATATTTATAATGTTTAACCCAATGGCCTATTATTAACAATTATGTTGTCATTTAAATTTCTAAGGTTGATATATTAAATCTTGATACCTTAGTCAATAATTTTTGGCAAATTAGCTCACTCATAAATGGTGAAATCGCTTGGCTGTTTTTCTTAATAGAGCTTTAAAGGTTGATAACTATTGTCTCTTATTATATACATGTCAAAATTATTTGGGAAAATTAGAAAATATGGTTAAGCAAAATGAAAAAATAAAAACAATCTGCAGTTCCTGACTTTTTATGTATACTCATACTTGAAGATTTGTCCATATATTATCATGTGTATTTTGTTTGATATTAGCTGTCTATGTGAGCCTGAAACAAAGGCGGTGGGAGACAGTTTATTTGAGAAGTAATCCCAGGGAGATCACTTGTATTGCTATGGTTAACTGCATTGTTTTTTTAAATTGATTTTTTTCAGTGTTTGTTGCATATATATAGAACCACAATAGATTTTTAAAATTGTATCCTAAGACCTTATTAGACTTCGTAGCTTTTTATTTTTTGTAGAATTTTCTAGGTATATAATTATATTGTCTGAATAAAGACCATTTTACCTATTCCTTTCCAATTTTAGGTCTTTTATTTCTTTCTCTTGTCTTATTACACTATATAGAACCTCCAGTAAAATGAAGTGGTGAGAGCAGAAACCTTTACCTTCCAGTCTTAGAGAGAAAATATTCAATACATAACCATTAAATCTGATGTTAGTTGTGGGTTTTTAGCTGATACCCTCTATCACACTGAAGTAGTTCCCTTCCTTTCTAGTTTTCAGGGAGTTTTTATCATGAATGAATGTTATATTTTGTCATTTTTTTTCTCCTGCATCTGTCTCCTTTTTAAAAAGCATATGGCTTTTCTTTTTATTTGGTTGATATAATGAATTTCATTGATTTATGTTCAAACATGAAACCAGCCTTAAGTGTATTAGCTATGAATTATTATCATAACCACTTGATTATGATGTATTATCTTTTTAATGTATTGTTGGACTCAATTTGCTAATATTTTGTAAAGGATTCTTGTGTGTTTATTCATGAGAAGTATCAGTTTGTAGTTTTTGTTTTTATATTCCTGAGAATATCTTTACCAGGTTTTGATATCAGAGTTATGTTGGCTCATAAAATGAGTTGGAAAATGACCTGCCTTCCCTTATTTTTGGGAAAAGTTTGTGTAAAATCGTTACAATTACTTTAAAAAAATATTTGATAGAATTCCCCAGTGAAACCAGATGGGTCTGGCATTTTCCTTGTGGGGGAAAGTTTTCAATAACAATTCAAATTTATTTCGTTGATATGGGGCTATGCAAATTTTCTATTTCTTCTGTGTCACTTCTGGAAAATTGCATTTTATAAGAAATGTATTCATTTCTTGTAAATTCTTAAATTTATGATATATATTTGTTTATAATATTTTCTTAATAGCCTTGTATTATTTATAGGATCTGTCATGATAGTCCCATTTTTATTTCTGATATTGGTATTTTGTGTTCTCTCTTTCTTGGTCAGTTTTGATACAAATTTATCAATTTTATTAATCTTTTAAAATCAAATTTTGTTTTGTCACTTTTTTCTATTGCTTGTTTTCTAGTTCATTGATTGTTGTTTTTTTCTTCTTTTTTTCTTTCTATTTGGGTTTAATATAATTCTCTTCCTTTTCTGACCTCTTAAGATAGAAAGTTAGATTACTGATTTTTATTCCTTTTTGACCCTTTAATAATATAAACATAATACTATACATTCATTTTTCACCACTACCTAAGTTGTATCCCAAAACTATTGACATGTTGGGTTGTCATTAGTAGTCAGTTTGAATAATTTCTAATTTCTCTTTATGATTTCTTCTTTGATCCACAGGTCAAATTAATGTATTATTTAATTAAAAAGTATTTGGGGAACTTTTTAGCTACCTTATTTTTGTTGATTCTAGATTTTAATTCCATTGTTATAAAAAGTGCTCTGTAAGATTTCAATACTTTTAAATTTATTTAGATTGATTAATAGCCCACTATATAGATGAAAAGATTAGTGAATTCTGCAGTTGTCGGGTATACTATTCCATAAATATCATTTAGGTCAACAGTGGAAGTATTGTATATCCTTATAGAATTATGTCTCACTTGTTCTATCAGTTATTGGGAGAGTGTCAAAATCTACAACTAAGGCCATATGTAGTTCTCTATTTCTGTCAGTGTTTGTTTTAGGTATTTTGAAACTCTGTTATTAGGTGCATACAGAGTTTGTCATGTCATGACTTCCTGATAAATTTACCCTTTGTTCATTATGTATTGTCCCTTTTTATTTCTTGTAATACTTTCTGACTTGAATTCAGATTTGCCTGATATTATTATAGGTACACCTCTTTCTCCTGAAGCTTTGGGCTCTTTCTCCTATCTTTGGTTTAACACATGTTAAAAACTAAGCCCCTGGATTTCCAAGAAGGAGCTCCATGCATATCTCCATTCATTCCTTCCTAGGGCATTACATGAGTTTTCTTCTCTGATTTTCAGATTTTTCTTCAGTTCGGGTCTGGAGATTTAGTCAGCCTTCTTGCTTGCTCAATTCTACATTAAAATGTGTTTATTATGTTTTATTCAGTATTTCTAGATATTTCTAGCAGGAAGAACTTTCAGGTTATCTTGTCTACCATATTGATGAAATTATCAGTTTCACTCTGCCTTTTTTATATTCGAATTTAATTTTCAATTCTTTAAAAATAAATGTAAAGAATAGTAAGAACTATAGCTATTATTCAAATCTTGAGATTTCTGATACATGAAGATTGTAATGGAAGTTCATGAGCTGTTTCAGTATTTCAAAATTCCTGGTGTAACTTATTTTATATGAATATACAAAAATGCTGTGCGTACTAACTAGTGCATCATGTCTCTTTGCTTTTCACTAAAATATTATCTCAGTGTGATAACAATAATTAGATAGTGTTGATCAGAAACTCTAGCTCTTGATGACATCTGAGATTAATGAAACATTTTCATTATACCAAATACTGATCAAAATATTTCAGATATTTCCAATTTCATAGTGGTGAGAATTTAACACAATCTCTTTTTCAATTCTTCAATTTTTGCAATATTTTTGTTTAATAATTTATCCCAGTAATTTGTAAATGTTGCCTTATTGTATTACTAACCTCTCATTTATACTATATTTTGTTCCATTGTCCTTATCCATACATTTTTATGCTAAAGAATCCACATTTTATAAAAAAATAAACACAGAACCACAGGGAAGAGCAAAATAAAAGTAGTCTTCGCACATGCATGCTGCGTGAACAGGGGGTGTGGGTAGGGGCAGAGGGAGAGGGAAAGGGAGACTCTTAAGTAGGCTCCACACCCAACATGGGGCTCAATCTCAGGACCCTGAGATCATGACCTGAGCCAAAATCAAGAGTCAGACACTTAACTGACTGAGCCACCCAGGCGCCCCCAAAGTAGTCTTTGCTTATGTAAATATTTGGACCCACTGCATTGTGGCTTTCTGGACCTAAAAATGTAAGCTAGATGTCCTTATTGCCAAAATTTTCTTGGGAACTTGGACCTCTCTACTTCCATATGTTTTGTAATTGTGCCATGTATCATAACTGAAATTCTTTTTTTTTTAAATCTTTTTTTTTTGAAGATTTTATTTATTTATTTGACAGAGAGATAGACAGAAGAGCACAAGCAGAGGGAATGGCAGAGGGAGAGGGAGAAGCAGGCTCTGCACTGAGCAGGGAGCCTGATGCTCCCAGGACCCTGGGATCATGACCTGAGCCGAAGGCAGACACTTAACCATCTGAGCCACCCAGGTGCCCCATAACTGAAATTCTAGTAGTTGCACCTATGAAACACAGAAAGTGTTTGCATTTTATAAGATTTTGTTCTAGAACCACAAGGTAAAATAATGGAGTACCTTTATGTAAATCAGCCTTGATCTAAGCATGTGGATTAGTTTATAGTACTGAAGTATAATTAGAAGGCTAATTTGCTAATCATTTCTCTTAACTATAGATATAATCATAGAAACATAGGCTTCCCACTTTGGAAAGGTCTTAAAGACGAACTCTTTTTTTGAAAGTTAAATCCCCTCTACAATATTCCTGCCAAATACTCTTCAAGTCTGGAATTCAGCTTTTGTTTATAGCTATGGAACCCAGTGATGTAAGGTCTCCTGAGTCTAGAAGACCAACTGTACCTCCTGGAATAATAAATATCCTTCTTCAACCTTTGGTGGGTTCCTTTATCTCATTTTCTCTGAATTTTCATGCTCCTGAATCTAAGTCATTGTCTCATGCTGCATAGGAAAATTGGGACCCCCAAACCCAGTGCTTCATTGGTTTACACACACACACACACACACACACACACACACACACACACACACACACACCAGCTTCAAGCATTTCTTAAGTTTATGCATGCATGTGTATGTGTGTTGTGGGGGAAGGACAGGAGTGACAGAGGGGAGGGTATGACATCATGCAGCCTATAGGGTCTTTTGATAATTTCTTTTCTACACTGTCTTACCCACCCCATTCACTTGAGGTAGAGGCATTTCATTAAGAAAATTTCCATTCACATGCAGTGTCATCCCTGTGTTTAGATCTCTTCTAATTTTATCAGAGAGTTACTTTCAGCAAAGGTTGTGCTCAACCTGAAATTCCAGTGAAGAGTTTTTTTCTCTCATCACAGATAATAATTATCTTTAAAAATATATTAAATGTGTACCTACATATACTGTACAACACTACCAATTTGAAATAAATGACCTGAGAGACTATGGACTCTGAGAAACAAACTGAGGGTTCTAGAGGGGAGGGGGGTGGGGGATGGGTTAGCCTGGTGATGGGTATTAAAGAGGGTTCGTCCTGCATGGAGCACTGGGTGTTATACGCAAACAATGAATCATGGAACACTACATCAAAAACTAATGATGTAATGTATGGTGATTAACATAACGTAATAAAAAAATAAATGACCTGCTAATTTGAATATCTTTCATATTTGAAGTTAAGAATTGGTAATACAATTGACTCTTGAATAACATGGGGGGTTAGGGGTGCTTACCTCCTGCACAGTTGAAAATCTGAGTATAACTTTTGACTTCCCTGAAACTTTACTAATAGCCTACTATTGACCAAAAGCCTTACCAATAACATAAACAGTCAATTAACACATATTTTTGTGTTATATGTTTTATACACTGTATTCTTACAATAAAGTAAGCTAGAGAAAAGAAAATGTTAAGAAAATCATAAGGAAGAGAAAATATATTTAAGTGCTGTAAGAAACCCACAGTTCAAACCCATGTTGTCCAAGGGTCAACTGTACATTTAAATTATAAAAATGCTGGGAATATGAATTGTCCTAGATGGGGAGATTTTTGCATGGGTATAATAGCAGGGATACCAGCCTGATAAAAGAAAATAACTTGCTTGCCGCTTAGGTAGTGATAAACTGTTGTGAAATACTCTTGTATTATATTCACCAAAGTAGAGAATCAGTAGCTAAAAATTCATTGTCAGATATCTGTCCTTTATTACCTTCATGAATGGATACATTAGACTAATCTGTAATTAGCACATCCACTTTCTAAATGGAAAGTGCTCAAAGTATGTTCAAACATTAAATGAGCCACTATTATAACTCAAACAGTGGGCTGCCCAGCATGGCTGCTCATGTGGTTTCAAAAATGGTTAGGAATCAGATCAGTTTCTAAAATGGGCATATTTCTCTCTACATATTCTTCTAACACAGAAGGAACAAACACCCAAAGTTTTAATTGGACTAATTTCTGAATTAATGTACATACATTATTAAATCTTACTACTATGATGATTATTTTTATGCAGGGTTATGCAAAGTTTTTGGAACTCTTCCCTTTGAACTAAAAGAGACATTCGCTTTGGTTTCTTCCCATGGCAATGCTTTTCTTTCCCCTGTGTGTCTATCCTTTCCTTCAGTTTCTGAATGATGTTGATTAAAATATCTTTAGATCTTACTTAAAAATACATATGCTTACCAGTTAATAGCAATGATAACCACAATAAATGTTCCAGAGCCACATTTTCTCCAAATCCTGGCAAAAGATGAGAAATCTGGGGTGATTGCCATGCCTGTGATAATTAAGTTTCGAGAGTGAAATAGATTAGGTATAAGAAAATGTGAGTTAGGAAGAAAGCAATACATTTAAAAAAGAAAAGAAATACTGAGAAGGATGATCTTTGGGTGTTGGAACATTAATGAAATATCTTTGGTTCTCTTCATCCTTACGTGACTGGTAGTGGCAGAAGTGGTGGGGGTGTTGGAGAATTTTTACATTACTTGGGTGTTATCCTGAGTGACTTGCCCCAACATTTTCCATAGACAGAGAGACCCTAATAAGCACTACATATGTTCATGTATGTATCCCTGTTCATGTTTTTGATTGAAAATAATCCTATCATAAAATACTTGTCTACTCTAAGTCAGTATGAATGTATTGATAGCCATGAAATTTAATGTTTAATAATCTGTTTTGTTTATACTGAGAAATTGTTAACTGAGTAGCAGATAAAACAAAAAAGTGGTTTGTTAAATTCATATTACCTACTGTTCTTTCTTTTTTCTTATATTTTCTTCAAATTAATCAATTAAAATGCACAGATGTTCAATTAAAATTATAAAAATTTTCCATGGCTACAGCTGTTTTGAAGCTACATTGTTGAAAATTTAACATATCTAGTAATGATTCCCTCTCAGAAGAAATTAAATTAATGACTCTTTGCTAGATTATTTTCCATTTGATAAATTAAACAAAATTAGAACAAAAACCATGAGACTTACAGTGCCTGCTACATTTATTAATTAGCATGGTAGACTAGCAGATATTAATATGAAAAGGCAACAAAATAGAAAATGTTTCTTATTTTTCAAGTGAAATACCTTCAGGAGTGTAGTTTATCTTATCAGCAAATGGTTATACAGTATAAATTATTAAAATTTCACCTGTAAATAGCAGACAAGTGACAAATTTCATCATCCCACATAATAGAGATGGTAGAGATGTGATTAGGCCAGGCAAAAATAACATTTTTCTTCACATCTTTGTCCAACCTATGTGTGATAGACAGTGACCCTTAAATAATAAGTATAGAAACAGGATTTTTTTTCTTGGGCATATTGCTTTGTCTCAAAGAGAATTACTATTTTTTTTTCACATTTCTAATTCATTCTTTAATTTTTTAAAGATCTGCCCGCTCATTTTTTTCTTATGTAGAGAACTAGTATATGCCCATAGCATTAGTCAGTGTTCTCCAGAGAAACAGAATATGTGTGTGTGTGTGTGTGTGTGTGTGTGTGTGTATACAGTATACACACATACAAATACAGTAAGAGACTCAGATTTATTTTGAGGAATTGACTCACATGATTGTTGGGGGAGGGGGCTGGCAATTCTGAAACTTGTAGGCTGGGCTGGCAGGAGTTGATGTTGCAGTCTTCAGACAGGATTCTTTCTTCTGTGGGAAACCTAAGTCTTTGCTTTTAAGGTCTTCATCTGATTGGATGAGGTCCAACGGAGGGTAATCTGCTTTACTTAAAGTCTACTGATTGTAGATGTTAACACGTCTAAAAGATGCCTTTCCAGCAACATCTAGACTGGTGCTTGACCAAACAACTGGGCACCATAGCCTAGCTATGTTGTCATATAAAATTAACCATCACACTCATTGAGGAAATTTTAGAAAATAAATAAACTGAAAATGGGTATTTAAAAAGCACTTGTAATCAAGCACCTGCAAGTGATCTCTGCTAACGTTTCAATGTTTATCCCTATAGTCTTCCTCTTATATTTATATATCTTTTCTTCTTCCAAAGTTGAGAATACAGTGTTTATTTTATCTCATAACTCATTATTCTCTTAAGAGTATAAACATCTTCTCACTTTATTAAAATGATTTCTTCTGCAACTCATATTTTAATAACTGTAGTATAACCAATTGAAGGAATTGTTGGACTCTTAGGTTTTCAATTTTAGAAGGATATTATGTCTTTTCACGCTTATCCTTTGAATACATTACTACACATGCATTTGCTAGTTAAAAATACACACATTAAAAACTTTTACATGCATTGCTAAATTGCCTTCCAGAAATATTGTGCCATTTACATTCCCAATGGCAATATTTCAGAGGCTTGTTTTCCTTCCTCTTTTCAGTATTAAGTGTTAGAATAAAAAAATATTCCTATATGAAGATTTAAAAAATCTTTTATTATTGTATTCTGAGTTTCCTTGATTTTTAGTGATGTTGAATGAAATCCTTAACTTTAGTGATGTTTGTATTTGTTTTTGAATTGTCCATTCAATTTCCACTAAGATGCTTGTCATATTCTTACTATAAAAACTGTATACAACATATGTAATCACTTTGGTTATCATATATTTTGCAAATGTTTCCTCTAATTTATTATTTGCCTTTTGATCCTGTGTATAATTTTTTTGATATACTGAAGTTTTTGTTTTTATTTTTGAGTAACCAAATCTATAAATATTTTCTGTTATGTCAGGCTTTTGGTTTCATATATTATAGTTTTCCTACCCTGGGATTATATGTCTTCTGTACCATTATGGTTTTTTTTTTTTAAGCTTTGAAATTAAATTTGATGTATGGTGTGAGGCAGGGATTATCTTTCAGTTCACAGTTTTGTTTAAAATGCAACTTTTCTATCCTTCTAAACACGGGGAAATGTCATGCAAAGGACTCGAAAGGTTGGAAAGGAAGAACTTACACATTTTACGTCTGGTAGGCCCAGTATACATCACAGTGGATCCTCAACATTATTTGGTTTTCCATCAAAAAGCAGAGTTAAATCTAACAGCAGTTGCCTGAGGCTTTCATGTTTGTGAATGTGTATGTATAGGTGTATACAGGGAGCATGCTTGTGGGATGGCAATTATGGTTCTGGGAACCATTTCCACTGCAGCTCTATGATCTTATTAGCAATGTTTTCATAGATTTGGACATTTTTCTTCATAGACAATGATTATATCTTTAGTCAGTGATCACACTACAGTATTTTAACTGCAGGGGTATTTATGTGCTAGGGCAGAATATGTCCATGGAGAAGAAGCTGCCAATGACTAGATCTTGTAATCAGTGCATAATCTGAGGCAGAAAGTTTATGACCACTCCCTAGCACGGTGCTCTTCTGTGGCCTTAATGTAATTGTCACTGTGTTTTTGTGCCTTCACAGGAAATGTCTTCCATTTATTCTTTACAAAATTGTAAGTTATTGGGTAACCTGGCTACAAGAACCTGTAGTGACTGACGTAAATCTTACCCTGGATATTCTCCTGTTTTCCCATTTTAAAAATGCTCATTACTCCCATCTTCAATAATTCATCACTAGATGTGGGACAGGAAATAGTGATGTGAAATTCAAGTAAGCCATATTAAGAATCATGATTTTCAGAAGCAAGCTTAGGGTTTTATCAATATGTTTCATATATTCACCAATTTATTTTAGATGAGTAGTCTCTCTATTTGAGATTACTTTTCTAGGATTATCTTACAGTTTAATTTAATGTGGTAGAATTCCTTATTAGTACTTATAGGTTTTTATCATGTATTGCCCTGTTTTAGACTTAAAATTTCTATGAAATTGGGCTTGGAATTTTACATGTTATCAAGCTCCCTAGGTTTATATAGCCAATGAAAGTTTCAGAAGCACTAGACTACTGTTTCTGGGTTTAGAATTAATATATTTGGGGAAATTTTTCATGAAACTTTGTGAAAAGGTAGGTTAAAGTGCCTGGCATTGTGGCAGCCACAGGGTAGGCACTGCATAAATGTGCATTACTTATTTAATTTAGGTATTAAAGCAATTAGTAAACTGATCTGTGTTTGGTCTGTTCTGCATTTATGTCCACTTCTAAGGAAGCTTCCATTTAAATACATATATTTTACAGTGTATGCTTTGTATTACTAATTTTTATGAACTTAACATTTAGAGGACAATGTTTATTGACTTTTTGCTGTGAACAGCTCATCATTCTGTTAAAGATTCAATATTCTGAATATTCCAGGAACATAAATATCCACAAGTACTTCTTGTATTAGCTAACAGAATTGCCATATATTTGCACAGCTGTTAAATGGTTGTCTCAAAATTTTTAAAAAATAGTTCAGGTGTATAGAATTATTCAAATTATGTTAATATGCAGAGGTTTATACGAAAATAAGAAGATGCCACCTTGTGGTACAAAAAATAGATTCTTTGGTATGTGTGTAATATGTGGTTGTCAAATCTTTCAAATAATATGTGGTCAACAAACCTATTTGAACAAATAGGAAAGGCAGCAAAAGTGCTCATGCTCATAAGCAAGTGTTTGAATTCAGTAACTATCTCACAAATAGAAAGATCACATGGGGGAGAATTACATGGAAATGTGTTTTTTGAAAGCAGGGATCTATTCAGCGTTATACAATAGTCACATGGAAATTAAAATGGAGCATTTCAGTAATGTTTATTTAAGATAATAAACTCAGAGGATCTACTTCAAAATTAAGGTTGTGTTGCATTTTTAAGAATGATTGCTATATTTTGTTCTTTTAGGTAAAAAGTAAAATTTTATTATGATTTAATTTTAATGAGCTTAAAGATAATTTTTAACTCTGAATTACACTAATATATATGGTGTTTTGTTAAAAAGACAAAGGTTATTTGAAATTAATTATGAACTATGGGATTTACCTAGGTGATGATTCCTTACATGAAATTATCTTAGAATTTCTGAGGATGAATCAGTCTTGGAAATTATATAGCTCAATGTTCTCTGTTTTATAGGTGTGTAAACGGAGACACAGAGATGTTGTATGACTTGTTCAGGATCCCTCACCCTTTAGGAGTTGACTTTCTTTATTCTGTGCTCCTTCTCCCTCCCCATTCTGCATTTGAATTGGTCTCTTGTATTGAGAAGCTTTGTTTCTCAGAAAAAGAATAGAAGAGAATACATTTCTCCCCTCTGAACCTTTCATTAAATGTTTATTTTGTTGCATTTCTCCATAAGCATTTTTATATTGCCATTTTCTCCTCTTATTAGAATACTTAATATAGTTCCAAATAGTGCATAATTGAAAACAGTTTATCATATCCATTTTTATTTATTAGTATAATAGTATCCCTGCAATCTGGTGGCAGGAAAGTACTACACTATTTTATTGTAATTTATCCCATTTTAAATGTTCATTTGGGTCTATGAAATTGCATACTTTTTAGAAATACACTTAGAGGATATGTTGGGAAAAACCTCAAAAGTCAGAACTGGTTTAGAAATTTTTGCAAAGATAATATTGTGGGATATTCCAAATCCCAAAGTTAAATAGATCAATCAACCAATCATTTCAAATATTTTGAAAGTGTGTGTACATTAGATCTTGTCCATAGACACTTGTCAATGACAAATGACAAAGGAAAGTACCAGCATTTATTGTTATTGAAATTTTAGAGGAGCAAAGGAGCACTGGGTTAGTGGGCCTATCAGGAAAACATCACAGAATATATTTAAGTAGGTCTTGAGGAATAGGAAGTATTCAGATAATTAGGTAGCAGTGTGTGGTGGGGGCACTCTAGGCAGAAGTGGTGTGGCCCAAGGTTATTTCTCTCTGGCACATAGTAATTAGAAATTTGCTTAGAGATTGGGGGGGGAGGGCTTATCTAATGGTAAGACTGTTAAATGAGAACTAACAATGTTTAGTTCTTTTCCATATATAATGGAAAGCCATGGGTGCTTTTTGATTAAGAAAGTGATATAAATGAAGTGGCATTATGGATGAAGATTATACAGAAATAATGTGTTTTTGTGAAAATAATATAAAATGAAATATAATGTGTGTTGATGACCCTTAGTTGAACAGATAATCTTTTTTTTTTTAAGATTTTATTTATTTATTTCCCAGAGAAAGAGAGAAAGAGAGAGAGAGCACACAAGCAGGGGGAGTGGCAGGCAGAAGAAAGCAGGCTCCTCACTGAGCAAGGAGCCAGATGCAGGACTCAATCCCAGGATCCTGGGATCATGACCTGAGGCCGAAGGCAGATGCTTAACCGACTGAGCCACCCAGGTGTCCTGCAGATAATCTTTCTATTTCAGGTGTGCTTTGATTTGCAAGTTTCACTAAGTATTTTTATTATTTATTTTATTATTCTTATTTGGGTCATTTCCCTTTCTAATTGTCTTGACCAGAAATAGGCAATGAAAAAATTCAAACTCTGCTTTTCAACAGCACCAATCTGTAGGAATGCTGTCACCTCCCATGTGCAGATTTCTTTTAGAAATAAATAAATAAAGCCTAGGGGTAGTTGCACATTAATGTGGTGGTGGTAGAATGCCTCATCCTTAATATGCCTTACAGATGGTGTTTATAGGGGTTTAGTTAATTCAGTATGGCCCCGTATAAGCCTCAAGTAGCTAAAGAAGAACTTTCTTGAAAATGTCCCTGTGGTAGGCAGAATAATGGCCCCCTAAAGATATGTGTGTTCAGATCTCCAAAACCTGTGAATGTATTAGTTTATATGGCAAAAAAGAATTAAAGTAGATGACGGAATCAGGGTTGTCAGTTGATCTGAAAATAGGGAGATTATTCTGAATTATCTGCATGGGCTCAGTGTATTTACAAGTTGTCCTTAAAAGTGGAAGAGGGAAAGGAGATTGGAGTGATAAGTGTGAGAATGACTCCACTCGCCATTGCTGGCTTTGAAGACAGAAGGAAGCCAAGGAATGTGGGCAGCCTGTAGAAGCTGGAGAAGGCAAGAAAACAAACTCTCCCCTAGAAGTACTACAGAAAGGAATAGAGCCCTCCAAGCACCTTGATTTAGACCCAGGGAGACTCGTATTAGACCTGCCACTTACACAATTGTAACAACATACCTTTTTGTTGTTTTAAGCTACTAAGTTTATGGTAATTTGCTGTAACAGCAGTAGAAAACTAATACAATCACAACCATAAAACAAAGAAATAGTTATAATGGTGGTAAAGATAATGATTATTCTCCTCCACTCCCTCTTCCTCCTCTTCCTCCACATCTGTAGGTACCCTTTGTGGAGGGCTTACTATCCATATGTTAAGTGCTTTGCACATATTCTCATCCAGTTTTTAACAGCACCTTGCTGATAGGTATTATCTATTTGTGATGATAAACAAAGGCACTGAGGGATTTGGAGAGAAAGTGGCCAGGCCCTTGCAGTTTGTATGTGGCAGAGACCAGATTTAAACTGTTATCTGAGGTCAAAGCCTCATTCTCTTCAGTGCAGAAGTGGCAGGGGAAGCATTAGAAACTTGGAGCTGAATATGTTGGCTCTAAAGCCTGACCACCTGATTTGAATTTTGGCTGCTTATCTTATTGGTTAGATTAGTGCCTGGGACCTAGTAAATCCTCAATATGTCTTGGCTATTATTATGATTAATTGTGATTATTATTATTATTCAAAGATGGCACAAAAAGAGTAGTCATTGTCATAGGAAGGTGATTGTTAAAGTGATCACTACCACATCCATTTTATTGAGCTTAACTATAAACTATAATCTTTTCAGACTTCATTTCATCACTGAAGTTTGGCTTTTGGAATTTGTTTTAATGCCTCTCCACCTCATTAAGCAGTGAGTTTGAACCCCATTAAGTAATTCAGCTTGATCCTTATTTCTAACTGCTGTACATACCCTAACTGCTAAGCCATGCCCCTTGCTGGACAATATCTTGAAATATTTACTCTAATTCCCACTCTTTTGACTGGCCCTAACTTTGTGCAGAGAATTGCTCCCTTTTTGAAAATTACTTGGGTGGAGGAAAATAGGTATCTGACTGAAGAGAATACAGTCCCTTGGGTGTAAGTGATAATCCATCCCTCTGTTCTACCACTGTCAGTAGATGGCATTGTGATTTCACTGGACACCTGTGCATCTTGCAGCCATCATGTCATTATCTCACAGAGGAGCTCCATGCCATACTTAACCAACCCACAGTCAGATTAGGGTAGCAAGCCCAGAAATTTGTACTAGGGCAATATGAAGTCACTGGCTCTCCACAGCAAATATTTGGTAATTTAAAATGACAGGATTTTGGGTTGTCCCAAGATTCTGATTCCATTGGCTAGTATAAGGCTGTAATTCACCTCGGCCCTAGACCAGGACTGGAGTAGATGTATCCTGGGCAGCCAGTTCTAGGATGTATTGTATCTGACATTAAGTGAGGTCCCAAACTCCTGGGACAAGCAGATGTCCGTTTCTTCCCAGTAGGCTTCCTGACCTTCCATTTGGCTCTTCAACTCCTTTGATTTCTACAGTACTCTTTTCTCCTTGTTCTTATTTCATCTTTCGTTCTTGCTTTCCTTCATGGAAATAGTTCTAACATTAAGAGAGAGTTTTCTCCAGTTTTAAAACTTCCACCTTTTACTCTTTTTGTTTTACCCATCCTTCCTAGATGCTTACTGTCACCTATATGTTGATAACTCCTCATACTATCTCACTAGCTCTAAAATTCTTCCCTGAGCTTTAAAATTCTAAATCCAATGGCTTATCAACTGGATTTTTAGATGAATCTTGATATCAACAAGTGTGAATTTGAATTTGTCATCTTCCCTCTTTGCCCCTGTATCATGTCTTTTAGTTGTAGCATCTTATCATTATTATCAAATAATAATAAACTGTTTTCTCTGTTTATCTATTTTAATGTGTTTCTTGACTCTTTTCCCTCTCTTTCTTTATTATCACTGCTAATTCAGGCCCTCATATTTGTCATCTGAATTTTAATTTTGTGTTTGATAATTTTTATGTATAGGTATAAACTTTATCATTAAATATATCCCTCAATTTTTTAAATTTTTTAATTCTTTCCATTGCTTTAATCTTAGAGAATACTATGTACCACGGAATGTTAAATATTCATATAGGTTTCCTCTAGATTACTATGGTTTCTTCTTTCCTTAGTAATTAATTATTAACACCGTTATAGTTTCCTTTTTTTAATGTTAAAATGTCTTTCCCATTATTATCATTACTTATTTAAGTTTTGGGTGCATCTTCGTTCTTGATGGAATTGTTGACTGTTTAATAACGTTTACAAACATCGGTTCTTATAATTACTTATTAATTTTAGGGTATTTTTGGCTTTTTAAACAGTTTTACTCATTTGTTTTATCTTTAATATTTTCTTCTTTCTGATTTTCTTAGGGTTTTGTTGATGGTGGTGGTAGCTTTAGGATTATTAATTTGCTTCCAGTTTTCAGCTTTCTAAGCAATCCATAAGTTATGATATGTAGTACTTTTAAGGATATTTATCTGATGTGGAATTTCACACATATACAATGTAAAGAGAATAGTTCCACCTACCTCTGTATACATATTGCCAAACTTCAACAATTATCAACATTTTGCCACACTTGTTTCACCTGTGTCCCCAACTTTTTTCTCTTCCAGTATTTTAAATCAAATCCTAGACATCATGAAATGCAGTAATAGTAACATTTTAGGATATATGTGTGTGTAGATATTTATGTGTATTTGTATGTATATGTGCGTGCAAACATGTATGTATATATACACACTCCCACACATTTTAAAGTAATTGGGGAATCTTTTGGGCTTGATTAAAATATTTGTAGCTGAAAGACATGTAGTCAGATTATTTGATCTCAATTATTTCTGCTTCTATTGATAATTTATTGAGCTGCCCCTTCCCTACAAGTTAGTATCATCAATTTTTAAATATATCCTACATGGATTCTTCAAAAGCAAATAAACTCTATTTTTTTTAGAGTGGGTGGCTCAATACATATCTTATTAGCTATACTAGTCCAATTCTTCATGTTTTACCTTTATTTTAATTATAATAGTCCAGTTCTCCATGATCTCAAATTCATGATTTGTCCAAGATGTATTAAAGTCAATCACGACAACTTTGTTTCTACTTTTCATTTAATATTTGCCTGCCAGTTTTAGCTTAATATATTTGAATGTTATATTATTTGACACATGAAGATTTTTGGCTGCTATATTTTCATTATCATAACTTCTATCAATATAAAACATCTTTCTTTTATCTCATTTTATGCTTTCTGCCTTAAAATCTACATCATCCAAAGTTAACATTGCCACCTCTATGCCATTTAATTTATATTTGCTTGAGAAATCTCTACTCACTCTTATTTTTAACATTTATATGTACTTCCACATTAGAGATATCATAGTAATAGCACATAGAGTATATCTTTTGACTCAGTCTGTTAGTTTTCCAGCTACTTCCAATTTTTCCAAAACTGACAAATGGGGTCTTATTTTTCTTTTTATATTTTCTTTCATTTCCTTCAATTTTTGAGATTCTATAATGTTTTTTACTTTTTTTGTGTTTGTTATTGTTTTAATGGAGTTATGCTTTCATCTTCTCTAGTGATTAGGAAGGTAGACAGACATCTTGATACTTATTCTACTCATTTTCCAAAATATCCAACTTCTGTTTTTCCGAATATTAAAGTCAAGAAAGAAGTAATATCTTTTGTTTATCCACAAGGAATCCTTTTATATTCCCTTCCCCATTCCGTTTCCCACTTGTTCATCTCAAAGGGGTACTGGACTTAGACTGATATTATTAAATTATTGTTACTTCAGATTTATTCTTTTATAACAATTATTTTTGACATTTGCATTCAGATTTGAAAATATATTTGCAACAGCTATTTAGGGCTAACACTTCTGTTTAATTATTTCAGGGTTCATCACTAGGATTTATGTCCTAGCTTTCCTATTCATGAGATTTTTCATTTCAATTCAAGTCTTAGGAGTCTTTTCATCCCAATCTATTTTCTATTTAGCTCAGATTGTTTTTTTCTTATGGTATATTGAGGATGGCAAACAATTTTCTAATTTTTTTTCTGGTTTCTATAAGAGCAAGAAATATATAAAACTTCTGAATATATATGTTTTTTGCTTGATTTACCATATTTAACCACAGGTCCCTTGTGATTTTATTTCTCTTATATTCACTCAAGTGAGAACTTTTTTCCAGATGCATTGTTTTCCATCTTTCCCTCTTCCACCTTTCTACACATATGATAGCTGAATATGTTCAATTTCCATCTTGAATTTCCAGTGACCAGGGGCATTCAAGTAGTATGGGTCTTGGTCTAACTGGATGGAATCCTCTCCTACCCGCCACCACCTACCCAAAATAATGGAATTACTTGAAACTATAACCTGCAGGATTCACTGAAGCAGGACTCTCCTAGTGCTTCCTTCTACACTTCATTTGTGGGTACGGTATCTCCCAGGATGCAGTGTGCTACAGCTACGCTCCTACCTTGCTTTGCCTCAGTCGTTATTTTTTGAGGGTTTTTCTATCTGAATAGTATAGAAATATACGAGAAGGGAGTATGATATTAGGTCTGCCCAAAAATCAGCACCTATTTTGAACAGAATGGCTGCTTGTTTTCCTGTTTATTAAAGGGCCCAAATCTCTGGGCTGAGCTGTGCAACAGACAATGGGAGCAGGAAGAAAAAAAAAAAAGCGAACCTACTGCTCTTTCAAGGAGGTAGATTATTCTGTTTTATGAGGTGATGCTTGGATAGGCTACTGACTGTTTTCTCACTTTTGATGCATCAGCCTTATAATCACTCTAAATTTTTCCCAGATTTCTGGCACTGAGTTTCCTGTCAGTCTTCGTTTTCTGTGTTAGAGTTTTCCATTTTCATATGTATGTTATTGACGATTGGGAGAGGCAGTGCCAGGGGATGGTGGCCAGATGCCATTTTACACCAGAAGTCTTCTATTATCTACATTTAATGGTTATAAATAATGAGTGCATTTGGGAGTACTTTCACTTGTTCATTCCAACAAATCCAAGGACCCATTTTCTTAGGAATTAATTAATTCAACACCTAGTATGTGCATTTAAAAAAATATATGCCATATTTAGTAGAATGAAAGAAGTGGCTTTTGCTTCAGAGTATTATGATTGGAACTACAGAGATAGGTTGAAAGATCAATGGTCCAATAGAGTCAAAACCACTTTTATCCTTGGGAAATAGGAAAGAGTATACGGAGAAAATAGATACAAAGAAGTGAATCTTGAGGTATAAATAGATATTCAGAGGCTAGGTAGAGAGGTCAGGGCAACCTAGGCAGAAGGAAAAGCTCAGTGACATAAGAGTAGCATGAGATCAGGAAATGGTGATGGGATGCAGGTGAGTAAGCTAACGAGGTGTATGAGAACCCCATTTGTGTGGATGGTGGAATGGAATGAGGAAAAATGGATGGCAGAAAGATTGATATCAGAGCAATTAGAATCAGCTAGATAAGAAAAGATGGAAGAATAAAGTCAAACAGCAGCAGCAGGGATGGAGGGGAAATGGCAGGTTAAAAGTCTAAAATGCAAAGATGGAAGATGAGGAAGGAGGAGTGCATAATTGAAGACTGATTCTTCGGATCTGCCAATCATGTACAGGCTTATGTCTGCCACAACGGTCAGAGTTACTGATATGTAGAAATAAACCATTTCTGATTTCATCGTTTGCAGATCAGTCTTTTGCCTGCCTTAGGTTATCACTCATGTGTTTGGGTTGTGATCAAATATATCTACTTATTTTTTTTAAGATTTTATTTATTCACTTGAGAGAGAGAGAGAGAGAGTTCAAGCAGAGGGAGAGGGAGAAGCAGGCTCCCTACTGAGCAGGGAGCCCGATGCAGGGCTCGATCCCAGGACCCCGGGATCATGACCTCAGCTGAAGGCAGATGCTTAACCATCTGAGCCACCAGGAGCCCCTATATCTACTTATTTTAACACACTCTTTTACAGTAGTACTAATATCTTTCTTATGGTACCAAATAATCACATTTCTATTGATGAAAAAACTAAAGCATAAATCAGATTTGGCATAAATCCAAATAGGAATACCTGATAGGTCTAGTTTGGTAACTAATCCTATTTTTGATTTCCAAACAAACATACTTTTCACTAGAATTATCTACTTTCATGCTCTAGACAGTCATGTAACTATCTGAAAATTCATGATAATTCACAAGTTAAAATAGAAGCCATTTTATACCTTTGTTATACTTGCAGCAAGTCCTAGTTCCAAGTAATATATTTCTCTTATCTATTTCATATAGGTGTGATTAAAATAAATCATAGGAGAGACAAAGTAGAATTATTTCCCCAAAGTTTTGGGAAAACTAATATTCTATTCAGAAAACCAAATGCTGTTATCCAAGTGAAAATATTATTTATCCCCCAAAGGAATTTCTACCTATTACCCACAATTCAGTTAGATACGCTTCTCATGTTTGAGTTTCTTTCCCAATATCATTTATCTTTTATTTAAATGAAAAAAAATTCTTAAGCTCTATTACTGATAAGTTTTCTGCTAATGGGAAAGTAAACGGTAAAATAATAAAATCTTTTTTTTAAAGATTTTATTTTTATTTATTTATTTGAGAGAGAGAGAGGGAGAAAGAGCGGGGGGGAGGAGCAGAGGGAGAGGGACAAGCACCCTTCACAGGAAGCAGAGCCGGAGGCGGGCCAGGGACCCTGGGGTCCTGCGTTGAGCCCCCGAGCCGAACTCAACTGACTGAGCCACCCAGGTGCCCCAAAACAGAAATTCTTACTGTACACAAGAATTGTTTGAATGGCTTCAAGTACTCATTTTGTAAACTCGTGATACATTTATAGGTTTCTGAAATTGAGAAAGAAATCTTTATTTGCTCTAGTCAATAATTTTTAGGGAGACACTAGAATTGAAAAGTAGAAATATAATACATGTCATATACATAAATACAAACATAATAAGTATACAAATATATATGTTACCAGGTTTAATAATGTGGTGATATGACATTCTTCTCATGTTCTGACTACAGGGGTAAAGAGTTTTAGAAAATACTTAAGCCTGAACCTTGATACTCATTCCAGAAAATGAATGCTAACATGTTTAGTGATGCACTTGTATTAATTTAAAAACATAACTTGTTACCCATTATATAGTATTTGTTTTCAAATATTTAAAAACTCTAATAAAGATTCTGACACAATGTAATCAGCTACCATCGATATGCAGAGGCTGGTTTTCATTTTCCACTTTGCATTGAGAGGCAGTCCTTAAAGTACTGAGGACCAAGCTGTACTTGAAAATGGCTGAGATTTACTTGTGCTTACATCTTTTCTATTCCTCCTCAACTTTCAAGACATGCTTTCATTTGATAAGGATGCTTTGGAATCTGAATTTTAACATGTAGCTGTGTGCATTTAGGCATGCAAATATACACACTGTATATTATTTTGCTTTTGCAGTAATTATTTTCATTTATGAAATTCTAAATTTGATGTTAAATATTGAATATTTTGGTTAAGTGACAGCTTGTGCTAGCTTTAGGATATTCCTGCTTGATAATTATTCATGAGAAGAACAGCTGAAAACAAACTAGTTATACACCTTGGCAAATTACTGTGATTGTAATTCTGTGAAATTTCCCCATGGCCATGTGACTTTATTATAAGTACTCTAACAGTGCAGATGTCCAGAGTGTTGTCATTGTCACAAATGTTATTCCTATATTCAAAGTTTTTGAATTACTCTTTTCTGCTTCACAGAAAACGTGAGGAAGGAGATGAGACATGCAGTATGGATGATAGAGCATATGCAACTCTTTTCGGTGCCTGCCCTCCCTTGGTTAGAAGTGGGCATGGTGCTTACATACATCATTCCTGTAAGATACAGAAGCAATGGCATTTTTGTGAAATCTAGATATGAGGAAAACATTTCCTATTAAATGTTAAGAAAAAGGAAAAATAGCCCCAATTTATCATCCTTCAAAAAAATTCAGCTGAAATCAAATGTTATTTCCCTACTCTCCTTCTCCCTTTCAGTTTCTTCCCCATATGGTTCCTGAAATGTTCCTCCATTTAAATGGATTTTAAAGCTCATTCCTTATAGTTCCTAGAGCATTCATTGCTTTTGAGAAAAAAAAGAAAAACATTTTAGCATGTGCTATTTTTGTTATTCTAATTAGCAAAAACAGCTGGTCCTGTGCAGCTCAGACTGTAGTCTTTTTCAACACATTGTTCAGATTTTTTTCCTCCTCTTCTGTCAAGCTACAGGCTACCACCTCTCCTCTTCCCACACAAATCAACCCCCAAAACACCTGCACACACAACCTTAAATATCACCTACATCTGCCATGAAAGGAAAAGGGAAACAGCCTTTCCTTCCTGGTTGCTGGGCAGGGCACATGCACCAAATTATGTAGAAGGTGAACAAAAGTCATTCTCAAGGTGCTCACTACCTCACTGATTTTACATTCACCAAGCACTTTACTCTGTTGTCTCAAAAGTACAACTATCTCATTGTTTTTTGTTTCTTTTTTTTTCTCAACTCCTTCTGGCAAATGGGAGTAGCCTCTTGTAGAATCAGAGATTGAAAAATTGGATAATCAAACCTAACTCACAATTTGGTATCTATCAAAGGCATGTGACTGCCAATGATCATTGAAGCTGATCAAAGTCACACTCTGTTGCCATGGCAACGAATCCCCATTTTGTTTATATGGAGGGGTACGCACCACAGGAGAATGATGCTGAGACGAATTAAATTTGTGTTGTTGAGAAATTAACATGCGGGATGCTTAGGAGTGAATTGAATGGGTGCTTATCAGTGTTATTATTTTTTTTTTTTAAACAAGGAAAGTGGTGGGGACAAAACGTAATCTATGGAGGGTGTCATTATGGGAGAGTCCAGTAAAACACTGAAATGTTTCAATAGTGCATTTCTAAGGTGGAGTCCAGATATGAGGTAATAGTTTTTATTGGGTTTTGTCACTTACATATTTCGTGAGCTTAAGTATCTCCAAGCTCTTTGGCTCTTCTTCCCTTTTACAAATTTAAAAAGGATTACAAGAGGATGCATCTTTTAAGTTGTATATTTGTTTTTCCTTGGAGCTGGAAACAATTCTTAATCCAGCACCACTAATTGGCTAGGTGAGATATAGTATGATTAGTGTATTTTAATTTTCAGTTTTTCAGGATCTCCCCTAGCCAAATTTTGGGGTTGAATGAAGTTCTTTGTATTTTCGGTTTGGAAGATATCATCTGGTCAGGAAGGTGGTAAGTCGTTAAAAAATTTTTTCCATGATTTATTGGCACCACATGCTGTTTAAAATTTTTTATAACAAATTACAGTCTCTCTTTCAAAGAAACACAGTAGAGATGGGATTTTTAACTTTTTATCACCTTCAAACACTAGCATTTATTGACACCTCACCCATTCTTTCCCCATGCATATTCTCTTGCCATTTTCTCTCTCGTCCTTAGACTTCATCCAGCCTCCATGTCAAATGCTTGCGCTATAATCCCTATTCACATAGAACTATCATTTCCCTCTTCTCCTCTAGCAGCTGCCAGGGATCATTTACCCACATTTTCTGAAGTAAATAAGACTATCGTATGTCCAAATATCAGTTTCTTTCAGTTGCACTTGTTATTTTGGCCTTCTACCTCTTCATACTTCTCTCATTATTATTCAAAATATGAATTCCACAAATATTTGAAGTGACTGCCTCTTTCAAGGCTGTGCTGACATGTAAGATGTGATCCCAGTCTGGGAGTTGATAATCTTGTTATGAGAAAGGGAGAGAAACCAATACTCACTGACAGTCTCCTCGGTGTCAGTGCCCCTGCTCAGCACTTGATGCATTTATATTTGTCGATTCTCTACACACACCGGAGATGAATGATACCCCTGTTATTCAAGTGAGGAAACTGAGGCATGGAGAGGTTAGGCCGCCTGCTTAAGAACATGGCAGACCATCCCTCAGGTCTGGAACGTCTTACTCCAAGATCCATGGGGTTTTGTTGTTGTTGTTGTTTTCCTTTTTTTTTTCTCCATTTGGGGTGATAGGACAGATAAACATTCACACATAAGTACCACACAAGATGCAGTGGAATGAATGTTACATGAGTGTTAATGACAATTCCTGCTTCAGAAGGGGAGCAGAAGGAATAGGCTTCTTTAACCAGGGTGGTTCGAGCTAATTCTGAGAAGGAGGTAGCGTTAGGGCCCTGAAAAGTGCAGCAATTTTTAGGTGAAAATGGGGCATAGAAGAGGGGTGACTTGCTGTCTGTCACCTAGGTGCACCACAAATGTTCGTTGGTGCTTAGTAAGGTATTCAGGATGCGTACGCAGAACAACAGTGATGAAATCTTCTTGTTTTTTGTTTTTGTGTTTCTCTTGGCTTCCACATGAATAATGTTCAGTCATAATTTCCAGCTGAGGGCTTGCTGCTTTTAAAAAAATTTTAATATCTGAATTGCTTATCAAAAATAGCTATTCTAGAACAGGATATGGTGGATGATATGTTCCTATTTTATTGAGCTACACAACCTTTGTTAGTCAAATTAAATTCAATCAAGGAAGAACTCCTTCAACAATTCTCTACTGTCTGTGCTAATCAAGGATACTGATAAATGAAATTCAGACAGAATCCACTTAACCATCATGTTACTGTTTACTTCAACCCGTTCTCTTACCAAGATTTGTTGACGTACTAAGATTACAACGAGTCTCTTTTCAGATTGCTGGAGGTGTTATTAAAAATCAAAAAATTAAAGAGTCCAGAAAGGAAAATACACCAAATTATCTAGCAGAGAGGACTGAGTCAGGAACCCAGGGATAGCAGGTTTGTATACCAGCCGCTTAGTCATGTAACTCTTATAAGGTAATGATCTTTTACTTCCTCATTTCCTCATCTAGACACTGAGAGTGAGACTGCTGTTACCACTAGCCTTGTTAGCAAAGAAGTATTGAGTAGTTCCCATGTCACTTTTAAGTCAGTTACTATTAATTCACTACAATAGCATTATGGAGGTCATTTTCATGAGAAAACTATCTTGCCACCCAAAGAGGTCGGATCAGCGTTCCTCTCCTTAGAGAAGCAAATGGCTGTATACTTCCTGTGCCTCTCTCCACTCAGCAGTGAATCCAGGCCTCCCTGGGAGAGCTTTGTGCCTATTGAGTCCCTGTCATCATGGTGGGAACTTGTGAGCAGGAGAGTGCCTCCACACTGACCCTTTCTCCCACAGGATGATTCTTTTAGCCCAAGACTTAAGGGAAATGCAACAGAATTTTTTTTTTCTTGAAGTATTCCCTCGGAGGCTTCTTCCCTCCCTGCTGCCCCAACACCCCCCCTCCCCCCAGATGTCTCCTTGCTCTGATAATAAAAGCAAAACTGCTAAATTTAGGAAATGGAACTTTTTTTAACCAGAAGTATTATATAATCTCATTATTTGTTGGTCAAATGTGTTTGAACCACTTAAATCATTTATTTGGTTAAGAGGAAAAGAAAATCTGGTCAGTGCCTTCCCGAAAATGAGTTAATCAGTTGGCAAACAATACCTGTGTTGTTACTATGGCTGACAGGTTATCCGACTAGTAAGAAAAGGTTTTCGCGGTAAATTCCAAACCATCACCTGAGCATTTCCAGGCTGTTTCGACCTTGTCTGAAGAAGCAGGAAGAATGTCTCCTACTGCTTCAGTGTGCTTTTTGTACACATTAGGGAATTTTGAGAATGTTCCTCTCAGAATCTACAAGAGGCTATTGCAGAGTGAGCCATTTAGAGACCACAGCTCTGTGGTTTTTGGTTAGCTCCATCCTCACTCATCCAGTATCCCGGCCGTGGCCCCCAAAGAGGTTTGGAGGCTTTTGAGGTTTTAAAATGGACTGAAGGTCCATTCTATGGCCAGGTGAGGAGTAAGGAGGAGGGCACTCTAGCTTGTCCTCCCTGTGTGTTATTTGGGCCTGAGGAACATGCAGTAGGTTCATAAAGCTGTAAACTTAAGCACATTGCTTTGGGACCATATTGTTCTTTCCACAGTGGGTCTAATTAACAAGGGCATCAGTCCCTCCTCGCTTCATACAGGGAGACCTGCCACAAACTTCAAATTAATCAACTTTTACTCACTTGGTACACATCCAGAGTATCAGGATTTCAGTAATTGCTCAGTTGTTAAGAAATTGTTAAATAGATTTTGTGTGGAAATGAAGTTTCTTGAAATACATTTGCATCATCAGAATCTAAGCTTATGTTTCTTGGCAATTCTGTCTACCCCTAAGTTTCTGAGTGGCTTTTTCACTCAATGCTATTTTTATCCAGCACAGAGGAACAAATACATAAAAGAAATCTCAATTTGTTAAAGCCCAATATTATGGCATAATGACTGGATTCGACAATGAACTGACTTTTGAATTTTAGTGAGTGAACTAAATGAACGGATTGGAAGCTGCTGCTTTTGGAAAATGGGCTCCTTCTGTTTCTCTATTCTAAATTTCATACTAGAAGGAACGTTATTTTGCAGGTATAGTCCTTTGCCTGGAGGTTGCTTTTAATTTATTTGAAATGGTAGTTTCTTTTCCCTCTTTCCATTAAAGCTTTCTTTCTATTCAAGGCTAGAGCATTGAGAAACTGTAGCAAGTATTTAGATCCTTTGTGATTTACAGATTTTATGTATACGTCCAACCTGCAGTAAGCCAGAAAGTATTCCCCTTTCCAGGCAAGGAGCAATATGGTCTAAAAGTAAATGAGAATGTCAGGGGTGCTTAATGAATTTCATGAATCCTTGGGAAAACAAGAGACCACAGATAACTTTCTCTTCTCTTCTTTCTTTTTTGAACTCAAGAAACCAGATAAAATATTGGATATATCAGAGGCTAAATAGAAGATTCTGGTTTAACTAGTCAAGGCAACAAGGTGGACAGACACAACTGACATAGGTAGACAGATGACAAAAAACAAAAACAAAAACTGAAGGAAAAAAAAAACCCACTAATTATAATCCTATTCTACAAACTGTATAGAGATGGCTCCTTTTCCATTGGTTTTCCTGTGGGAATGGGAACCTGAGAGGGTTAATTTCTTTCAGCCTTTTTGTAAAGTAATAGCCTCCCTTTGCCTTTGTGGCTGGAATTGGTAGGATGGAAGTAACAGCCCCGATACCTGGGGAAGAGGAAAGGGTTCATATTGACCAATTTTATCTGACTTCTTATTAGAAAAATGAGGACGTTCACATTCTTGTTTATATAGTATAACTATCATTCATCCTTCTATTGAGAGATAGTGTCATTAGAGAAAGATACTGCAATAAATAAAAGAAAGGGGCCTTCATTTGCAACGACGTGGATGGAACTGGAGGGTGTTATGCCGAGTGAAATAAGTCAATCAGAGAAAGACATGTATCGTATGACCTCACTGATATGAGGAATTCTTAATCTCAGGAAACAAACTGAGGGTTGCTGGAGTGGTGGG